>NW_024080934.1:923093-1055690 GCF_003009895.1 Hyaena hyaena | reverse complement strand
AGAAATACATAAAATATATATATATCTTTTATATATATATATATATATAAAAGATACAAGTCTTAATCTTGATTACAAATATATTGACAGCCTACTAGTAATTATTTGGGAAAATAAAAATCTGATTTTAACAATGTCCACAGATTTTTATTATTTTGGTTGGCTCAAAACAAGTATTGTCATTTTAATGTGGTTAGATAAGTGAGCAGTTAGGGGTACCTAGCTGGTTCGGTAGAGTATGACACTCTTGATCTCAGGGCTGTGACTTCAAGCCTCATGTTGGGTGTAGGGAACATAAATAAATAAACTTTAAAAAATGGGTAAGTGAACCATAGGTAAAAAATAAAAGTAAGATATGAAGCTAAGATTAGATCATAGAGTCTGTATTTGACAAGAGAATTTTATTTACTTACAAATTGTAAGAAACTGTCCAGTCGTTGTCATTTTTGTCAAATTTTGTCAACTTCCAATAAGACCACCAGAGAAATCTACTCAAAGTTGAGAGTTGAGTTTATGAAATTTACTGTAGCAGAGGACAGTGCCACCTTGACTCAATTGTGACTGGGAAGGAGGGAAGGAGGGTGGATTAAGGAAGGGTTAAGGATTAAGGCTTTTAAGGTCTAGACTGTAGTGGTTTAAAGAAGATGCTTCCAGACAGAGACCTGGTTGGAACTGGCAACGTTTATGACAGCAAAGTGAGGATTTAAAGTAATTTTTGATAAGTAAACTGTTGTCAGAGAAGCAAGCTCTTTGCCAGGTGAGCAAGCTGTTATCTTAAAAGGAAAGCTGTTCCTACAGATGATCTTCCCATATACACTGACTGAAAAGCACATCCTAAGGCAAATAGTAAAGTTATATATTCTTTATAGTCTTATATTTCTGGGAAAGATTATCCTGGAACAAAGAATTAAGGCAAATAGTTTCAATATCCACTTTTCCTTTAAAAAATTCTCCTTTTAAAGTCCACTAATGAAAGAGATCAATGAGATATAGTTCAGAAAAATAATTGCTTAGTTGGTGGAGAATGCAACTTTTGATCTCAGGGTTGTGAGTTCAAGCCCCATGATGAGCATAGAGCTACTTAAAAAATAATAATAATAAAATAAAAGTTAAAGGCCATACAATGGAATATCAGCCATAAAAAGGAATAAAAGTATTGATACATTCTACATGAATGAACCTTGAAAACATCATACTAAATTAAAGGAGTCAGAAACAAAGGCCACATATTATCATCTCATTCATAAGAAATATCCAGGACAGGCAACCCAGAGGCAGAAAGTTGATGCGTGATTACCTAGGGTTAGGAGGAAGGGAAATGGAGGGATACCATAAAGGGTACAGGCTTTCTTTTGGAGAGAATGACAATGTTCTGAAATCAGACAGTGGTGATGGTTGCATGACTTTGTGAATATACTTCTAAAAAAAATCACTTCATGGTGTGGTCCCTGGGTGGCTCAGTCAGTTGAGTGTCTGACTCTTGATTTCAGCTCAGGTCATGATCCTGGGTTGTGGGATCAAGCCCCACATTGGGCTCTGCATTGAGCATGGAGCCTGCTTGGGATTCTCTCTCTCTCTCTCTCTCTCTCTCTTTGTCTCTCTCTCTCTCTCTCTCTCTCTCCCTCTTCCCCTTCCTCCCCTCTGCCCCTTTCCCCTGCTTGTTCTCTCTCTCAAAAATATAAACAAATATATATATATATAAATTCATTGTACACTCTATATGTCTATGTGAATTACATCTCAATTTTTATTTATTTATTTTTAAATATTTATTTATGTTTGAGAGAGAGCACGAGTAGGGGAGGGACAGAGAGAGAGAGAAACAGAGGATCCAAAGCAGGCTCCATGCTGACAGCAGAGAACCCGATACAGGGCTTGAACCTGCAAACCAAGTTCATGACTTGAGCCAATGTTGGATGCTTATCCAACTGAGCCGCCCAGGCGCCCCTTTGTAAGGTAATTTTCTTTCAGCTGATGTAGTAATTGGATTTTTAGCAGGTCATTCTACCATTTTGTCAAGCCAGATGCTTTGGGTTTTGGGGGATTGCGATAATGTTCATGAATCCTGTGAGTGTAATTCCATTCCATTATGTCCTTCAATGTAAACGAGTTCCTCGGTCTGAAGTGATTTGTATGGAACATGAATGGCAATGAGTAAGGTGGAGCACTTGGGGCAGGAAAGGTTAATCCAAACTGAAATATGTTTCTATGCCCAGGAGGACAAATTGCTGCTCCTTTCATGGTGCAAAGTGTCCAATGTATTCACCTGCCTCCAAGTAGCTCATCAGTTCCTTGGAGAATGGTGTGCTCTGTCAGGAACTCAGCGTGGCTCTGACTCACAGCACACAGGTACCCAGCAGAGGGAGAAGGGAGGAGACGTTCATGTAGGGCCTCCTTCCCTGCTGCCATCTCACTTTATAAATGAGCCTATTAAGCAAACACCAGGGTGGCTGATGAAAGAGGTTGACTGACACCCACAGCACTAGATAGACTGTTCCGAACTAGCAAGTCAACTCATTAGCCCCTGTCCACGACGCAATGTTAATTCCTACATCAGGATACCTACCACCGAAGTCCAAAGTTGAAAACCAGATGCACTGGCTCCTCAGTCAGTCTGGTACTTGCTTAATAAGTTTATCAAACCAGATAGGAAAATCTATTCTGATAGTTATTTAATGCTGGGGTTTGTTGGTTTGTTTGTTTTTTGTCTGTTTAGACTAGTCAGTTTGTAGATGCTATAAAGGTAAATGAACCAGTACTTTGCCTCTGCTTCACATTGAATCATATCCAAGAATTTGCTCTTATAAAGGCTGTGGGGTATTTTAGTATAAGTAACTCAAAAGCCATTTAAAAGAACTATTATCTGCTCTAGGTGGCAGGCTATAATGAGCTGGCTTTATCACCATCATTTAGTATCATTTCTAAGTAGGGCTATAAAATAGTTCTGGCCGGAGTCAGCGTACTAAACAAACCAATTCATAAACCAGGACCCTACTTTCTTTCCTTTCATTCACTCCTCATGCGGCCATATGTGTGGACTGAGGAAAGCCAGCAAAGCAGAAAGCCTCAGAAATGATAGAACACTGAGGTGACCTGCTTATATATTCTAATTATGCCTTAAGAGCTGCTGGGACTGGCCATGTATATACTGTTTTCATGTAACAATGAAATGCTGCTGCACCAACCCAATATATAGTTTTGCGAATCAGAGAATGCCCCATTCATGATGGACAGTTCAGCACAGTCATTTATGTCCTAAGAACAGGGCCTGGTAGCAATTTAGCAGCTTTTTTTTCAAATGGAGAATACTGGTCAATAAAAGAGGGCATGATGTTAGGGGTTTTGCTAGAATTCTCCTTTAAGAAATAAAAAGGTTTTGGAGAAGATTCACACAGCACTGAAGCTCCCTGTAACATTGGGCCCCCTGGGCCATTAGGCCTGAGGGGCAGGTGGCTTGCACCTCAGCCTAAGCATGGTATAGAGCCTGTCTTGCGTGGGGCCTAATATAAATCCAGAGTTATAATTACTTTATAAATTACTTAGGGCAACATATTATCCATTTATCAGGTATGTTACCCACAAACCCACAGAGGTTCATCAAACACTGTGCCTCTTTCTTTGTGGTGAGTGATACAACTTGTGCACCAGACTAGAGTCCGACCCCCAAAGTCTCACTAATGTTGCAGTCCTTGAATTTTTTTACATTTATTTCCCATCCTCCAGCATGCATGTGTTTTATGAAGTCTTACAGAATGCTTACTTTTTTCCTATTTGTCAGGTCTAGTTAGCATAATATCATCAAAGAAATGGACGAATGTTCTACAGGACATCAAGATGACAAATCTCATTTATAAAAGTGAGATTTTATACATCTTGCTTGAAGGCAGATGTATAAGCTACAAGCAGATATATCCATTGTTATATGTCCATGTCCTAGAGGTTGAAAGCATTATGGTCAGGAGGCTAGAGCACAACTAGGAGCTGAGTCAGCCCGCAGGGGAACTCATAGATAAGGCCTCAGACAGGCTCTACCAGGGTGCTACTCATAACTCCCACAAGCCCATGGGGATCCCAGTGACATATACACTTGTGGAAATCTTCCACCCACTCTGTAACACTGTACTAACCAAGAAGGAATACGTGGTCAAATAGTCACATGTAGCTATTTAACTTTAATTAAAATTAAATACAATTAAAAATTCAGTTCCTCAATAGACACAGGTGGCCAGCAACTGTACTGTTAGACCACGTAGGTACAGAACTATTGGACAGTGCTGCTATACAAAGCCAGAGTAGGGGTAGCCAATGATATTTCCCTAACTAGCCAATAAACAAGGTTCCTAAAAGCCTATCAAACCAAATAGGGCAATACCTACACAGATTCTGCTAGTCACTTAGTATCGGTTTTGGCCTGTCTGGACTATGCCAGTTTGTAGCTGCTACACAGGTGAATGAACAGTCCTCTCTCTCTACTTCACATTTAATCATATCCAAGAGTTTGCTCATAAAAGAAAATTCTGTGGGATATTGCAGTATACTAATGCAAAGGCTATTTAAAAGAGTTATTCTCTGGGAAAAGACAGTCTCTTCAATAAATGATGCTAGGAAAACAGGAAGCTACCTACAAAAGAATGAAACTGGGCCACTTTCTTATACCACACACAAAAATAAACTTAAAATTGATTAAAGGTCCAAATGTGAGAGCTGACACCATAAAATGTCTGGGAGAAAACCATAGGCAGTAATCTCTTTGACATCAGCCTTGGCAATATTTTTCTAGATATGTCCCCTCAGGCAAGTGAAATAAAAGCAAAAATAAACTATTGGAACTACACCAAAATACAATACTTTTGCATAGCAAAGGAAACCATCAACAAAACTAAAAGGCAACCTACTGAATTGGAGAGGATACTTGCAAATTATATACCCAATAAGGCATTAATATCCATAATATATAAAGAACTTCTACAACTCAACAAACCAAAAAAAAAAAAAAATGGATTCAAAAATGGACAGAGGACCTGAATAGACATTTTCCAAAGAAGTCACACAGATGGCCAACAGACACATGAAAAGATGCTTAACATCACTCATCATCAGGAAAATGAAAATCAAAACCTTCAGATATTATCACCCCACACTTGTCAGATGGCTAAAATAAAAAACACGAGAAATAAGTGTTGTTGAGGATGTGGAGAAAAGGGAACCCTCGTGCACTGTTGTCAGATATGCAAATTGGTACAGCCAGTGTGGAAGACAGTATGGAGGTCCCTAAAATATAAGAAATAGGGGCACTTGGGTGGCTCAGTCAGTTGAGCATCTGACTCTTGATTTTGGTTCAGGTCATGATCCCAGGGTTGTGAAATCGAGCTCCATGGCAGGCTCAGTGTTGAGCATGGACCCTGCCTAAGATTCTCTCACTCTCTCTTTCCATTCCCCTCCTCCACTCATGCACTCTAAAAATAAACAAACAGAAAAATAAATAATAAAAATAAAAATAGAATCACCATATGATCCATTTCCATTATTGAGTATCTACCCAAAGAAAATGAAAAGACTAATTTAAAAAGATATATGCACCCCTATGGTTATTACAGCATTATCTACAATAATCAAAATATGCAAGCAGCAGTGTCCATCAATAAGTGAATAAAGATGTCATACACGTACACACAGAGCCCAATATTACTCAGCCATAAAAAAGAATAAGGTCTTGCCATTTGTGACAGGGATGGACCTAGAAGGTGAAATAAATAAAGTGAAATAAAACAAAGAAAGACAAACACCATATGACTTCACTTATATGTGGAATCTAAAAACCAAAACAAATGAACAAACAGACCCATAAATATAGAGAACTAATGGCTGCCAGAGGGGCGATGGGTGGGGGAATGGGTGAAATGAGTAAAGGGGAGTAGGAGGTAAGGCTTCCAGTCATGGGATGAATAAGTCATGAGGCTAAGAGGTACAGCATAGGGAATATAGTCAATGGTATTAGAATAGAGTTGTATGTGATAGATGGCAGCTACACTTTTGATCATAATGTAATGTATAGACTTGCCAAATTACTATGTTGTACACCTGAAACTAATTTAACACTGTGTGCCAACTATACTTCAACTAAACAAAAATAGGTAAAATAAAAATGAGAGTTATTCTCATATGTTTCTAGTGGCATGATATACATAGGGTTGGCTGCAGTAAGAATTCATTTTTTTATTGGTCATTGATATAACAAGTGCCTTTTAACATATTTTTGTTAATAACCTCACTTTTAAACACTTTCTGACAGATAGTTATTCAACAAGTGCTTCACATAAGTGATACATGCTGGATTCTTGTATTTTGGGTAGGGTTCCATGTCCTTATTAATTTGCTGCTTATTACTTAGCATATCAGTTCTTTCACCTGTCCATAGAGGAAGTATAGCAGGAGACTGAAGAGCCCATAGGTCAAGTCAGAATGCTGGGTTTGATTCTGTCACTCACTTTGGACAAGTTATTTAACCTTTGTAAGCCCCAATGTTCACTCATCACTAGTCATACATTTGTTCTTAAAACAAATATTTTAAAAATAAGCCAGGAATTGGGTATACAATGGTGAAGAAAACAGTGTTTTCTGCCTGAGAATAATGATACCTGCTTCTCAAGGTTGTGTGTGTACTGAGATAGTATATGCTAAGTGTCAAGGAATAAGCTGGCACGGCAATTGGTAAATTCTAAAAAAATAAGTACTTCTCATGTACCTAGAGATGCTTGAACACCTTTTATGTGCTAACCTGTCCTGTCCCATTCAGTTGTGACAGGCTACACGACTATTTAGAATCTGATTAGGATGTACTGTAAATATAAAATAAGCACTAGAGTTAAAAATCTTAACATCAGGGGCGCCTGGGTGGCTTAGTCGGTTAAGCATCCGTCTTTCGCTTAGGTCATGATCTCGCGGTTCGTGGGTTCGAGCCCCGCGTCGGGCTCTGTGCTGACTGCCAGCTCAGAGCCTGGAGCCTGTTTCAGAGTCTGAGACTCCCTCTCTCTCTGACCCTCCCTGCTCACGCTGTCTCTCTCTCTCCTAGAAATAAATAAAACATTAAAAAAAAATTTTTTTTTTAATCTCAACATCAAAAGCAAAGAAGTATCTCAGTAATTTTCATATTACATGTTGACAATATAGTTTAAATACATTGGTTAGATGAAATGCATTATTAAAATTAATTTTACCAATTTTTTACACTTAAAAAACTTTTTTATTCTGAGAGAGAGCAAGCAAGCAGGGGAGGGGCAGAGAGAGAGAGAGGAGGAGAGAAGCATACCAAGCAGGATCCACACTGTCAGTGCAGAGCCTAACTCTTGTTATACTTTTTAATTGGACTGCTAGAAAACTCAAAATTACATACGTGGCCCATATTTCATTGCTATTGCACAGCATTGTGCTAGACAACAGGCACTGTGAATACAAATAAAATCAAGCCACAGTCCCTGCACTCAAGCTCCTAATTTGCCTAGGGATTGAGATAAATTGTAATATAACAGGATAAGCATTCCTGCAGCAATGTAAAAATTCAGCAAGCTGGTTTTATATAAAGAAAGAAACAATAGGGGAGAATGGTATGGATAGCAGGATAGAAAGAGGTCTTCCCCTCACAGAAAACCTGACTTTAGGGAAAGGCATTTAAGGAGCTTCTTCACAGCCCCGTGGGTTATTTGACTAATGCTGGGAGTTTCCACAGCCACCTGGATGCTGTTGGGATTCAGACACAGTGGCTATATCTGGAGTTCACAGTATGGGGACAGTCCTCCCTAACTGCAATGATCACACGGGACTGGATCACTCAAAGGGCTCATGTGACTCCACGGGATATACTTAGGTAAGGCTTTAATAAAAGTGAAGGATACAGTACAGGAAAGAAAGCACAGGCAGATAGAGTCAGATGGGACGCTTCTGGGCACAGCTCCCAAGGGCCCTTTGTTAGTCATACAGAACATACTTTGTCTTTGGAGTATGAACCACCAAGACCACAGCAAGATATTATAATCTCAGGGATGCCGAGGCACAAGTTTCCTGAGGGGTCTTATACTGCATACCAAGGAGTTAAAACCAGGCTAGGTAACCATTTAACTCTACGCATCATTGTCTATCCTTATTTTGGCCAAGAAGCCAGACTTCCAGGCTTCCCTGGAATAATCACAGAGCTACCTAAATCTAACAGAAAGCTCATGTTTCCATTCCCAATACAGCAAAAGAATTTAGGGCTTAATGTAGTAAAGACTATGGGAGGGAGCCTCTAGGATGGTCCCTAGTGACCCCTAACCCCTTTTCCTTGAATGTGGGCTGGAACTTTGTGACTCACTTCTAAAAAAAGGAATATAGCAAAAACAACAGGATGTCATTTATGAAATTAAGTAACAAAAAGACTGTAACTTTCCTTTTGCCTCCTCTTTCTCACACTTGTGTTCTATTGCTTTGAGGAAAGTCAGCTGACATGTTGTAGGTTGCCTTATAAAGAGACCAGCATGGCAAAGAATTGAAGAAGGCTGCAGGTCAATGCTGGAATGGAGGCGCTCAGTCTAAACGCCTGAAAAACTTGAACCCTAACAACCACATGCATGAACTTGGAAGTGGATCCTTCCTCAGTCAAGCCTTCAGATGAGACTATAATCCCAGCTAACAGCCATGACTCAGCCTTGTGAGAGACCTTAAGGAGGCACTCAGCCCAGCCACACCCAGATTTCTGAAACTTAGGAACTGTGACATAACAGTTTTAAGCTTTACACAGTAACAATACCTCATGCAGGGACCTAACAATGAGCTTCAATCTGCAAAAGGACAAGCACAGGATAGTATGTTCCAAATCCATGACGTTGGTATAGAGTACTAAGTCACAAATGAAGGGAAGAGTAAGGGAAGCTAAGGTCACACTGACACAAGGTGGAAGTAGGGGAAAAAAACACAAGGCTGCTAGAAATTCTAAGGGCAAAGCCAAATAGAGATGGAAGCTGAAGGGCCATCTGTGGGAGTAGCAAGCTGGAATTCCTTAGCAGACATATTCAGGCAAATTAGTCCAGCACCTCTAATACTGGAGAAAGGGAAAGTGTTCATAACTATCATGTAATAAAACATTCCTGTAAGGAATGTATTGTCATCACTGACTTTGGTGTTTTGGACCAAATTAGAAGTTCTTTAAGGACTACATTAATTCTTAGGTACTCCTTTATTACTTTAAAGCTCTTTGACCTTATTTCTCTGTAGCTCAGTTTTCTCATATGTATAACAGGGACAATGATAACTTCCTGATTTACTCTGAATATTAAATAATCATTTATGACAGGCAATGAGTTAAGGTTAATTAATAAAGAAGATAATTGAATCTGAGCATAAAACCTAACTATCCACACATTTGGTTTCCTACAAGATTCTTCGAAGCATCCAAAAGGAACAGAGTTATTCTCCCCATGCATAGCAAGTTAATATTTTGATCAGCCCATCCAGTCATGAGAAAGTATATGTTTTACATTTGATATGAGGTCTTAAAAATAATTAAGAGTGTCTGGGGTCCAGAAAATGATAACAACATAGGAGCCACATTTTAGATATACAATTCAAAGCACTCAGAGCAGGCAAATTCCCAATGATCAATGGAATTTAACACATCTACAATGCTGCCAACATGACAGGAGCAGTTCCGTGTTCATCAAATCCCCACAATTAAAACAGTCTGGAATCTCAAACAAATTATCACCATGGAGGTACAGAGACATCAGATAAGAGAAGACAGGAGAGAAGTGACTGAAAAGGACTTAGAAAAGGAAATGCTCAATTTCCTTTCCTGCTCCTTCCAACTTTTTCAATTCAAGTCAGTGGTTTCTTGCTATTAAAAACAACAACAAACTATTGTCTCATAGACAAATCCATTCTACTTAGGTAAAGCAAAAGTTGGGAGAAATCACAAAGATTTCAAATTAAACCTCAATTTTTTCATAAAATTTACCCTGAAACATCAGCTATGAAAATAATGATGTCTGTGAAAATGGTGTTGAGTACAAGTCCATTTCCTTTCTAAAAGTTATGCTGGGTTGACTCAACCACTGAGGTGTGGGTTAATTTATTCAAGACTGTTGACTTACAGGCTGGCCTCCAGATAAAAGCTCCATGGAAACTGGCCACAGGCATGATCAATTCCTGGCCACCCTAAAGACTTCAACTCCCTCGTCACACAGGCAAGGCAGTCCTCCCTACTCAGTGGCACAATTCAGAAAAAAACATTCCTCCTTCTTGTCCTCCCTTATCCAATCCACCATCATGTTCTATTGGCTCCTCAGGAACATAGATCCAAAGCGTCTGGTGCACCTTATATTCTAGTGCTCAATACGGACACATATGGCTAATGGCTACCATTCTGAAAAATTAATAAGCTCATTGATTACCTTCTGGTTACCTGTATTTACAGTACAGGATTACAGAAGTATCGAAATGCTCAGCTTATATCACTTAACCTTCATTAGCAAAGCTTTCTTAAAAGTGTATTCACACCCTTTTCAGGGCACCTTCCCAATCCTGATGTGAAACAATCTGTCATTCAGTCTTAAGCTTTGCTTTCTTCACTATTTCAGAAAGCTTTCGAGTCCTGATGGCTGTTTTAATGTGATATTTAAGTGTAGTTTCGCTGTAGTCCTGACTCATACTCCATCATCTCTGCTCTGCAGTCTAAACTTAATATAGAAGAGTTCTGAATACTTCTCCAAGTTCTATTTATAAATATCTAGAGTTTGAAGAAAATGAACCTTGAATGCATTCCTCTAAACATGTAAATAGTAACAACAAATCAACATTATTTATGCTTCTACTATAACAACAATTTGTTGATTTGTGCTTTCTCTGGACCCTTTTCTTGAAAAAAAAACGCAGATAAAAATTAATTGGGAAGACTAGTCGTTTTGGCCACTTTCATCTAGATAAAGGCAAGAGAAGGCTGTAACCTGGCTGTGGTAATATAAGGCATTCCAAAATCAGCAGAAAATTTCTATAGTGATTGTTTTTCATTGCTCATTTCATCTTCTAACATTTATGCCCCTTATAAATATCAAGTCACATTTGGACACTTGGTATTTCTCATCTTCTAGATTGGAAATTCCTAAGGAAAACTTGTTTTACTCATCTTTGCAGCTTCTATGGTAGCACCATACTTTGCACAGAGCTTCATATATTATAGATATTTAATACTTGCAAATTTATCTCCATCTCCAGGAAATAAAGTATATGTAACATGGTGTTCAATGTTACCATTCAGATGTGTTTTTCTTTTTCCTTTAAAATTAGTTTTATTGATGCTTTCTGTAGTCATTTTTTTCTGTGTTCATTCTTTAGATGAATGTCTGATTTCTTTGACTTTTCACTCTTGCATCTCGCTTGTATTTTCAGTTTTTCATTGGTCTTTCATTGAGGGTGTTTGTTTTTTGCTGTATTATGCATAAAGTATTTTACACACACTGCTCAGAGCCTCGAACACCTGAAAGACTTTATTTTTTTTATTAATTTTAATGGCCTATGCAGGCTACTCTTTCCTATCCTTTGAAATTCAATGTCATAGAATAACATTCATTGGTACCTATAATAAGGTTCTAGCCTTAACATTGTAAAAGCCACTCCTAATGTGAGAAGTATCAAGCAAAGAATAACAAAAGCAGCCAATTCAACACTATTATATGCAACCTTATATGCAACCCTGTTTCATATATACTATTTTTTTGAAGTGCTTGAAAGTTAACGTTGACCTTTTGGCAATGAAGCAAGCCTGAATATATTCAGGACACCTGGGTGGCTGTGGTTTAGCATCCCACTCTTGGTTTCAGCTCAGGTCATGATCCCATGGTTTGTGGGTTTGAGCCCCACATCAGGCTCTATGCTGACAGTGTGAAACCTGCTTGGGATTCCGTCTCCCCCTCTCAAAAAAAAAAAAAAAATATATATATATATATACACACACCACACAGAGACTGAACATATCCATCTGTGCTTGCTCCTTAATCACCACTGTAATTAATCAGAGATTTTAATCAGATTTTTTTTAAGCCATCTTAAAAACTAAGGAATTGAAATGTCAGTATTCCACGAAAAATTCAAACATTTTTAAAGGGTTTTTATTTAAAAGTAAACCTATTACATGGTTAAATAGCATTTTTATGAAAAATATGTATCACAACAAAATTATGAAAAGTCTGGCCTTAACATTTTTGCCAATCTCTTTAATGTCGACTTGATAGAAGACCCCTGAATTTCGTATCTACTTGTGCATTCAACTTGTTGTTAAGCCATGCTGTGGTTTAAGTGTATCAGAAAAATTCCATCTCACACACATAGATGGCTTATGTGCACAAGAGCGTTTTTCCAGCTTTTTCAGATAACCACATATATTCTTCTCTGACACTGCACCAAGAGCTGACAGTTGTTTCCTAAAGGTTAGTTGCAACATGAAGTTTGACATGATAGGTATCTTTTTGCATTCTTCTATTGAAATCCATTGGTCTACATGGCATTTTGAGTAATCTCTCATCAACATGCATTCATCATCAGAAAACATGGTTCACTAAGTTATGCAGGTCTTCTGAATACTGACATACATCAGCATACATTAAAAATAATTACATTCAGGGGCGCCTGGCTGGCTGACATGTGTCTCTTCATCTCAGGGTTGAGTTCGAGCCCCACATTGGGTGTGGAGCCTACCATAAAAAATTTTAAATGATCAATTCCTTAATATTTTCATTGAGTTGACCACAGGTCTAGTAGTAAGATGCTATCAAACTTGGTCTCAGATACAAGTTTTCCAAAATCTGAATTTTTTCGGAAAGCTTGTTTTAGCATTGGCAGTAAATATTTTTATTTTCGTGGAAAGGTCAGAAGAGCATAGTTTTCAGAAAAATGTCAATGATTGCTTCAAATAAAAATGACATCCCAAGGTTGAGTTCACAAGTCAAAATATTATTTTTCCTCAATGACCACTGCACCATTATTGCTTGTATATCTCCCCTTCGGATTCTTCTGAAACAGCTTCTGTATGTGCTTTTTCACCACTTAGAATATTTAAAAGATGTGTATTCAAAGGTTGAGACTTAATGATATTAACAACTTTCACTACTTTATCAAAGACATTAAGACTTAAAAAAAAATACCTGCGTTTGCAGCAGTTAACAACACAGTGATCAATATAATGACTATTACAGTTTGAAGGCATCGCCCTGACTGGTGCTTCAGTACCAGCAGTTTTCCCAACCACTGCTTTTCTAACTGAATCTTTCACGGACATGAAACCATCATGAAACCAACTTAGTATTTTACGAGAACCCTAGTCATCTGTAGTCTTCAGAATGTAGTTTTCAAACTTGTAACAAACTACACATAAAAGTTACTATTTTAAGGATTTTTGAGTGTACAGTTCAGTAATGTTAAGGATATTCACACAATAGCAAAACTGAAACTAATTTCCCTTTAACTCCCCAATTCTCCCTACTTCCAGGAATGTAGTTTTTAAATGAACTATATGTATATATATATACAACTGAGATTTTATGAAAATAACCAACACATTTCTAGTAGTCATAAAGTAAAACCCAGAAACATTTTGTCTTCTCCTTTCTTCCAATTTCCTGACCCTAGTAAAATGTTTGCTCTTCTTCTGAATGCAACCTGAAAATATTTACTTCTGACAGCTTACTTTAACATTTCTCCTTTTTAAAACTTTACTCTTCTAAAATGTGTCCTATTGTGGGGGTAGAAAATGAAACACAAACCATTATGACTTCACATATGTATTTTTAAAAAATAAATGTTTATTTCAAGTATGAAAAGTAAAGTTTAAACGTTATCCAAAACTTATGTTCAGCTTAACAAGTACAAAACAAAACTTCTGACAAAGTTTACAATTAGGTATAAAATACTTAAGAATATACTTTGACGTTCACAGTGAGCATTTTTGAAAAATAAGTTTTGCTAATTAGCTTTAGAAATAAAAATATATTTACAGTCCCAGCTAAAATAAACAAGTCTTTAACTGAGAACAACAGTCCTCCCTCAGGATCAATAGTTAGCATTTCAAAATAATCAATGGTAAACTTTGTTCAATAATGTCAAAATTCAATACCTTATGGTTTTGCTGACAAATACCATCTATTCCTTATGTCTGGTACCCACAAGCAAGGTTCTCAAGCCATTTTAATTAACTTCATTTATAACTTAAGTAGTAACCAAACTCTTGAGAGATTTTTCATGACAATTCTGAGTATTTCCAGCAAAATATTCTAAGCAGAAAATAGTGGAGATTTTCTCGTGCCCATTACAGAACCATCAAAAATATGAACCTCAAAAGTTATTTTAAAGGGCTGCTACCAAGGCTTCTGCTTCTCTTTTCCATATACATCTTTTTGTAGGTTTGAAACATTGCTTTTGAATCTTTTACTGGATTTTGTAGTGTTTCAAATCCATCTGCACTGAAGCTTCTCTTGGAGAGTCTTGCATTAGCCAAAACATTATCATCTAAGGAAACAGAAATTTTGTTTACTTTATTACTTAGTGTTAGTAACCAATATACAATCTATTAAAATGGAGAGGGTAAACCTGTCCTGTTCTCTGAGATAAAATATTGGGACAAGGAGTTTGACAAACTATGGCTTTTTACCTATAGAATTATAAATTACACACATGGGACATCTTGCCTCTTTGGGGGACTATTTTCTACTCTCATCCCATTTTCATATCCCAGGGCTATCCTGTTCTACTATCATTTGCACACTATTATAAACGTGACTTTTGTAATAGGTATCTAAACTACCAATATAAAGAGCACAAACCAGCCAGTTCTAACCAGTGAATGGAAAAGTTTTTGTATTTTAAGATATGTCTACTGTTTTGGTTAGACTATTTCAGTGTTGTCTTAGCCTATCTTTTTGATGGGTCCAGCTTTTCCTACCTCCTGTATTTCTTCTAGATGTGCCTATACTTCTCAGTAGCCAATTCCCATCTAGAATTCCCTTGGTTTCCATTCCTGCTGTAGCCATCCCTTTCTGGATACTTTTTTTTTTTTTTTTTTTTTTTTGCCTAGGAACTCAACTATTCTGTCCTCTTAATTCTTGATCATTTCAAATTCTTGTACATCCTCATTAGCTTTCTTTTATGATGTCAGTATAACACTGATACCTGAGATGGGTCCCTATCTTAAGTCATTTTCCACTGGATTGTTACTTCCTCTCCTCTGTATCTTACCCTGACTTTAATAGTTTCACAACCTGCTTCATCTACACTCAAACCTTTGCTGCCAAACGTAGATGTATTATCTAAAATGTTTCCTGAAATCTGTTTGGGAGTTTGTGACATTTGTTTTTTTTGTCTCACTTCATGCTGGTTCACGTTTTCTACCTCATCTTGGTATTTGTTTTTTCATGCTTTCCCTGAACCTCTATCACTTTTTTGGACTATAAGTACTATTTGCCTTTACTTTTTAATTGAAGTATAGATGACATACAATATTACGTGAGTTTCGGATACAGCCTAGTGATTCATCTCACACTTTGTGTCTTGGCTTTTCCCTACCCTGTTGCAGATCTCCTCGAGCTTGTGCCCCAGTCTGTTTTTTTCATCATGATTCTGAGTATTGATGTTTACTCAACTTCAGTTTATTGCTCATCCTATTTGTGGCTGTCTTTAGGTCTCTCATTTAGCTCATGCTTATCTCTGGTCAATCTGTGCAGGCATCTATGAGTATTTTGAGATTCAGATTTCAGTCATGTCTCCCACCCTCTCTATGAGGTAATGTCTCTCCTATTTCCAAGGACCTTTCTTATCCAATCTCGATGTCCATTTCCATTTTTCTCATTTTTGAATTCCTGTGTTCCAACTTTGGAAGTGTGTTTTCCACTCACAGGACTCTTAAAATTCATTTTGCCCTCTTTCAGCTGTTTTCCCGTTCTGATGAAGAGTGGAGTTCTTCCTTTCTTGAGTCTTCAAATCATTTTTTTTCCTATGTGCACCTTTATTGTGCAGGACTCAATTTCTACAGTCCCACTTAGGTATATTTGTTTTAAACTCTCTACTCCACTTTGTCACACTTCCTCTAAGAAATGTGCTTCTTTATGGTTCATGGTGAAATTCTGCTTCTTTCCATTATCAAGGAATTCTAAACCCTGAATATTCAATTAACCAAAACGAAGATAAAACTCCTGAACCCTAGCTTCTAGTTCTCAATGCAAAACTTTAAAAACAAAGTACATTCATTCCACTAAATAAATCAGATACTGAGAGCTCTGGTTTTTCTGGTTGGCACTCAGCCCAAATCCCTCCCCTGCAAATAGAAATAAATTTTAACCAGGAGCCTCAGTCTCTTACCAAAATAACTCAAATTCCACACTTAATTAACTTTGAAAAGAGAGGACCAAGTTCAAGTCCCTATTTGGTTAGTAGTCATGGAATTTCAAATGACCTAACCTCTCATTGACAAAATGGGGACATGCTCATCTACCTGGTTTTGGGAATTAAATAATTAAACTTGCTAATCACCCAACCCAGGGGCTAGCAAACAGGGCATGGCTAACCCTCTAGCCCAATTTGGAAAATAAAGTTTAACTGAAGTATAGCCTATACTCATTCATTATTCTACTGCCATTTTTTCACCATAGGGTCAGAGTTGGGTATTCAGGAAACCTTAGGATCTGCAAAACCTAGTATTTACTCCATACACAGAAAAGTTACCTAACTCACCAAGATCAGAAATACTTTCTTAACAGGAAATAGATCACTGCTCCCCTCTCCACTGTATGACAAAATATTGCAAATTATCTTCCTACCATTCATACACTGAATATTCAAAAAATATGGATAAAAATCAAACTTCACAAAGTTTCATAACTATAATCCAGCTTCTGTGTGACCAAGTGCCCAATATATAAAGTAAAAATTTGAATACATGAGGATTTTACCTATTTCTTGGTTGGCTTCTGGCATCCTTTTCTCCTCAGTTACACCTCTTAACCAGTCTTCTTTTGTACTTTTTATTCCTGAAACTATTTAGATATTCATTTTCAGATTTTTAGAAATTGCTACTCATCTTTTAGTACTTTAATGAAGGAAATTCATGTAAACAAAATAGATCTAGAAAGCATTAAATATATTCACATATACTGCAGGTCTAAAAGAAGCCTCAAACATGCTTCCATTTCAAGTGTCTTGAGTATCTTATAAATGAAAAATGGGTTGCTTTAAAAGCTCATCTTTACTATGGAATTATGTTTTTCCCACTTAGGCTAAACACCAAAAAATTTGAAGATATTTAAGAGTACATGAGGCAGAGAAAGTCACTCCCATTGCTCCCACCCACTTCTAATGTTCTTGTTACACCCATCCCTCAGATGCTAAAGACATATTTATATGGCCAAGTGAAATCACCAATACTTTACAAGATAAATTTTATAGTCTATTTTTACCATAATCCCTATTTCCTTCCAAGACAATGTACCTTATATTTACATTGTAACTTTCTGTGCCCAAACAGATAACACCTCAACAACACAGGAGAAACTAAGATTACCATTCAAAGCCTTCACTTTTCCAGTCTGATTTTCTCACCACAATGTTTTATATGTAATGTCCATAACCCTTAAATGTTTTCTGACTACCAAATAATTAATCATCTATTTTCTCCTTTCTTCCTGGCACTACTTTGAGAATTCTATCCATTCAGCCAACTGACAGTCATTCTTCCACTCTAGATTTGGTAACTAAACACTGAATAAGACTGGTTCCATGGCCCTCCCATTTCCAGAGCAGAGTGTAGGACAGTGCTTAAACTTCTGTGATAACAGTTATCAATACTTCAAAGATAACAGTAAATTGAACCATTTCCATATGTATATAAAAAGTTTTCACAAATATGTAATGATTATCTCCTAATATTTAGACCAAAGCTTCAAACTCACAAGGGCTTTAACATCACAAGTCCAGATGAGAATCAACAAAAGATTGAAATAATGTGTAACTAACATTTTTCTAACTTAGTACAAAGAATGATTTTCATAATATTGGCTTCTTGGTGCAAAAGGAAATCTTCGTATTTGGCAAACCTTACAATTTTACATACCTCTTGTCATCAAGTACAAATTGAGCACAATTTACAGTAAGGGAAAGGTAAACTTAAAACAATGCCTTACAATGTGGCAGACATCAAAAAAATCATACCAGACCTTGCACAGGGGCTTGCTCCTGGCTAGGACAAGGCTGCAGATCCTTCCGGCTGTCATCAGAATTTGTATTCTTAATCAGTCCATCCGGACATAATTTAAACTCCAGCATGCTTGGTTTTTCTGTGGCATCTTTCACAGGTAAGAGGCTCTGAGGTTTATTTTCTGGTCTCCTCTCTTTATTAAGCTTCATGGGTGAACTGTCTAATTTTGTGAGACAAATGCTCTCACGTTCAGTGCACTTAAATGCAACTCTATTCAGATATAGTTTCCTTTGATCCTTTGACTGGGAAGACATCTGGCTGAATTCAACTTCATTGTTTATACTGTTTAAACTTTTGTCTAATCTGGTTTTATCAATTAGCCTTTTATCAAGTTGCTTTCCGGCAACTATTCCTTTAAGATTCCTTGAAATACATATTTTAGACTCCTCATAATGGTGAAATTTGAGGTTTTTACCAAGGCTTGAAGAAATATTTAATGATTCTTTAGAAGCCCGTACACTACTGTGTCTCTCATTTGATTTCCCACAACTCCCTACTTGCATGGAAAGTTTATTGGACTTCATGTACTGAGAATCACACGTTGCATTTCTCATACAGCTTTTCTTTGATGTGTTGCTACCCACTGCTTCTTTGTGCTTCTGCCTTTGTAAATACTCCTTCGGTGTCAGAACTCTACTGATTTTGGATGAAATATCCTTAGGGCCCGAGGACTTAGCATTTGATACTGTCTTTTCTTTAACCCTGGCTCTTTCATTTGCGATTGACAAAAAATTACACAACTTCAATGTACCATCTCCCACATTTTTATTATGCTCTCGTTTATCATATTTCTTCCTCTTAATCTTTGAATCAAGTATGCCCCCATCATCTAACTTCCTTTTTTCCAAAATTTTTTGTCTCAAGCCACCTGCTTTCAATTTTATTTTCTCTGGGGATGTGGACTGTACCAAAGAACCATTCTTCATGCACATATCTTTATTTTTATTTGTTAAAAAACCCACCTTTGGTTTTAGTGGACGTAAGTTTTGTGCCATGAGCTTCTGGTGCAGGCTCTCTTGAGAAAATTTTGTCATTTTATTACTGCTATGAAAAGTTATCTCATGAAACTTCAGTTTTCCTTTCCTTTTGTGACTTTGCAAGGAATCTAGTTTTTTATCACCTTTAGAGAAAAACTGACCTGATAATTCTTGTTCTGTCTTCAGTGATTGAGGTTTTGTTTTGGGCTTATCATTTGTATCTTTGCTTTCTTCTATTTCAGAAAAATGATTTTTCGTATCTGGAAAAGTCAAAGGAGTCTTCAGATTGCTATTTAAAGGACTATTTCTATCAGTTTTCTCTCCTTGCTTACAACTGTCAATCTGTAAAGGAGAACATTTATCTTTCCCTTCTTTTTCCTCTGAAGTTGAGTTCTTGATGGAATTACACTGGCACTGGGGTACTCCTTCATAAACCATAGACAACCATCCCAATGCACAGCAACGGACATCATCTTTCTCTGAATCCATTACAGAATCATCACTCTTTACATCTGTATCTGCTTGTGGGTCACATTGGCCCCCTTCTTTGTTTACAGGTTCTTCTTTCTGATGTTCTGTCAACTCGTCTACCACACAGAGTTGATCTTCATGTTCAGGAAATAATTCTTTCATTTGCTCTGAGTTTAAAATTGTAATTTGTATTTGGTCTGTTGAATCTTGGGAGTCACAACCAGTTTTATCACCAGTTTGCTCTTTTGAGATCTGGTTTGTTATTTGTTGGGCCACAGAACCTTCATGTGTGTTAATAGCTTCAATACCATAAGGAAATTCTTTTAAAAGTTCTGACAGCTGATCATGTAGGTATAAGATGGATGTCTTATCATTAAGAATCTCATGTCTTGTAGGATCTTGGGCAATATAATTGCAGACTGCAACTTCCTGAGGGCAACTGTCCTGTTGGAGAGCTGCTGATGAACACATATCATTAGCAGTGCTTTCTTTTTTAGAGTGAGGTTTCAAATCACTTTCCTCTAAAATTCCACTATTTGCTTTAACAAACTTCAAAGATGATTCTAGAGGTTCCAGTGACTCAGCCTGGTCCGTTATTTTATGTGAAACATTCATGCACTTTAAAAAATTATCATTTTGAAAACCAAAGTCTTTATTTTCAATAACATTGTCTGTATGTTCTTTTTGTTGTCTACTACTAATCACCTGTTGCTTAGGTAGAGAAGATTTCTGTGGCTCAACCCTTTTCAAAGGTGGCAAGTTGAATATCCTTGCTATTTGAGAATCATAAGACGTATCACCTTCAACAAGAGAACAAATATTTTCAATATGTAACATATCACCACTAGCAACATCACTTTTCCTCGGCTTGTATGAAGCTTGCTGTTCACTCACAGAATAGTGGGTATCTGGGTCTGATTTAATAGGCTTTCCTTGATTGCTAGGTGTGTCTTCTGAAATGGTTGACTCATTTTGCTCTTCCTTCTGAATTGGAGAGAACATCTTGGTGTCTGTTGTAGTCCCTGCTACTGGTTCATTAACATTAGCTTTCAAAGAAGCAGTAATACTTGTATTTTCTGCCAACTGATTCTGTAAGCTACAAACACTGCCTTCTTTAATAACAGGATACACTGTTTCAGATAAAGCTTCAGGTGATACTTCTTTGACCGACAATGTTTTGACATCTGAAAGAATTAATGGTGACACTACAGCAACCTGAAGTTCTGTTCCCTTTGTATTAGTTGCACCTGAAGACTCACAATTCTGAACTCCTGTTGACAAAGCTGTTTCTTGTGAGCTGTTTAACATCTTATTTTGAGAATTTCCAACAACTGAAAATGGACTCTTATCACAGGTTTCCAAAGGCTTTGAAACTCCAACTGCTGTTCCGTTTTTTCTTGACTCATTATACTGTTTTTCTCCCACAGGTTCTGAAGGTTGCTTTTTCCACAGAGAAAGGCATGTTGCTAGCAATTCCATGGAAAAGTGACTGTCACTTTTAGAAGACATTCCACTTTTTGAGGATTTATGCTCAAGGCAAAAAGAGTTGTCTACAATCTTGGCATTTGTGTTACAAGTACTTGAAGCTTCCATGGTTTTCAAATTCAGCTGGTTACTACTGATTTGGGGATTTGGATTAACTTCACAACTATGTGGCTTAGAACCCTGAATAATTTCACTAGCATTTTTAAACAATTTCTCCTGAGGTTTATCTCTACATGTAAGTAAACTGAGAATTAGCGTATTTTTATTTGGATATTTTGAAACATATTCCTCAAAGGATGTAGAGTGAGGAACATAAGTTGTTTCAGAATTTGTTGGCATGTTTAGTTCAACATTGACATTTTCTGATGAAATCTGGGTGTTATTTAAGGTTGCCTGGGTAATCTCAACAGTTGATGCTTTTAAAGAAGTCCTAACCTTCAAATCATGTAACTGGTCTGGCATTGGAAACTTTTCTGAACAGACAGAATTTAGTAAAACAGAATTCACTTGGTTAAAATTTCCACAACTGGGGTCCTGAATGCTGGAGTTCATTGTACTGTGTGTTGGATTTGTTTCTTTTGCAGATTCCCTTACTGTTGGTTTATTCTCTGGAGTCACTAGGGTTACCTGTGGTCCAGACTGGATTTGGGCAGTCTGTTTCAGAGACAATTCAGAATTTTGAGCTAATTCACCAAAAGATGTATCAGTTGTTTTAATACAACCTGCTGCCATCAAAAGATTTTTATTAATCTTGATCTTCCTTGCAAGTTCCGAAAACTTCTTTTTGATTTCTACTAATGTTTTAAGATCCCTCACTAACTTTTCTTTTGTGACACTTGTATCCAGTACTTGATCTGAAGTTAGATCACAAGAGCCTGTTCTTCTCTCTTGATTATTTTGAGCAAGAGTCGGAACACCATCCACAGAAGATCTAACAGGTTCATTGAAAGGCTGAATGACATTGGTATTTACTTTCAAGTTACAGGAATTTTCAACTGTGCTGACATTTTCATTAAGGTTTTGCCAATGCTGTTGAAAGTTTCTAGAAAAGTCTTTCCTCATTTCAGGTAAGTGCATTTCTGGACTCTGAGGAACTTCCAGAGAAGCCTGTTTAGTAACATGCTGAGTACTTTGCAAAGGCTGGCTTGCGTATCTACAGTCATAAGGAGGAGGAGGAGGTCTTTTGTCAGTGTGAGGAACTGCATATTGATAGGACTGTATGGTTGCAGTCTGCTTTGACTGTAAAGTCTGTGGAGGAGCTGGAGGGTGACTGTTTTTAATTTGCAATGATGCAGATGGCATAGGGTTTTGTTTCTGAATGGCAGGATCTTGAGAAAAGCTTTGCAGTGTGTAATTGTATTGCTTTGGAAGTGGTCTATAATCTGGATAAGTCAGTCCACTGGATGTATACTGTTGCGCCCAGTCAACCTGTCGTTCTGATACAGACGGGTTAAGTCTTGGCATCAACTGATAAGTTACAGGAACTCTTGAAGAATTAGGGGGCACCATTTGTAGTTGCATAGAAGAGGTATCTGATATTACCAACTGATTCTGTAGTGCATGCATATTAGGTGTATTAGTTCCAAAACTAGTTTGATGAGATACAGTTGCCCCTGTATGAGAAAGCATAGATTTCTTCATTGGTGAGTTCAACCATACATTTTGTGTAACTCCTGAAGACATCTGCAAGTTGTGATTTAGTTGTTTGGATCCTTTAACATTTGCATATGTGATTCTTTCTACTGACGTCTGTGAGGCCACAACTGTCCCGTTATGTATATCAGAAATAGGGATTTGCTGAGGAGCTGTATAATATCTCATGTTTAGCAGTGGCTGTGAAACTGGATTTGAATTTCCAAGAAACATACATGCTTCTTGGTTACTTCCAGGATAACTTAAAGAACTCTGAGATGTTGTGTTAAATGTATTTATTAAAGTTTGCTCCAAAAAAGATGACTGCTTTTTAGGATAATGTGGTGGTAAGGTGACATTCTCTGGTTTTGCATTCCAATTCATTGTTGATTTGATGTAGTAGCAGTGTACTAAAAGTCAGTTGTTTTAAATGTCAGGGATCTGTAGGAAATAAAGATCTTTCATTAAAAATTTGTTTTGTCTACATAAAACTTCAAGAAAATTAGTTTACCTTAACACCAATGCTATGTCTATCACAATTCCAGAAATCTCTGACCAGTCAAAACTTCATCTTTAATTTGGGGAAGAGAAACAAAGAAAAGAGCAAAGGAGGATGCAACAATAAATATGGCAAATACCAATAAAATTTCTGGAGTATTTTACAGGACTTTAATCTACACAATATAGTTAGTATTTTGCTTATTCTATTTAAGTGGCAATTACTTTTATTTTAACAGGTTCTTTATTCTAAGTAACCCATGGTCACTGAAACAACAAACAAAAAACTTCAAACACATGGCAAAAAGTCCTTTTTGTTTATCCCCATTGTCTAATTCCCTAGAGGTATCTATTATTCCCTCCCCTTTCAGAAAATTTCATAAGTAAAAAAAAACAAATAAATAAAGGAAATCTCATCTTTTTGATTCATTTTCATTACAATACCTAGGATACCTCATCATTTCACTACAAATATATTAACCTCATCATCTGTAAAACATATACTTTCTGTTGTTTAACCAGTCCTGTATTGGTAGATAAAGTTTTTGCACTTGTAAACTATCCTACACTAAGCATTCTTGTATTTATACTTTAAATTTTCAGCTAAATGTTTCTGGAAATTCCTAGAAGTAAAATCAACGTGTCAAAGAACATTAAAATTATCTTCATGAACAATGACAAACTGCCTTCCAAAAAGATTAAAATAACTTACACTCTCACCCACAGCTACCGACAAATCTAAACACGGTCAATTCTACAACCACAGTAAATGAGAAAAGACCAATTAAAACAAACTAAAACAAACTTCACTTCAACATAATAGTATATCTCAAATGCAGAATATCCATTTTTCCCAAGTACACATGGAATTTTTACCAACATGACCATCTAGCTGAGCCATAAGAACATCTCAATTTTCAAAGTGTTAAAGTATTCAGACGTTTACAGTGGAATCAATCCAGATATTATAGAAAACAAAGTAAATAGGAAATTACCAAATAATTGAGAAATAAAGAATACACTTTACACTTACAGAGTGCTCTCTGGTGCCTCTTCCTCTACTTATGACATCAGCCCTGTTGGATCAGAGCCCCACCCTTATGACCTCCTTTAACCTTAATTACCTCTCTAAAGGCCTCACCTCCATACATACATAGGGCTTCAACATATGAACAGGAGAAGGCACACAATTCAGTCCATAACATGTTCCTATCCCCATGTTCACATAACGTCTAACACTAATTTACAGCATAAATAAATGTATGTTAAAAAGAATACTGGGAGGGACACCCAGTCGGCTCTGTTGGTAGAGCATGTGACTCTTTTTTTTTTTTTTTTAATGTTTTATTTATTTCTAGGTGAGAGAGAGAGACAGTGTGAGCAGGGGAGGGTCAGAGAGAGAGGGAGTCACAGACTGAAACAGGCTCCAGGCTCTGAGCCGGCAGTCAGCACAGAGCCCGATGCGGGGCTCGAACCCACAAACCGTGAGATCATGACCTAAGCGAAAGTCGGACGCTTAACCGACTAAGCCACCCAGGTGCCCCGCAGAGCATGTGACTCTTGATCTCAGGGAGTTTGAGCCCCATCCTGGGTGCAGAGATTACTTAAAGACATCCACTCACTTATTCATTCATTCATAAATAGTTTATAATCCAATAATTATTAATGATCAATAATGAATGAATGAATAACCAAAAAATAATCTCTGTATTTATCACAAGACTAATAAGTTAACCCAAGAAAAGAAATGATGACAGAGTAAAATAAAATAATGAACAAAAATGTAGAGATTCAACAAGTCACAAGCTTATTCTTTAAAAAGAATAAAAATCATTAAGCCTCTGACAATACCAATCATGAAAATTTAAAAGCACAATATTGGGAACAGAGGATACAACTATACCCTATAGACATTAAAATAGTAAGTATTTATTCCAGTACATTCCAAATCTAGGTGTAATAGAGAATTTCTTTGAAAAACACACCTAACCATGATTGACAGAACTTACATTGGTAATTAAGTATCTTTTCACAAAGAAAATGCCAGGTTCCTAAGGCTTTGCTGGAGTATTCCAACAATCTTTCATGAAAGAAACAACGCAATCCAGCTTCTTTAAAAGGATAAGAGAACACTTCAGAGCCCATTCACTAAGGCTATCATCCAAATGCTGAAAAAAAGGAAAATTAAGAATTTCTCTCAGAAAGGTAAATGCAAAAATCCTAAACAAAATGTCAGCAAACCAAATGAGGTGACCTATGAAAAGGATATCCCATCATGACCAAACTGGCTTTACTTCAAAAATATAAGTTTGTCATTTGAAAATTAATCATAGGATAATAATTTATTTGAGAGAGCGAGCAAGTGAGCACAAGCAGGGGTGGGGCGGGGGGGGTGGAGAGAAAGAGATTCCCAAGCCGGCTCCACAATGTCATTGCAGAGCCCCAACATGGGGCCTGAACTCACAAACCATGAAATCATAACCTCAGCCAAAATCAAGAGTAGGACATTCAACCAACTGAGCCAGTCAGGCGCCCCAGATGATAAATTTTCAACAGATGCAAGAGTTCTTGATAAAATTCAATATCCATTCATTAGAAGAAAATCGTATCAAACCAACAATAGAAATTTCCTTAATTTTGATAAATAATAGCTTCGAACATTTATACTGACAATAAAACAAACACGCCACTATTGCCCCTTCTTTTCATCATGGTACTAGAGATCTGGAAAGCATAAGAATTGGGAAAGAAAACATAAAACTGACTATTCACGGAAGTTATGAAGAAAATCCAAAACAGGGGCACCTGTCGTTCAATTGGGTAAGCATCCCAACTTCAGCTCAGGTCATGATCTCCCAGTTTGTGAGTTCGAGCCCCGTGTTGGGTTTTGTGCTGCCAGCTCAGAGCCTGGAGCCTGCTTAGGATGCTGTCTCTCTGCCTTTCTCTGCCCCTCCCTTGCTCACGATTTCTCTTTCTCAAAAATGAACATTTAAAAACCCAAAACAATCTACAGATCTTTTACATCTATCAAGCTGTGGGTCATAGTGTTCTCACTAAGAAGAAAAACAAGACTGAAGAAGGTATGTATGCTTTTGGATTAAAACAGATCCCAAAGAGAGAGAGAGATCTGTATATTCTTCATATGCCTTCTCTCAGAAAAAGCTCCTTAATAATACAACTGACTAGGGGCACCTGGTTGGCTCAGTTGGTAAAGCATTCAACTCCTGGTCTTGGGACTCTGAGTTCGAATCCCATGTTGAGGGCAGTTTACTTATAAAACAAAAAAAAATACAACTGACTGATCAGGCAGAAGCATAATAAAAGAGCTTTTCTACTAGAGTTAATGGTGCCTAATAAATCCCCCTTAGTTCTCATATGTACTTGGGACGGGACACTGTTATAAACTGAATTGTATCATTCCCCCCACCAAATCCAAATGGTGAAGCCCTAACCCCCCAGTGTGACTATATTTGACGATAGGCCTTTTAGGGAGGTAATTAAGTCTAAAAGAGGTGATAAGGATAGGGCCATAATTCAACAGGAATGGTGTCCTCGTGTAAGAGAGGCATATGCACACAGGGAAGACCACGTGAGGTCACAGAGAAGGAGGCCAACTACAAATCAAGGAGAGAGCCCTCAGGAGAAACCAAGCACCCTGATCTTGGACTTCTAGACTCTGAAACTAGGAGACATAGGGTGCCTGGGTGGCTCTGT
Organism: Hyaena hyaena; assembly: GCF_003009895.1. Taxonomy (NCBI): domain Eukaryota; kingdom Metazoa; phylum Chordata; class Mammalia; order Carnivora; family Hyaenidae; genus Hyaena; species Hyaena hyaena. The sequence goes on along the minus strand of NW_024080934.1, from coordinate 1,028,651 downwards.
CATTATGCATCTGACTTCAGCTCAGGTCATCTCACAGTGAGCTCAAGCCCCACTTCAGGTAAGCATAAGCCCCGCCTTGTGTGACACCCGCTTATTTCCCTCTCTCTCTGTCCCATATTCACTTGTGCCTTCTCTCTCTCTCAAAAAAAAAAAAAAAAAAGTAAAAAAATAAATAAACTGTGAAAAATTAATTTGTTGTTTAAGCTACCCATTCTGTAGTTATGTCAGGACAGCCCAGGGGACCAATACAGAGCCCATGGGTATGAAGACAAACAATCGTTATGAGTAATCTGGGGTTACTTTTTTCCTCTCTCTTCTTTGCTGGCACAGAAAGAAGTGAAGCTTGGAAAATCTTCCCTGAACTGCTTATTTAGAGGGAGGGAGTTAAAAGTTGTCTGACTTTTTTCTGACTAGACAGTCTCCACTTTTGGATACAAACTATTACATCTTTTAAGACTATACATAAATGAGATCACCAGGGACAGGATTACCATGGTCTACCATTTTAATTTCTCTTGAAAAAATTAACTTTTTGCCAAAATCTCCACTCCATCATCACCCTTCACCTGTGACAGCCACAGCACTCACCTGATAATTCCCAAGTATGGCTTAACTTAAGGATCTCCTTTGCATAGAAGCAGCTGAAATTTGGGGGGGGGGGGGGGCATGGCAGGAGATCACAAGCTAGCAGACTGATTTTACTCCATGAACACAAACATCAAACTTAACATCGCTCAACAATTTTACTTCGTTTTATTGAATTTTTCTCCCATTTTCTAAAGACTTCTCTCTTCTCTCTTCCCTGGTCCCCAGCCACTCCAACCCACACACACACTCCCTTGTCCTAACTCAGCTGCTTAGATTTCAGAGAGGAAAAAAAATAGCACCATCCACCATTCTCCCATCATTATATCTATAAAGACCAACCTTGCAAATGTAATATGCATCTCCAGTGACAGAGTTGACCTTCCTCCTACGAAATCTCTACATTTAAAAATCCTACTCCCCTTCGTTATTCCTGGTATCAGTCAGTCTCTGAGGGATTCACACATGCTCTAACATACTCTAGGATTGACAGGATTCAAAAACAACAAATAAATCTCACTGCACCCCACATTCTTCACCTCTCTATTTCCAACACCAGTGACAGTCTTTTAGTTTGATTTAAAATCCCAAGTATAATAAACCAGATTTTAAATGCTTAACATCTTTAATGGTACAAATAAAAATGGTTTTTATTTTTATTTAAAAACATTTTTTTAATCATTTTTTTTTTTGAGAGAGAGAGACAGTGCACAAGTAGGGGATGAGCAGAGAGAGAGGGAGAGAGAGAATCCTAAGCAGACTCCACACGGTGGGTTCAGAGTTTGGTGCATTCATGAACTGTGAGATCATAACCAGAGCCAAAGTTGAATGCTTAACTGAGACACCCAGGCGCCCCACAAATAAAAATGATTTTTAAAAGTAATTTGTGCTTCCACAAAATACACACGGACAAAAACTACTAAGGAAATTAAAATGTACATTAGAAAATATTCACTTAATGCAAAAGAAGATAGTAAGGGAGGACAAAAAGATACAAGATCTAGATAACAAAAAGTATGAACAGCAGACATAAATCCCACATATTATATCAGTAGCATTAAATGAATGGATTAAGCAATCCAAAAGAATATTAGACTAGATTTTTAAAAAAAGCTAACTAAATTTTGTCTCCAACGGACACACTTTAGATCCAAAGATACAAATAGATTGAAAGTAAAAGAATTAAGAAAGAGATGGTATCAAGCAAGCACAGTAGCTACAAGAAACATGGAAAGTCTATGCTTATTATCAGACAAAACAGAGTGAACAAATCTTACTAGAGATAAAGAGGGATATTTTATAGCCATAAAAGGGTCAATCCAACAAAAAGATAAAACAACTAAAAACACCTAACAGAGCATTTAAATTAAAAAAGCAAAAATACAAACAAGGGAGAACTAGACAACAACACGAGTTGAAAATGTCAATTCTGCATTTTCAATAATGACTAGAACTGGCAGAAAAATCAACAAGGAAAGAGAAGTACTGAACACATTATACACACCCACATTTGTTTCTAGTGGGGATTAAAACAGAATACTTTACGTTGTAGGCTAGTAAATAATTGTCCATTGGTTGCCTTCTAGGTTTAAGGCTCTCTCTTCTTTGGCAACAACAGTTCAGGTTTTTTAACTGGCAAAAGATCAGCAAGAAGGCCAGTAATGGGAGCAGGTGTCATCAAGCTACCAAAACACTGGATTCTTCTACTCAGTGATGGGAAATTCTAGGAACATCCTTGCTATGACTACCTGTAAGTTAATTAGCAAACTCTGAATAATGACTCAAGTTAGAAAAAGTCTGGCTCTACTAACCTCACCCATCTGGCAGCCTTTGCAGTCTGAAGTATAGATAATACTAATATGTTGATGGTGATAACATGTGGTGGCCCTCAAGCAGCCCTTGCATGTTGACGCTGATAAAGTGCCACGACCCAAACTGAGGGAATTCAAAGTCATAATTCACATACTCCTACCCTAAAGAGAGACTCCATGGAGGTTTCTTTATATGCCATCATGAAAAGTCTTAAAAATTTTAACCAAAAAATTTTTTTAAATCTTGGGGCACTGGCACCTGGATGGCTCATTAAGCATCCAACTCTTGATTTCGGCTCAGGTCATGATCTCATGATATGTGAGTTCAAACCTCACACGGGGCTCTGCACTGACAGTGGGGAGCCTACTTGGGATTCCCTCTTTTCCTCTCTCTCTGCCCCTCCCTTACTCGCTCTCAAAAAATAACTTAAAAAAAGAAAAATTTCCAACCCAGGAACTTTATTTGTAATTGAGCCTTATTACAGAAGTTTCAAAGCAAAATTAACCTAAAGAAAAAAAATCACTGCTTGGAGGAATAATAATATTAGTATCTATCTTAAACACAAACACACAAGCACATACACTCATGAACAGAACTCTGTGAACACAGACTAGTTACATTATGGTCTGCCTTAGCCTACAGGTCAGATGAAATTGTAAGAAACAGAACAAGACAAATGGAGCCACATTAAGAATTATTTTATATACAGGGGTAACTTAATTTAGCAAAGAAACTGGAACATTATTAAAGTGAAAGATAATGCTATCAATAGACAAGATGATAGGCATAAAAGAAGACTATCTTAGAGCAACCCAAAAGATGCAAATCTAGACGATGTCCAGCAGGCTTCAATAAATGTTAGATGAATAAACATAATCTAGAAGTGCTGAACACCAACTTGAAAAGAAGTCTCTATTTAAACTTTCAGATGGGAAAAAGTCCCCACTTCTCCCTTCAGATCTGTACCAACCATAAACATCACATGATTTCATCTGTAAACATTTCAATACTTCAAAAATATAGAACTTAAGAAATATATAAAATACTCTTCTCATACCTGAAAAAATATATATAAAACTGTTCTGGTATTTTGAAGTGAAACTTTCCCTTATGGCTTGTTAAGTTCAACTTCTGACTTGCATTAGAAAAAGCTATAGATGTTTCTATAATGCCAACAAAACCACCAATACCAACACTTCAGTATAAAATGCACTTTTCAGGAATTCCAAAAGTATCATGATTTTCCCACCCTATTACTCTAGTTCTGGCTGTTCACATCCTTAGTCATAAGAGAAATTAGGCTATCAATCCTTGAATTAGGCTTTTAAGAATATTCTAAATTTTGCATTATTTATAATACAATTCTACAAATAACAGCTAACATTTGAGAATTTACCATATGTTAAGAACTGCACTGAATGCTTTAAATACATGATCACACATAACTGTCACAACAAATGAGTGAAGCCAGGCAATAGTGCCGAGGCTAGGAAGGCTAGAAATCCCACTATCACAGCTGTCCACACTGCCAGAGACAGAAAGGAGACGAAAGTATAACTTCATATACAATTTATTACTCACACAGAAAAACCAACATCAGTTGTCCCTATTCCCAGAGGGTGATCTCAAGGTGGCTGAGAACACAGGCTGACAGGAGTCAACTCTAAACTGCAGCCATTCTGTAGCTGGCAACTATAACCCAAAGATAAGGGAAGTGGTAAACCCCTGTGCTCAACTGACAATAGGAAACAACATCCCTGTGGCTATTTCTCACAAGCATTTTATCAACCTTTGTTCCAGTAGGACCTACAGGGGGCTTTGCCTATTTAGCCTGTGAGTAGACAAAGGTCATCAGAGTACCATGGGGAAGCTGCCCCCCTACATCTCTACCCTCCACCTTACACATGTCCTGCTACAAATTCTATTCAGAAGCACAGGACGACACTCAATCAAATGGCCTAACTAACTACTTTCTCTTAGGCAGCACTGGAGAAGAGTGACTTGATCCTGATCCCTGGCAGGATGATCAGGCCTTTTGTGGAGGTCAGGCCATAGGCTCCCCACATGGAGCCAAGTAAGGTCCCAGGTATCATCAAGGCTCACCAATGAGAATCACATGGCTTTCTCCCTGGAAGAACAGGGAGTGGGAAATAAATTGCTCTAATTTTGCTCATTGATTAAGCTAAGTACAGCGCAGGTTGTTGGCAATCACAAATACCCCGTCATGACTGGCTGGTAGGAAGTTCAGAGCAATGCATTTGACTATGAGCTAAAATGTTTACACTACTTTCTTATGTCTCAGGAACAGAGGGAAGAGACAAATTTCAAACTAACTTTATAGTTGTATTATTCCCTAAAATGGGAATTAAATATCACAGAGCACATATGAAAAAGTCAGTTATCCCCCCTTGGAGTTCTGCCTAGCAACTAATTTTAGAGCCCTCCAGGGCTATCCACCACCTTAAGAAAACAATATTCATTAGAGGGGTGGTGGTCTCAAATATCTAGAAATTTCTGATAAGCACCTCAAATACACAGGAGTAGTTTGTTTGCCAGGCAAGTATAAAGTACCTAAGATGCAATATGCTGTTGGGAGTACAAAGTGTATTAGGAGTATAAATACTGCTATAACAATAGAAATGAGCCAATTTTGTGCCTCTTGAGGTGGACAAACTCTTTGAACAGAACAGTTGTCACAAAAGCAAGCCGAACTGCCCTAAAGAGAAATCTGAAAACTGTTACACCCAATTAGTTACCTGTCAGTATAGGCCACATTCTAGTGTCTACTCTGGTTGTCCCAGGTTTTGTGTGGAGGGTTGCAAGATCAACACAGGCATTTTGTTGGCACGCAGTTAAGATCCAGGTTTTATAAAACTAAAGGTTAAGACTAATGATGCAAGGGGACCTGAAGTACCAGAAGAAACCTACAGGACAAAATCTACTTTCTTGTTAGCAGGGTCAGGTAGGGGATGACAGATCCAGTTAAATTCAGAACCATAACTATAGTCTAGAAAATACATACAAGAAAATTCTGCTTTCCCTTAATCAAGAAACCAATGGAAATCATGACTGACAGAATTAAGTATACAAGCCTTGGCCCAAAGGACACCACTCCCAAAGGCATTCACTCCCAAAATTAGCAGCTGCTGAGAGTTTCTAAGAGTCCTTAGATTAAGATCTTCCACTGGTCAGCAGTATGTTGACTGAGGGTGGTAGTTAGCAACAAGCCTCAGGGAAATTAGATTACTAGTTTCTGCCTACTCCTCCAACCCTGATCCCCTGGGTCTATAGTCTTCCTTCTCCCAACTAGCACAGGGGAACTCTGCAAGTTTTGGTGGGTGAGAAAGAACGGCAACCGCTCAACTGTGAACTGATCAATTCCATGCTATAAGCCACCTTACCCACAATACCTTGTATAGTAACATGGTCATGTAGAAAGAAAACATAAAAACCAACAGAAGTTATGGCAGTGAATCTTTATGGCCATAATGAAAGTGACCTACTTGAGATAAATTTCTGACATCCAATAAACACTCTCAACTACTCTGACTAGAACACCACATGGAAAAAACTAAATGCAGAAGCGGATTTGGTATATCCTACGTAAATATTCTTCAGGGTTCTAAAGAATTTCTAATGTATAGGGGTGCCTAGAGCTGTGACTGAAGTCCAAGGAGGAGAGTTATAAAAACTTCTAATCAGTAGCCTATTGGTCAGAAGCACAGGAACAACTGGGGCTTGTGACTGGTGGCTTAAGTAGGAATGAAGGTAGTTTTGTGGGACTGAGCCCTCAACCTATAGAATCTGATGCTACCTTCCAGGTATAAGTGTCGGAATTGTAGGATACCCAGTTAGTGTCCCCAGAGAATTACTTGTTGGTGTGGGGAGAACCTCCCCACACACATACAGTGGACTTCAGTGAAGAACCCCAAAAGACTCCAAAAGACACACTGACTGAAACTGACCTGAGATACAGAAAATCTAAGTAGGCCTATAAAGAGATTGAATTAGTAACCACAAAATTACACAAAAAGAAGTGGTTAGGCCCAAATGGCACTCCAGACAACCACATCAAAAATGTAAATATTATAAACCAATTCTACAAACTTTTCTAAAACACAAAAGAGGGAATACTTCCCAAGTTAATTCTAATAAGAGGCCAAGATTACCCTATAGCAAAACCAGATATCACAATAAAACTACAGACCAATCTGTTACAAATACAGAGGCAAAAATCCTCAAAAAAGAACTAGCACACCCAATACAGCACCATACAAAAATAATTATACACCACAACCAAGTGGGACTTATCCGTGAAATGCAAGATTGATTAAAAATGTTAGATAAAATATTAATACAATAAAGGACAAAAACTACATGATCATCTCAGCAGATGCAGAAGAAGGATCTAACAGGATGGAAATTAAATGCATCTTCAAATCCAACATTTTTCCATGGTAAAAACACTCAAACTAGAGGGGCGCCTGGGTAGCTCAGTCAGTTAAGCATCCGACTTCAGCTCAGGTCATGATCTCGCGGTTTCTGAGTTCAAGCCTTGTGTTTGGCTCTGTGCCGACAGCTCAGAACCAGGAGCCTGCTTTGGATTCTGTGTCTCCCCCTCTCTCTGCCCCTCTGATGCTCAAACTCTGTCTCTCTCTGTCAATAATAAATAAATGTTAAAAAAAAAAAAAAAAAAACTAGAAAAAGGGAACTTCTTGGATTTGATAAAAGGCACCTAACAAAAAACACAAAGCTTACATCAAATTAAAGACTGAATGCTCACCCTCTAAGAAATCAGGGACATTGGAGCGCCTGGGTAGCTCAGTCGGTTAAGCATCCAAATTCGGCTTAGGTCATGATCTCATGGTTCGTGGGTTTGAGCCCCGTATCGGGCTCTGTGATGACAGCCAGCTCAGAGCCTGGAGCCTGTTTCGATTGTCTCCTACTCTCTCTGACCTTCCCCTGCTCACGCGGTCTCTCTCTCTCAGAAATAAATAAAACTCAAAAAAAAAAAAAAAAAGGAATAAGGGACAAAACAGAGATGCCTGTTCTTGCTGTTTCTAATCCATATTGTACTAGAGGTTCTAGCCATGGCAGTTCAGAGGGGAAAGAAGAAAAAAAAAAAGAAAGAAAGAAATAAAAAGACTACCAGATTGGACTATCTCTACTCGCCGATGACATAATCTTGTATATAGAAAACCTCAAGGAATCCACTAAAAACTAAAATAACTAACAAAGTAGTTTAGCTCATTTGCCTACTACAAGCTGAATATACAGAAGCCAAATGTACTTCCAAACAACACTTAATCTGGAGGTCAATCTCACTATAGTAACATTAAAAAGAATCAAATACTTTGAATAAGTTTAACAAAAGTGACAAATTTATAAAACATTGCTGTAAGAAATTAAAGACCAAGAAGAGCACCTGGCTGGCTGGGTTATGCAACTCTTGATGTCAGGGTGGAGAGAGTTCAAGCCCTACACTGGACACAGGGTTTACTTTAAAAAAAAAAAAGTATCATAATTCTAAAAACACAGTAATAAGATAAAAAAATTAAAATATTGGGGCACCTGGCTGGCTCAGTTGGAAGAGCATGCAACTCTTGACCTCAGGGTTTTGAGTTAGAGCCCCACATTGAATGTAGAGATTACACAAAAAAGAAAGAAATTAAAGACCTAAAAAAAAGGGAAAACATCCCATATTCAGTGGATTGAAGGATTTAATATTGTTAAGGTGGAAATACCACCCAAATTCATCTACAATTCAGTGCAACCCTTACCAAAATCCCAGGTGTCTTTTTAGAAATTGAGAACCTGATCCTGAAATTCATTTTGAAAAGAGTAAAGTTAGAGGACTCACACTTTCAAACTTCAAGACTTAATACAAAACTTTAATAAAAACATGTGGTACTGACACAGGATAGACACTGATCAGTGGAACAGAATCCAAAAACAAACCCTCACATTTACAGTCACTAGCAAGGAACTGGAATTCAATGAAGGATTCCTGTAAGTCAACAATACAGAGAAAACTCAAACTGAAAGTCAACAAAGATTCTTAACCATTTTCCCCAAAGATATTCAAACAGTCAATATGCACTTGAAAAGATGTTTAACGTCATTAACCATCAAGGGAATGCAATAAAAAATACAGTGGCAAGGGCCTCTGGATGGCTCAGTTGGTGGAGCATTTGACTTTAGAGCAGGTCATGATCTCCTGGTTCATGGGTGGAAGCCCTGCATTGGGCTCTGCACTTAAGCTCAGAACCAGAAGCCTGCTTCAGATTCTGTACCTGTCTCTCTCGCTCGCTCTCTGCCCCTCCCCAACTCATGCTCTGTCTCTCTCAAAAATGAACAAATATGTTTTAAGATCTTTAAAAAAATACACATTTTAAAAAGAAAAAAAAAAAATCCACAGTAGCATATCACAAAAAGACAGTGTTTGCCCTGGATGTGGACATATTAGAACTCTTATGCCTTGCTGTTGAGACTATAAATGGTTCATCACTCTGAATAACTCTGGCAGTTTCTCAAAAGATCAAATATAGTTATATGATGGAGCAATTCTACTCATAGGTACATATCCAAGAGAATTAAAAATGTATGTCTACACAAACACTTGCACATGAATGCTCACAGTGGCATTATTCATAGTAGCTAAAAAGTGGTTAACAATCTAAATGTCTGCCAACTGATTAAAAGATAAACAAAATGTGGCATATCCATGCAATGGACTACTACATGACAATAAAAAGCAGTGAAGGACAAACTTTGAAAACAAAATGCTAGGTGAGAGAAGTCATAAAGATCACAATATTATTAATTCAGATGTTCAGAATACACAAATCTAGAGACAGTAACTAGTAGTTGCCTGGGAATGTTTGGGTTGGGGAAAGGGGGAGTGATCTGTGAAAGAAGATTCCAAAACAGAGTAAACATTGCTACAAGAGTCACTCTAAACAGAGTCAGATGAATATCGAAAGTAGGGTCTAGGCTTGTCTCCAGTTTTAATTTTCAGAATACCATGAAGTTCTGACTTTTGTCAATTGCAACTAGACCACCTCCTGGAACCTACTTTGGACTGACACAGAGATAATGTTAACTCTTTTTATAATTTTTTTTTTTTTTTAATTTATCTTTGTGAGACAGAGCACGAGCAGGAAAGGGGGAAACACAGAATCCAAAGCAGGCTCCAGGCTCTGAACTGTCAGCACAGAGACCAACACAGGGCTCGAACCCATGAACCATGAGATTATGACCTGAAGTCGGGAAGCTCAACCAGCTGAGCCACCCAGGCGTCCCAATGTTAACTCTTGTTAACCAAATAGCCAATCATGTTTTGTAGTTAGTTTCAACTCTGCTAGCACTGATCAATCCTTATTCTTCCAAAACAAGTTATGTAACCTTGTGCCTTCTGCTTATAGAAGTCTGCATTCCCCACTTGTTGCACACTTTTCTTTGGATTTTGTCAACTCTGTGTCCCCCTGATTGCAGTCCCTAAGACCCGAAATAAACCTTTTTGGTTGCTTTACAGATTCATCATCTTCTGGGTCAACATCATTAATGAGCACGGAGATTGTTTTGGGAGCAAAGAAACTGTCCTAATTGCAGTGATAGTTGCACACCTTGTGAACATAACTTAAAACCACCGTAAACTGTAGGGGCTGCCTGAGTGGCTTAGTTGGTTAAGCGTCTTGACTCTTGATTGGTCAAGTTCCCAGGGTCTTGGGCTCAAGTCCCACACATATGTCTCTCAACTGGGAGTGGAGCCTGCTCAAGATTCTCTCCCCCTCTCCCTCTGCCCCTCCCCCACTCACGCAGACTCACAAGTGCACATTTTCTCTCTCTACAATTAAAAAAAACCCTGTACACTGTAAACGGACAAATTGAATTTTATAAATATGGTATATGAACTGTATCTCTAAACTATAGTTTAAAAAGCAAACACAGTATTTCCCTGTTATTACCACAGACATTGGTACACAACCCAATGAAAGCCGATGAAATTAATTATAGACTTTTGGTAGAGCAGCCATACAAAAGGCCTGTCTAAGGCCAAGGTGAATGGATACATACCTGAGAGATGCTGGAGCTACTCAAGGAAGAAAGGTGTGCCTGGGAATGAAGTCAATGCTGAAGACAGCAGAGCTCAAAGATGGAGTGTCTCAAAAGTCCTTAAAATTTTCTTTCCTTAGATTCAGATGCTGGATCCAGCCAAATATGAAGGCTGAGCTATTTGAACTTCTCTAAATGATGTGATCCAGTAAATTATCTTTTGGGGTTTAAAAAAAAATAATAATAATTTGCTTATGACTTGTTTCTTAAAACATAGGGTGGACAATACAATTTCTTATAATACTTTGCAATCTTAACCATAAATTAAAGGTTTAATTTATACTAAGTCCTATAATTTAATACATCTCAAGAGAATCTCAGTGATTGTCACTGAATCTTTGCAGTCATTAGAACTATGAACAAATGTCTCACGACATTTACCTCAATAGGTCAGCCTCTAACACTGCCCTTCAATTTACAAGCGTACTTAGAATCTCAAGAATATACACAGTACAATGCTGCCTCCCAACAAAGCATTTATAATTCCTCAAAGTCCACACAATTACTTCTTTACAAGGCTTATTACAAAGTAAATTTTAACTTCATTTTAAAGACAGAGTTGGTAACCCATTGTCTCTGCCTCAAATTGAATGCTTTCCATGTCTGTTTCAATGGGATGGATGGGGCAAGAGGGTGGAGAAGGCCTGGTTATACACATACATACACACACACAAACACACAAAACCTGAAATTCACCTTTATAAGTACCTTTTTATTTTACTTTATTTTTAAATATTTTTATTTATTTCTAGGAGAGAGGGAGAGACAACGTGAGCAGGGGAGGGTCAGACAGAGAGGGAGACAGAGACTCTGAAATAGGCTCCAGGCTCTGAGCTGGCAGTCAGCACAGAGCCCGACGTGGGGCTCGAACCCACGAACCGCAGATCATGACCTAAGCGAAAGTCAGACACTTAACGGACTAAGCCACCCAGGCGCCCCTATAAGTACCTTTTTAAACAACAAGATCAGGGGCACCTGGGTGGCTCAGTAGGTTGAGTGTCTGACTTCAGCTCAGGTCATGATCTCACAAGCGTGAGTTAAAGCCCCACGTCAGACTCTGTGCTGACAGCTCAGAGCCTGGAGCCTGTTTACGGATTCTGTGTGTATCCCTCTCTCTGCCTCCCCTCAACCTGCACTCTGCCTCTCTCTCTCTGTGTGTGTATCCCTCTCTCTGCCTCCCCTCAACCTGCACTCTGCCTCTCTCTCAAAAATAAATAAAAACATTAAAAAAAAATTAAACAAGATCAATTCCCTAAACATTTAGGTTCCTATTCATACAACAGATCGATAATCTAAGTGGGAACGAAGTCCTATATATCACATAGTAATAAGGAAAAATGAGGCTCTGAAGCAAGTATGCCCTGAGTTAAGAATTTAATGGAAATATTCGAGATTTCAAATTAAACCTACAGGTAAAAACCAGAGTTGTGTCTAGTACTGCCTTACATACACATAACTTACAACAGGATCTATAGTAAAGAGTTTAATCAACACAAAACTGATAAACTGACTTAGAGCTGATAAAACTTATACCTTAAACGAGTAAACTGAATTTCCGTCTGAGGCCATAAAATATCTTTCCTCTAACAGGACAACTAAAATTTATTGAGCTCTTACCACTTACAGACAACCGTGTGTTATGATTAAAAACTCATGTAATCTGGGGCACCTGGGTGGCTCAGTCGGTTAAGCATCTGACTCTTGATTTCGGCTCAAGTCACAACCTCACGGTTCGTGAGATCCAGCCACACGTCCGGCTCTGTGCTGACAGGGCGGAGCCTGCATGGGATTCTCAGTCTCCTTCTTTCTCTCCCTCAAAAATTAACAAAGTAATATAAAGTTAAAATTTTTTAAAAAATAGAGCAGTCCTAAGTAGACCTCTGCCTGAGTAACCTGAACCAGTCACCTCTCATAATCTACTCTTATCTTGCAAAGATTAACAACTTAATTCTCTATGCTATGTCAACCATATATATTTCTCCTCAAGCTCTGTCATCAAGTCCATTGTGTCCACTTCACGTTTAACCGATGCTGATTCATTTCATTAATAATTTAATTCCATAACAGATAAATTAGCACAGGCTACTTAGAGGTACCATACTCACTTTTAAGTACAACGTTAATCTTTTATTACTGTGTATGTTCCCATTTCCCTCCAAGCATGGGAGTCCCCCTTCACACAGTGCTTATGCTTCTTTGGTCCTAGGAAGAGCGAGAAACATTTTATAATCAATAATAATATAAACTATATTTTTATTCCTATGAAACTTACTTTAAAATAAAAGCACATGCTATTCTGTTTACTTGATATGATGCTGCCGTGCAAAACCGCGTTCCCTTAAGGTTGCACGGAAAACACAGAAGTTTACAGAATTCTTATTAGCGGTGCAAAGGAACAGAAATAGAAGCTGGGCGTGGCCTAAAATACCATCCACCGCTGAAGTTAGAATTCAAGCGCGGTCTTCCAGGTTCACGACTGCCCTACTATTCCGAAACAAAAATACTTCATCTTAGCAATTTTCCCTACTGGAAGAGCAAGAGAATCCGACCGTACGGGCTTGGGGGGAGGGGGGGGGGAAACTAACTAAAACCTTAACATTCGTGACTGTTAACTGTGACTAAAACATACGATTTACGGCCAACATTAAACAGAAAAATCCCCAGACAAGCTCTACGACCCACCTATTCAAATGCACCCCAAGTTGAATCTATCACTGGCAGTTCTCTTTATTTTGAAGGCAGGCTCCTTAAAGTATTACAAATAAATTGCTTTCACTGAAACGATTTCCCCCAAAGGTTGCTGCTGAACTCAAGACCCTAAGGACACTTGCTTAGAGCATTCGCCTCCCTCAGGAACACCTAAAATCCGTATGCATTTGTGCATTTCAAAATGCCTCGAGGAACTAAGCACTGCTGCGGAACAGAAAGCATCTGCGGAACAGAGGCGTTCGCGGGCCACTTGAGGTACACGCCGCGCAATTCTGTTTCGGGAGGGTCAGCATAATGGAGGTGGGGAGGAAGACAACGCTCGACCAACAGTAAATGCAAAACAAAGATTTTTTTTTTTTCACGCCACCGACAGGAAATCATTAAAAACATAAGGTACTCTCACACCCACCGCCTCGTAGTTCCACAAAACGCGTCCTCGCTCTCTCCACCACGACCTCCACCACACGGAGGGGAGGCGATTTCAAGAAAACACCCAGGAGGCGCCGCCCTCCGGCTCGGGCTCGGCGGCCGCGGCTGACCCCGGCCGGCCCCGCGCCGCAGGCGGGCCGCGAGCGAGGCGGGCGGCGGGGCTGCTCGCGGCGGGGCGCGCGAGCCGCGGGGCCGAGGCCCAGAGCCGCCCGAGCGCCCGCGACCCCGAGCCTCCGTCCTCGCCTCAGAACAAAAGCGCCCGCCGCCGCGCGCGCGGCGCCTGCCCGCGGGCGCCCGGCCTCCCGGCGCCGCGCCGGGGACCTGACGGGAGCGAGGGGCGGCGGGCTCCCCGGCCCCACACTTACCGAGGGGCGCCGAGCCCAGCGTGGGCAAGCGGGGAGGACGCTCTGGGCCTCCCGGGCCCCAGAGTTTAAGTCAACTCGGTCCGCCTCCAGGGGCGGGTCGATCGGCGGGGCCCAGCTCCCCGAACAGCTAGGCCCCGCCCCCGGCCGTGAGCGGCAGCGGTGAGACCTGCGCCGCGCGGGTCCTAGCGCCACACGGATAAAAAGGCCGTGGCCAGCCCCGCCCTCCAGTCCACGGCGGCTGAGATTTGCAATGGCTTGTTTACTTGTCTTAGGGAGAAAATGTCTCTAGATAGTGGTGCTCTACATTTCTCTTGCGTCGGAATCGTCCAAAGTATTGAAGAGCACCACCTGCAAAATTGCCAATTCAGTAGGGCTAAAGTGGGCTGAAATTGTAGATTTCTAACGAGGTCCCAGGATAGGCTGTTGCTGCTGGCCTCAGAACCAATGATACAGAGAATGGGGTTGGCAAACTTTCCACAAAGCATGTGAGAGAAAGAGCACCAAGTGAAGCTAAGGAGATAATTTTTTTTTTCTCCAAGGCATTGGAATAGGGAGAACATCCATGAATGCAGAGGAAGCTTCTCCAAGAAATAAATAAATCTTTTTTATATGAGGGTTTTTATAGAAAGAGGTAAATAAGGAAATCCCCTCTGAGTGGTTAAGGATAAGAAAGAAAGGACAGAGGTAGTTAGTTTTTGCCAAAGGGTGGGCAGGGTATTCCTTTGCCCTAAGATTTGGATCCTGGCTCTGCCACTCCCACTCACTAGACCTACAATCTTCGGAAAAATCACTTAACCTGTCTCTGCTCAGTTTCCTCACCTATAAAAGCAGAATAACAGGAATGCAGGTTTCTCCTGCTATCCAAAAGTAAAAGAATTTCTGTGAAAACTTTGCTAATCCAAAAGAGTGTAAAGTGATGCTGCAATTATCATTAATTTATATGGAAACATTTTTTAATATTCCCAGACCCAAATAACAACTCCTTTTAAGCTTTCCTTGGGACACATCTTGCTAACAGATGCACAGAATCAATTGGGATAAAGCACAGATGCTCACAGACATAGTTAAAAGCTATAGCAGCTTGATGCTGAGATACCCAGTGTAGTTCTCAGGGAAGGAACGTCATGGTGCCCCTCTCACTGCTCAGGGTGCACATGCATAACAAATGCTGAATGCTATTTTCACTTTTCACCTTTTTTTCATGAAAGCAAAAATCCTCTTCAGATGTCTTTGGGGTTAGCCGAAACAGGTAACTAATGTAGGTCTTTTGTAAAACCCAAGTGGCATAAGGAGAACTTTCAAAAAATGAAAAGCAGGAGATATCTGTACTTACTTCATAGGATTATTGAGATCACTCCATAAATTAATACATAACTTAGAACATCTTCTGGAACATGGAGTGGTGCACTTGGCTCAGAAAATGGGTTTTCCAGAGCTTATGCTCACAGATCACCAATGAGGAATCAACCCACAGGAGAGGGAGTTTTATTGGAGAAAGTCTGATACAGACCCCATTCCTATAGAGCCTGAGGAAGATTTAATGCCCAGGAAACTACAACTGTATTTGGGATGAAGTTGCTGATCTCTCTGCCATGTATCCTTGTCTGTGTTTATGCCAGCTTTCTCCTTTAGATAAGTAAAGCTTGTCTGATTTCCCAAAAGTGTTTGTTCTTTCCACAAATCCTAAAGTACAACTGGCATTCATCATCACAGCAGCCCTGAAGGGTCATCAGCAAGGAGACTTGCAAAGAGAAGACATAATCTCTAGGACTTGAAAGTATGCTTAATCCAGAGCTTGACTTTACATTGCCTTCTCTTTAAGGTACTTTCAACACTGAGTGCCAAAGAAGGAACTTTGTTACCCAGCTGGCCAGGCTGAGGAAAGATTCCCCCAAAAGATTAGACTGTTCTATGCTATGTTCCTTGTCATAAATTACACATCCGATCCCTATGTTTCCTGACATTCAAAAGCAAAAATTCAAAATTAATTCGACTATAGATGCCATCTCAATCTTTCAAGAGCATAATACTTAGCCTCAAGGCTTGTTAACTCCTAAACTTACAGAACAAGTTTTAGAATAGTACCTGACATCATTAGCATATCTATAACAAAAAAATTATAGTGGTGTACTAAAGATGACTATTATTCATTTCAGTTGTAAATGGGGTCATGGTTTTCTCTTTCTTTTCTTGAATGTCCCCTCTATTCTGTTTCCCCTTCCTGTTAGTAGTTTTTAACTGGGTACAGGGTCATGTAACTGGGAACCACATTCCCCAGGCCTCCCTTGCAGCTACATATTTCCACATTTCAGTTCTCACAAAGACTTATGGGCAGAAATGTTGTACTCAACTTCTGCCTAAGGGAATGCTTTTACCAGAAATTCCTCTATCATTCTCATTCGTTTGGGTTAGAATATAGAAAAGGCAGTAACTAAATTTCAACCATACAAAGGAAGATCATTCCTGCGGACAGGCATTCTTTTCCTTTCTTGGGCCATAAACCTCTTTAGCAGCTTGGTAGAACCCATAGACCCCTATTTAGAATAATTCTTGGGAATGCTTAAAATAAAATGCATAAGATTACGAAGGAAATTAATTCCATTTGAAAGTTCTCAAAACATTTTAAGAAACAAATTGTAACATGGTAATATGTATTTCTTTGTTAACAGATAAGATCTAACACTGATTTTTTTTTTAACCAATGGACTCAAATGATGTTTCCAGATTACCTGCATTAACTCTAATAATATGAAAACACCTGTGATATTTTTTAAAATGTTTATTTATTTATGGGGGAGGTATACAGAGAGAGAGAGACAGAATTCCAAGCAGGCTTTGCATTGCCAGTACAGATCTCGACACAGGGCTCAATCTCACTAACCCAAGATCATGACCAAAATTAAGAGTCAGACACTTAATCAACTGAGCCATCCAGGTGCCTTGAAAATAGCGTGTGATTTTGATGGTGACAAGTTTACTGTTAACACTGCTATGTTACTGTGGATTTTTTTTTTTTTTTTTGCCAACATTCATAATTGAAGGTGTGAAAGAAGATTCAAAATGAAGTGATCATTGCTAAGATAGTTACTCAAAATAGAGTTGGAAGTATATTGAGGAAGTAAAGCCTATGCACATCTCCTGTTTCAATTCTCAGAACACCATGAACTTTTGACTTTTGTCAATTACAGCTTGTCAGTTGCAACTGGACCATCTCCTGGAACATATCCTTCTGCTTTGGACTGAAATAGAGATAATCTAGCACTTGTTAGCTATATAGCCAATCATGTGTTAGATAGTTTAAACTCTGCTAGTATGGATTATAATTCTTTCAAAACAAATTATGTTATCTTTTGGGGTTTTTTTGCCTTTATAAGCCTGCACTCCCCACTCATAATTTGCAAATTCCCAATTCAGAGCATACTTTGGATTTGGGTGGACATTGTGTCTTCCAGATTGTAATCCCTAAAACCCTAAATAAATGTTTTGGTTGATTTACAGCCTCTTCTTGACAGATCAACAAAGGATATGGTACATTTCAGTAAACTGTTAGTGAAAATAGAATTAATTATTTTGCCATTATTGGGGACCAACCATTACTGTTCTTTTCAAAAATCCTTTTAGTTTGATTAAGAATCAGATTGACAGGGTGCCAGTCTGGTTCAGTTGGTGGAGCATGAACCAACCATTCTTGATCTTGTGGTTCTGAGTTCAAGCCCCATGTTGGATGTAGAGATTACTTAAAAATAAAATCTTAAAGAAAAAAAAAAAGAATCAAATTCACATGAGATAGATTAACTGGAGAAAATCAAATTTAATAACATAAATATGAGGACTCCACACAGGCAGAAATTCCAAAGACAGGCAAAATGAGGTACTTATGTCATTCTGAATTAAGGAGAAGCAGGTAGGGGTCTGGGACTTCAGAGGAAAGGAATGTAATTCACAGGACAATAAGAAAAGAGCAGATGTTTGGTAATTAGATGTTTGTCCTGCCATGCAGATGGGTCACTCAGATAAAATTGATCTTTGCTAATAACCCTATTCTAGAAAGACCCTCCTATTTACATTAGATGTAATAAAGGGAGGGACAAAAGTTTCTTCTAAACCCATAGGGTCTTCATTGCCTTCAGTTCAAAATGGTCCACATGCCAAAGTGGCACATTGGGGGTGAGCTGTCCCAAACCCTTTCACCATCCAAATCCATGGTAACTAAATCCTATCCATGAATGCAGTAGGCAGGATGTGGGCCCTTATAATCGCCTCCTGATGCTACTTACATACAAAAGGGATTTTGCAGATAACTAAGATTACTAATCAGTTGACCTTAAAATAAGCAAATGAATCTGGATTATCTGGGTGGATCCAGGTAATCATATGAGCCCTTAAAAGCAGAAGAGGAAGATGGGGCAGGAGGCCAGAGAGATGTGACAGAGATGGAAATCAGAATGAAAGCATAAAAGAGGCTCAATTCACTGTTGCTGTGTAAGGACACAAGTCTAAACCGAACTGACTCCATGACAGGCTTTAAGTTTCCCCTCTAAACTAGAAGGCGTAAGTTTCAGCTTCCCTGAAACTATTAGGCAGTTACACATTGCCCAAGGCAGGAGAAACCACCCGGGCAACACCCAATCAGGAAAGGCCAGCAACCACCCTCCACATTACTAAGGGAGAGGCCTATAGATAGAGACTATAGATAGGACTCTGTTACCTAATGTCAAAGTTAACCGAACAAGACCCTAGGCTCGCTCTGTGATTGGTTGAATTTAAAGGTACTCTAAACGTTGTAATTGGATCCCACTAAAAGTAACGAATACTCTAGACAATGTGTATGGTTAAACCCGCTGTCAATGATGTTGTATTATTATGATTGGATCACTGTTTCCATGCCACAACTTCTGTAACTCCCCCCTCACAAACCCCCTAAAGACCCTACTCTGCCTTTGTTTGGGGTTCACAGCACGGATCTACTGCGCTGGTAAAGTCTGTGAGCCCAAGCTCGAGCCCGTAATAAAGCCCTTTGCCTTTGCATGCGTGACTCGGTCTCCCGGGTGGTCTCTGGTCGTTGAGGATACTGCGATCTGGGTATAACAGCTGGTTTGAATAGAAGGGGCCACATGGAAAACATGAAAAGGAAGTAAATCCTGCCAACAACCTGAATGGGCTTGCAAGTGAAGTCTGTGAGATAATAAGTAGATGTTTAAGCAATTCAGTGTAGGGTAATTTATTATGGCAGTAATAGAGAAGTAATATAATGGACTCCAGGTTATAACCCTTACCCAAGGCAATGTTTAAGGAATCAAGTGGAAGGAAAATAGATACTGAACTATCTGTGAAGAAGAGTTCTCTACCAGCCTGGACCAGCTAGATTATTACTAATAGGTAAGTAAATTTCTGCCTTTTAAAAGTTTATTGAAACTCTGAATATGAAGGAGTATTACCTTATGTGAAATGTAAAATGAGAAATGAGATTAGGGCCAAGCCTCAAAAACCCTAATGTTTAATGGCAAGAGAGGAGGATAAGCCTTAACGACACAAAGGAATAGCCAGAAAGAAAGAAGGAAAACTAGGAGAATGTTGTTACAGAGCCAAAGAAGAGAATGGTTCAGGTGAGTAAAAAATGTTCAGTTTGTTAAGTATCACAGAAAAGTAAATAGGAAAATATCCTTTGGATTTAACAAGAGAGAATAATTGGAGACTTGAGCTTGGAAATAGAGAGGAACAAGAACAGCAAAAACAATCCTGAAGAACAATTGAAGGACTTTTCACAACCTGATTTCAAGACTTACTAAACAATAATAAACGTAGTTTTGGTATAAACCATCAATAAACCCCTAATGCATGTGTACTTCAGTACTTTTCTCTATGATCATTCAACTGTGTATTAATAAACATACATATAGAGAGATTTTGGTCACCATTTTATTAAACAGCATGGTACACATTTCTCTGAGTCTTGCTTTCTTCAATAAGCCATAGCAATCCTCTAGGTCATGGAAGTAGCTCTCTAAGTCATTTTTAATAATTAATTAAAATGTATCATTATCCAGTTGAAACTCCAATTTTTGCCATTGGTGAACAATCCACAAATTTTGGAAGGATTCTCAGGAGGAGGATTGTTGGGTTGAAATGTGATTTTAACATAACAGGTATTGCCAGATTATTTCCTTTTAAGGCCATAAGAATTTACATTAACATTCAGAAAGTTATCCTTTCCCCATCATTAACAATGGCTATTAACTTCTCAATTTATGTGAAGTGATCTCCTTGTTGTGTTTATTTGAACAGTCAAAAAGATCTGGAGTTGAACTACCAACTGGAAAACAAAATTCAAGGCCAATTTGGAAAACAAAGAGCAAAAGGGTGGGAGGTGGCCATAGGGGTCAGCAGTCAAAAAGGAAAGTAGATCAGCCATTCAGATGCTAAGAGCTTTGTGTTTGGGAGACTGAATGTAAGATGCTACTAACTGATCAATTCATTCTTTGTTGAAAAATAACTACTCTGTTCAGATTCATGGCCAAGGGGCATCAATTCTACTACTACAGGGAACTAGTTTTTAAAGACTGAATTTCAGCCCAGTTTTATTAGGCCTGTTCATTCTCAGTGATGGTACCCCAGTTGATATTGAATGTTGTTAAAGAAAGACACTGAAGGTTCTGAGAACTTTCCAAAGCTGTGGATTACCATACCAAACCAAACTATGATTACCAATCTACAAAAATTATTCCTTTCTTAAGGATTTATCTTTGACCATCTGCTCCCAAAATTAGCCACATTTCAATTTATCCATCCTACTAAGATGCCATCCTTTTACAAGTGAGACTGTCTGTTTGGTGCCTTCTCATAGCTGGCATTCTCCAATAGATGATACTGTAAGGGCAGGATAATGTCATCTTGGTCATGGCATTATTGTACAAAATGGAAAGATTCTTTCCCATCACAGACTAGAAGTTCTTCATGACTTTACCTTGTTAATCACCAAAGCATAATTTAGAAGAGTTCTTGGACTCATGGGATATTGTAGACATTGGATTTCTAACTTTTTGTGTTCGCTGCTCCTTTATATCTTTAGTTGACACATGTCAAGGAGCAGGAATTTCCTGTTCCCTCCAATGTCCTTCTACCCAGACTAAAAATCAGATAAATTGACATAAGACAGATTAAAAGGAAAACACCAAATTTAATTTTGTTCATACAAGGAATCCACATGGAAATTCCAAAGACAGTCAGGCAAAAATAGGGTATGTATGTCATTCTGTGAACTAAGAGAAAGGGAGTAGAAGTCTAGTACTTTAGAGAGAAGGAATGCAATTCACAGGAAGATGAAAAAGAGTAAATGTTTAGTAAAGAAATGTTTGCTAGGTCACTCAAAAATAATAAGACATAGAGGATTTTACTCAAACAGGGCTTGCTAGTTTCTTCCTTGTCTACCATAATTAGTTCCTCTCAAAATGCAGTGATGATACCTCTCTTTCTGGAGCAGGTTACCTATCTAAATTCTTTTTAGGCAGTTGAGAGGGAGGTAAAGAGCTTTTCCTGAATCTACTGGGCTTTGATTGCTTTCTAACTTGAAGTAATCTTCATGCCAACGTGACTCATTTTAGGGCACGCTGCCCTTGGTCCCTACACACACCTGAGCCTGTCCCCTGCGGAGACTCATCACCATTGGGTTCCCTAATCGTCACAACTCTTTCTTTCTATTTGTATATAAAAAATCAGGACAAACTCTAGGGACATCAGAGACCAATTGATTATGTCCCCTCATTCTACCCCATTGTGAAAGCCCACCCACTTTTGTTTGGATACAGTGATAGCAGCTACCAGTCTGGGACTTAGTCTTATTACCTGCACTTAACTTCATAGTCCCTGATGCTGCTCAGATTTCATTCTTAAGTGAAAATAGCTAGCATTTCTCTGCCTCTAGATTGACTTCCTAAAAAATCATCTCCTCTCCTCTGTACCTATTTATCCATTGTAGGGATACTCTAGAACTCACCACTGTTTTTTCTCATTCAAAGGAAAGCAAAACTCATAACTGTTATGGACTTATTTGGGAATTATACCTACCTTGCTCTCATTTCTTTGAAACTCCTTTAGATGATCCATATTTGTTTATTATTTTTTAATGTTTTATTTATTTCTGAGAGAGAGATAGCATGAGCAGAGGAAGGTTAGAGAGAGAGGGAAACACAAAATCTGAAACAGGTTCCAGGCTCTGAGCTAGCTGTCAGCACAGAGCCCGACACGGGACTCGAACCCACAAACCATGAGATCATGACCTGAGCCGAAGTCAGATGCTCAACTGACTGAACCTCAGGCACCCCTAGATGATCCATATTTAAAGCCCTTTGTAGATGGGCACTATTTGAGGACCAAACAAGGTGGCTATCATGCTGGACATGCTGTTACAACTCATTCAGATTTCTTTGGATCCAACCCTCTCCGAGACGCCAAATCTGCACAAGGGTTTGACAGTCCTTTGTGAAGCAAATTTCTGTATGGTGTGATACATGATTCACTTGAAATTACATGTTCTGAAGTAAAGGATATTTGTTTTCTTAAGTACAAATTCACCAAATGGAACAGAGAAGGTGAATTTTTATTATTAGCAATCCCCAAATTTCAAGATAAAACAGCTAGGTTTAAAATATTTGAATTGTGCTTTTTCCTCTAAGTTTTCAGTTTTGGGCTGAAGTAGGCAGGATTATAAGGAACACAGGAGTATGACAACTTTGTACTACATCAGCCAAGCTAACTTCAAATTAACTTTCCCAGAATTTCTTTCCCTGCATGATTTTGAGTTACAGATGGCCACAGGAGAAACACGAGCATGTTTTAGAAGGCCTCAGTGAAGCATCAGTCATTTTTTTCATGCCAAAAGTCAATATAGGGCACCAGGTATTGTGGTAGTTGAGTACATGTTGTTGCTGATATGCTAGCTCACCTGGTAGTGAATGGTAATCCTCAGCTCATAGTTCTTCAAGCACACACCATATCCCTTCCTTCAGCTTTTCCTAATCCTGAACAGGTGTATAGGTGGTTCCATGAGGAAGGGCACCAGCTTCCACCACAGGTCACCCAAAATCATGGTTTGTCCTTGTGGTTTCTAGTCTCTCCATATGGACTTCAGTTCTTTCTCTTCCATACCTCACATCCAGCTTCCCTGACTGCCAGCCTGAATGACATCAGGCTCTATCATCAGTCTTGCATCCACTTCTCAACCAGCTACCATAATCATCTAAGTTCTAATGCCTACAATGAACCCTTTATTCTCTTATGGATATTGTTTCTGCTTCTCAAATCTAACTCCACCTGCTACAAGGATCAGGGCACTTATGAAACAAACATCTTCTAAGAGAAGCATAAAATTATATTTGTAGCATTTAGGATTTGCTATATGCCAGACATTTTGGTAACTATGCCTTATCTTGCTTGATCTTTACCACAATATTATTTTACAGGTGAAGAAATTGAGATCAAAGAGGTTAATATTTTGCCCAAGGGCACACTGCTAGAATATGAAAAGCCAGGCAATCAAGAGTGTCTGCTCAGGGTGCCTGGCTGGCTCAGTCAGAAGAGCCTGAAACTCTTGATCTCCAGGACATGAGTTTGAGCCCCTTATTGGGTGTAGAGATTACTTAAATAAATAAGTAAACAAACAAACAAACTTTTTTAAAAAAGAGAGATTTTGCTTATAACCATTGTGGCATCCTGCTTCCTCAAAAAGCATAAATTCTGCATAGTAATGAATTCTCTACACAGAATGGTGAATTTTTACCCTAAAGGTATTTTGACTTTGTTCATTCATGGGATCAGAAAACACCAACACAGGGGCGCCTGGGTGGCTTAGTCGGTTAAGCGTCCGACTTTCGCTTAGGTCATGATCTCGCGGTTCGTGGGTTCGGGCCCCGCGTCGGGCTCTGTGCTGACTGCCAGCTCAGAGCCTGGAGCCTATTTCAGAGTCTATGTCTCCCTCTCTCTCTCTGACCCTCCCCTGCTCGCACTCTCTCTCTCTCTCTTAGAAATAAATAAAAATATTTTTTTAAAAAAAACCTTTAAAAAAAAAAACACCAACACAAAATATGCCGCTTTGACATAAGGATTATTTTGCACTGAAGACATTAAGAATCACACCTCCACCATTAACCACTACCACCATCACGGAGACAAGAGTGACTTTTACTATCCAAGTCAAGGAGCCATCACTAGGATGAGTTTGCATAAACAAAACCTTATTAAAATAACCCTTATTAGTTTCTATTAGTTTCATTTTCCTACCATTTACTGTCCTTTGAAGCCCAAACACCTTTTCTTTTGTTAAAAGAGTATATAAGCTCTGCTTCTCTGAGTTTCATTTCTCTTCTTTGAACTCCTATACATATAAAAAAAAAAAAATGAGTGCCTTTTCTCCTGTTGTTATTTAATTTGCATACCCCCAGGTATTAAACTTAACAAGATAGAGCTTTCTTTTTTCTTTTGCTTTGTTTTCTTCTTATGTCTATTAAAAAAATATTTTCCAAAAAGATAAATTATCTGAAGTAGTCCTTTTGATTAACAATACAGTACAGAAATGATAAGTGTTCTTAGTCAAAACTTTTAAGACTTTAATTCAATCACAAATTAAAGTGTTAACTTCCACTTCTTCAACTATCAAATATCAAATATCCATTATATGAGGTAAAATTCTTAGTTGGGAATACAAACTACAAGTCTTGTAAAAGACTCACACATCCTCAATGAAAAGAGTCAGGGCATGCTGAAACATGCTGTATTTTGTTTGTATCAACATTTTCCTCATATATATTAAAATAATATATGCTCGTTAGGTAATGAGGAAAATAGTGAAAAATGGAATAAAAATTTAATATCTTATTACCCAAAGACAACTATCGTTAATATATTGATTTTTTCTTCCATTATTTTTTTCTATGCAGAGTTTTCTTTTAAATAGTTTTATATGTTAAAATATAATATTTGGAGATGCGGTATATATATATATGTATATGTGTATATATACATACGTATATATATACAATGGCATATACTGTTACTCAGAATACAGAGAATACTCAGTTATCAAAAAGAATGAAATCTTGCCATTTGCAACAACACAGTTGTTGAGCTAGAGTGTATTATGCTAAGTGAAATAAGTCAGTCAGAGAAAGACAAATACCATACGATTTCAGTCATATGTGGGATTTAAGAAACAAAACAGATGGGGGAGGGGCACCTGGGTGGCTCAGTTGGTTAATTTGTGAGTTCAAGCCCCAGATCGGGCTCTGTGCTGACAGTGCAGTCCCTGTTTGGGATTCTCTGTCTCTCCCTCTTGCTCATGTGCTCTCTCTCTCTCTCAAAATAAAGAAATAAACTTAAAAAAAAAAAAATGAACATATGGGAGGGTGGGAAAAAAAGAGAGGGAAATAAGCCAAGAGAGACAAACTGAGGGCTGCTGGAGGGAGGAGGGAGGTGGGTGGGAGATGGACTAGATGGGTAATGGGTACTAAGGAGGGCACTTATGATGAGCATTAGGTGTTGTATATGAGTGATGAATCACTGAATTCTACTCTTGAAACCAATATTATACTGCAGGTTGACTGACTAGAATTTAAATAAAATTTTGAAAGAAAAAGGGGCGCCTGGGTGGTTCAGTCGATTAAGCGTCCAACTTGGGCTCAGGTCATGATCTCACGGTTGGTGGGGTCGAGCCCTCTCTCCAGCTCTGTGCTGACAGCTAACTCAGAGTCTGGAGCCTGCTTCGCATTCTTTGTCTCCCTCTCTCTCTGACCCTCCCCTGCTCACATTGCCCCCCCCCATCTCAGAAATAAATAAAACACATTTAAAAATTATAAAAGGAATCCAAGAGATTCTGAAATATATGTCTTAAAAAAAATCAAACAATTAAAATATAATCTTTGGAGTGCCTGACTGGCTGTCAGTAGAGCATGTGACTCTTACTCTTGAGGTTGTGAGTTTGAGCCCCATGTTGGGTATAGAGATTACTTACCAATAAACTTTTTAAAAAATTAAAATAAAATACAAACTTCACAAACATAATTTTAATGACTGAATATTTTTCTAAGGAAAAAAGATATAGTTTACTAAATCATTTTTCTAGTGTACACAGAGTTCATAGAAACATTGTTTTCTTTGTTTTTACTTAGACACAATAACAGTTTATTTTATTTTATACCTGTATATATTTTGAGACAGAGAGAGAGAGAGAGAGAGAAAGCATGCACAGGTGAGCATAGGAGGGGCAGAGAGAGAAAGGGAGAGAGAGAATCCCAAGCAGGCTCTGCACTGTCAGGGCGGAGCCCAACATGGGACTTAAACTCAAAAAAACCAGATCACAACATGAGCTGAAATCGTGTCAGATGCTGGCTCGCCTAATGTTTTTTTTAATTGGGATGTTTAAAATACAAAAGTAATACAGAAATGTAAAAATTCAATTTCCCATTTGCATCCCCAGAAATCAAATCACTGTCTAATTTTCCTTTGTACATTCCTTCCAGAGCATTGGCTGTGAATACACAATTATACTGACAGGCAAAATTCTTAGACAAATTTGTTAGTACATGCAAAGGTTTTTGAATTATGAAGGAACCAGCAGGTAAGAAAAGAGTTGGCTTGAGAAGATTTGAAGAACAGAGTCTTATTTATATAGTCAGAGGAGAAAGAAATGCTGATTGTTGTCAGATATCTAGTGTCATTTCCCAAGAGTGTCACATTAATGTAAGCAGTGTTAGAGGGGTCTCCAGAAAAAGAAAGATGAGACGTAGCTTTCTTGACATAAGAAAAGTCATTTTAGAACCTGGCCATCTTGTGATCTATGCCCGATCAGAGCTGCTGGTCCACAGCACATTTCTTGCAGAATTGCCTGGGATATGTTGAAATAGCAGAAGAATAGACCTCAGAAGTTAATGATTTTAAGAGAACAAAAGAATGTAAGAACAAACAGTCGCTATCAGGCCAGGAGATAGCCTAATCATATCAGAGACAATAAATCAGTAGGAAAACTCCCAGGGCTGGTTCAACAGTAAAGATTGACCTTACGAACATTCTTGAGTTATCTTTGCAGGATTTAAACCCCTTTGAGCACTCAAATACCAGACCAGCTGGAGCCAGAGAATTGACAATTCTGACCCTTGCTGCCTCTCATAACTTCGATCAACTAAGACCTAAACTCTGTCACCTTAACATGACTCTTGCCCCAATTCCATGCTGAAATCTCGATTGCACAAGCCCTTTCATGAATATGTATGCACCCTTAGCTTAAAAGCTCCCCAGGTTTGTTCATTTGGGAAATATCCTCCATGTTCTCCTTTACGTGTTGCAAACAAAACCCTTACTTTTCCTCTTCTTTGGTGTGGTTGTGTCTTTTTGGCTGGACCCCCGTCAAGAGATGAACCCATTTTCAGGTAACATCAGGGCAAGCAGACTTAGTAAATGTTCTAGCATGTATGAAAACAAACAAACAAACAATTATCGCATATACAACGTAGATTTAAGTTACATACACACACCCATACACCCTTTATCATTTCCAAATTATAAACGCATTCTCCTAAAATTTTTTTTGGTAACCTTACATCTTTATCTTTGGATTTTTAAGTCCCTCCTCTCCCAAAATATTTATTAATATTATTTTTAAAATTTTATTGATTTAAGTAGTCTCTACACCCAACGTGGGGCTCAAACTTGCAACCCCAAGATCAAGAGTTGCATGCTCTTCCGACTGAGCCTGCCAGGCACCCCTCAAAATATTTTTGATGTGACGCATAAATCTTTTTTTGCATCAGAACAGACAAAACACCACTTATTGAAATACCTAGTTCATCTTTCCCCACTAATTTGAGATGAAACTTTAGGTAACTACACAGTAGAAATATATGTCCTTAAGGTAACTACATAGTATATGTCCTTAAGGTAACTACACAATATAAATATATATTTTTAACTGTAATTCAGAACATTTTTCCCTTTCAGTGACCAGTTTGTTTATAACTGCTTTAATATGACAATGTTTTAATAACTTTATATTTTGATATCTAGGACAGCATATCCCATATGTTTATTCTTCTATTCAAAATATTTATGTGAATCTGCTTTCAAAGATGTTCTTTAATTTTTTTTGTTTATTTATTTTTGAGAGACAGAGAAACAAACAGAGCATGAACAGGAGTAGGGCAGAGAGAGAGGGAGACACAGAATCTGAAGCAGGCTCCAGGCTCTGGGCTGTCAGCACAAGAGCCTGACACAGGGCTCAAACTCATAAACTGTGAAATCATGACCTGAGACTAAGTCAGCTTAACCAGCTTAACCAACTGAGCCATCTAGGTGTCCCAAGACGTTTTTTTTGGTTAATAAATTATATTCTTTGGAATTGATAGAAGTGGAATTTTTGGAGTTGTTGGATATGTTTAATGTCAAACTATTTCTTGTATATGTCATACCAGTTTACACCCCAACAGCAGGGCACAAAGGTTCTCATTGCTCACTTTCTCACCAATATGTTGTTTTATTAACTTTTTAAAACTCAATTATTCTGGTAGGTATATAGACATAACTTATTGTGGATACAGACACAACTTATTATACTTTTACTGATTTTTATGGGGATTAGCACATTTACCCATCTGTTTGCCATTTGGAATTTGTCTTTTTTTTTTTTTTAATGTTTTATTTATTTCTGGGAGAGAGAGAGAGAGACAGCGTGAGCAGGGGAGGGTCAGAGAGAGAGGGAGTCACAGACTCTGAAACAGGCTCCAGGCTCTGAGCTGGCAGTCAGCACAGAGCCCGACGAGGGGCTTGAACCCACGAACCGCGAGATCATGACCTAAGTGAAAGTCGGACGCTTAACTGACTAAGCCACCCAGGCGCCCCTTGGAATTTCTGTTTTATGTAATGCCTGCTCAAGACTTCAGCATATTTGGGGAAAAGAAGTCTGTCTTCTCTTTGTTTTCATTATGACTTTAAGTTTACATTTTTGATCCACCAAATCCATCAAATCCATCAAAATTTGATTAATTTTGGTGTAAGAGTTCAACAATCACTTTGAATTGAATAGTTACTTGTCATACTACTTACTACTTACTGAATATTCCATTCCAGATCATTGATAACTTTGAAACCAATTTTTGTACATGTGCATGTGTGTCTCTGTATAGTATTTGTGTATATATATCCTATGAAGATTTCCTTTGTATTGCATAGGATGCATAGATAAATTAGAGAACTTCCTTGTGTTTTTGTTTTTATTTTTTTACACTGAATCCTCCAATCCAGAAACACAGTATGTTTCTCCATTTATCCAGGTGTTCCTTTATGCCTTTTTATTCAGTCTAAAAATTTTCTTCCTAGATAGTTTAGTTTCTCTTACTGTTATAAAGATCTTTGCATTATTTGTTTTCTAATTTCTTCATTTATTTTACACACTTTATTACTCAAAAAAAAAATTTTTTTTTAACATTTATTTACTTTTGAGAGAGAGACAAAGTGCAAGCAAGGGTGGGACAGAGAAAGAAGGAGACAGAATCTGAAGCCGGCTCCAGGCTCCAAGCTGTCAGCAGAGAGCCCAACATGGGGCTTGAACTCACTAACTGTGAGATCATGACTTGAGCCAAGGTCAGACACTTTAACCGACTGAGTCACCTAGGTGCCCCGTATTATACACACTTTTAAAAATTGTGGTAATTATATATATAACATAAAATTTACCATTTTAACCATTTTTAAGTATATAATTCAGTGGCATTAACTACATTCACAAAGTTATACAACCATCACCACTATCCTCCAATTTATCCCTATCTTTATCTTTTTTCTGGCTACTTGATAAAGTCTAGCCATTCTGAGAGCTCCTGGTAGACAATCTTAATTGCAAAATCTTTCAACTAAAAGTTTGAAAGCATTCACAACAAACTATTATATTTTCTATAAATTACTTTTGTAATGGAGAGCTTTCTAACCAAACTGCCTAGACCAAGGCAATGGAAGATATGATGATTTCAGGGACCTACTAATTTAATCAAGAAAGAATGAGTGGTTCAATAATTGTTGATTGGGTAAAGGCTGTGACAAGGCCAGATACATACTCTTCTTCTTTGCCTGAATCTGCTTTCTACCTAGCCAAGTTCCCATTCCTTGTCTCCTGATTTTCAGCTAAGATTAGAACTATCTGTCTCCTTGAAACTAGCTAGCTAGAGACAAAAGCATTTGTTCTGATAACTGGTTGAGACTGCTTCTGCTTACAAAATAATCTTGACTGTAAATCACCCCAACTACAGTTGGTTTACCCCTGCCTATGCAAGTCTAAGCCAATACCACTCTTACTTGTGATGTTTTTGGATTTGACCATCGCAGATGAATACTGTGTCCTAACATGAAAAGTTACACCTAACCGAGATAAGTCATACATTTTTTTCTTATTTTTTTAACTTAAAAATTTTTTGTTTGTTTATTTTGAGAGAGAGAGCGGGGCGGGGGGGGAGGAGAGAGAGAGAATCTCAGGCAGGCTCTGCACTATCAGCACAGAGCCTGATGCAGGGCTTGAACTCATGAACTGCAAGATCATGACCTGAATTGGAATCAAGAGTCAGCCACTTAACCAATAGAGCCACCCAGGCACCCCAAGTCATCTTTTCTTAAAAACTTTATTTTACACACCCATTCATTATTTTGCAAGATGTAGGAAGCAAAGGATATAGTTATCAGAGTCATCACAAATGATTTATCTTCTTCATAGGGCCTAACTAACCTAAATCATACAAGGTGCATGAGGAATTGAAAAACAGACTTTAATACTCCTGGGAAATATTAATTACATCCTCAGGAATTCATCCAGAGAGATCATCTTATCCAGAATCATTAAAAGTAGCTAAACTCTTTGTTTGGCTGTCTAAATTGCTCTCTCACCTGTTAGCTGTTGAACTATGAGACAGAGGTTGGTGTGTGTAATAAGGCTTCTTGTAAAATACATACCATTAGTTTACGAATCAGAAGATCTGAATTATAGTTCCAACCTTGATACTAACTTCAGCAAGTAATTTAACCTTTAAGCATTTGATTTTTTTCTTTAATTTTTATTTATTTTTTAAGAGAGAGAAAGAGTGTGAGCTGGGGAAGGGCAGAGAAAGAGGGAAACACAGAATCCAAAGTAGGCTCCAGGCTCTGAGCTGTCAGTACAGAGCCGGATGTGGGGCTCAAACTCATGGATTGTGAGATCATGACGTGAGCTGAAATTGGACACTCAACTGACTGAGCCACCCAGGCACACTTTTTCTTTAAAAAAGTCAAGGGGTTGAACTAGGTTTTTCATCAATGCAGATATCTTCGCATTGCCAAACTATAGCATTATACAATTAGCCCATAATTTCCAGAGCACTTTTTTCAAGAAAACCTATACTCTAGGCTTTATTCTTTCACATCTGTCAGGTCACTGAGTTTGACTTTTCATTTCTAGTCTACTTGCTTACTCCTTTTTTGTTCTGTTTTCTTCCTTCCCTCCTTCCTCTTCCCTTTTTCCCTCTCTCAATCCATTCCTTCTCTTTCTTTTCTTCCCTTTTCCTTTCCTCTCTTTGCTTTCATCATCATAAGGAAATTGATTATTTCACATAATGGAAGTCCAGATGTAGAGTATTCTATCTTTTAACTTAATGTAACAAGTACAAAAATGTTTGAGATTCTTTTGGGAAAAGGAAAACTTGATCTTCATTACCCATAGGATGGCCTAGGTATGGCTTGGGGATGTAGGTATCTTTAGGGACCACTCTAGGGTAAGCACACTAATAATGGTTACTTTTTGCCCACTAAGTTTAGAAGTAGCCATTTAAATAAAGCAGCCACCTGAGTCCTCAGTCTTCTAATCCTCCCCTGGGGGGTTATTAAGATCAGTCGTTAAGGGCTCTTTTTACAAGACAAGTCTTTATGCTTACCCATCTCACCTTACTAAGATCTCACAAGAGAACTCACTATTTGCAATCCAGTGAATTTAGACAGAAAAAAAAGAGCAGAATTATTCAAAAAAATATGATAGAAATTTGTGTTTCCCAAGAGAATTAATTTTGTCAACAAGTTAAAGTCTATCAAATTTGGATCCTCATTTACATCTTCTTAAATCTTCTTCCATATCCAGCTTGTCCTTGGCTTATTAGCTCTTCCCCCAATAGATAGCGTATTATATCTCAGTCTTTATCCTTGTTCCAATCCAGGCTACACACTGCCGACTCACATACCTAACATATGCCATAATATGGGCTATGGGAGTAAAAAAAATGATATAAACTTGACCTTATGAAGCTTGGAATTTTTGGGAAAGCATGATAGGAAGCTATTATAAATCAGTACAAAGAATTGTTTTAAATTGTTTTTAAAATTTAAAATTTAAAATTGAATTGTTTTAAAAATGAAAATTAATGATAAAAATGGATGTTCCCATCACATGCCATGAACACTGAAAGTTTTTAAACTGAAAAGATAGGAAGCATAAAGAAGATAAGGAAATTGGACAAACTATAGATTTTTATATTTGTAGGCTCCAAATTAAAAGACAAACTAAAAACAAAAATTTAAACAACATGACAAAAGCTTAATATCCTACCATAAAACTGAGTATTAGGAAGTTTTTAGGCTCCTCAAAATTCTACAGCCATGATAACAAGCAACCCTCTTAAATCAATTTCCTTCTGCAAACATGTCTTTGAAAGTCAACCAATCAGAGACAGCCCAATATTCCTGAAAGCCAGCTAGTCAGCAAGGTATTGGGGAGGAAAAAATTTTCTCTCTCATTCAAGATTCATCTAGCTGGTCTAAGGATTAAATTGTCATGAGAGACATTAACAGAATAAAAAACCCGCACAAAATTTAATTAGGTGCACATGGAGGTCCACTGATAAAGTTGAGACACAAAGAAATCACCAAGACAGGCAGTTTTTATATCTTTTAGATAAAAAAACATAAATCTGTGAGGAATTGATAATATGAAAAAAAGCTTCAATTAATAAGGAATTCTAAACAGAATTCGGGCTGAGATAGTAAATTAGTGTAAGTACCAAGGTAGGCTTCTTCAACACTGAATTCCCATCTCTGGTGATAAGGATATTTCTCTCAGTCTTCAGCCAAAGGGGGGGAAGGTATCCTTCACACGGGAGATTTATTTCCTGCATTCAAGATGCCCTTTTTGCACTGGCTGCCTTTCAAGTAATTCAAAATAGTCATTATGCCATTGTGGCATATTTTGGGGTGGTCTGCTCTGTGTCACCACAAAGGCTTACCAGAATAACCTATTCTCTTTTCTGTAACTAGGATGAGTCACATATCTAGGGCTGATGTAAATGCACTCTCGCCTCTATAATTAATACAACCACTAGACAGACAAATGCTTCCCATGAACCTCATAACACAAGCAGTTGCTTTCTTCAAGGATACTGTGCCTGATTACTATAATATTCCCTTATTTAAGTAAGTCATAAATTTCTCTATGATATTGAGTAGTAGTCCCCACCTTTGGTGGAGGCAGGTATAACTATGCAAAAATGCCATTAAATGTGAAAATGATATGAGACAGTAATTCATCAAGGAGGAAATCCAAGTGCCCTCCCCCAATTCAACCTTACAGGTAATCACAGAAATTCTAAATAAAACATTATACCTTTTTTCACCCAAAATATTAATTCTGATAAGGGTTTACTGAAATAAACATATTTTTAAAGTAATTTCTACACCCAATATGGGGCTCCAACTCAGAACCCTGAGATCAAGAGTCAGATGCACCACTGACTGAGCCATCCAGGTGCCCCCACAATAAATTTAAAGCCTTGAAAATCTTTATTTTACTCTAACTCAGGACTCTTATTTTTATCCCATCTTTCTCCAGAGAGAGAAAAAGAGAAAGGGATAGAGAAGGGGAGAGGAAGAGAATGGGGGGGGGGAGGGAGGAGAGAAGGATAAAGGAGGAAATAGGGGAGGATGGGGAGAAGGACAGAAAGGAGGAGAAGAAGAAGAAAGCTGAAGAAGAAAAAACATGATTTAAGAACAAATCTTTGCTGTGATAATAGACATGTGAAAGACACCACCATGTTTTGATGGTCAAATTTATACAGTTACAAGGATGATTAAGCCAAGAATAGTCATATATATATATATATATTTTTTTTTAGAGAGAGATCTCATACAAGTGAAAGCAGGAGAGGGGCAGACCATGAGGGAGAGAGAGAATCCCAAGTAGTCTCTGTGCTGACGATGTGCAGCCCACGATGATTTAAAAAAGGAACCATGAGATTATGATCTGAACCAAAATCAAGACTCAGATATTTAACTGACAACCCAGGTGCCCCTAAACCTTTCTTAATTCTTCCATGCAGTCTATAAATGAACTTTAAAAATCCAATCGTCTTTTGACAACTAAGGCATTAAGTCTTCTACCTTTACTTTATAAAATTAGTTACATAAAAATCTTTGGGAAATCAATCAGCCATACCTTGGAGATTATAGGGAATGTACTGCAAAGCACAACACTGCTTTCTGGTCTTGCTGAAAACAGCACGCCAGGCTTCACTTATCCGGTTAATGTACATCTAGGGGACACAGCACTCTTTGCTTATATTGTTAATGTACATATATCTAGGGGTTAGGTCCTGCTCGGGCTCATAAATTTCTTAGACTATGTTATCACATGGAATATCTTACCCTGCTTTCTACTTTTGCTCTTTCGAATTCTTGGAAAATCCTTAACTTGTTTTTCTGCAAGTTTTCAATATGTTCCTTCTGACACATAGCTCACTGATGTATTGCATATTGTTTATCTAAATGCATGTTTAATAAATACAGGAGCTTGAGAGCAGCTCAAGTTTGGCCTCCCTCTCATCTCTCTTGACTTGCATAGAGTCTTGAGTAATTCTGCAGCCACTGACTTTGCAGGACAAAACTGAAGGTCAAACCCACAAAAATCTACCATCCTAGTTTATGCTCTCTTTTACCTCCTACTCTTTTTTGCCTTATTTGGATTAATTTTATTATTTTTCCTACTAGTTTGAGAGTTATGCATTCTACTTGGTTTGGGGACGTAGTTTTTGTTTTTGATTTTTGTTATTCGTTCCCCTGTACATTGCAATGTGATCGTTTAAATTACAATGTCTGAAGTTAATAAATATATTTTCCTTCAGAAGATGGACTTGACATATATTACTTTGGATTTTTTTCTTTTAAATATAAATATCCTTAAACATCACCATTGTTTTATAGTTGATATTTGTTTAGATTCATTCAAACATTGGGGCGCCTGGGGGGCTCAGTCGGTTGAGCACCCAACTTCAACTCAGGTCATGATCTCGCAGTTCATGGGTTAAAGCCCCACTTCAGGCTCTGCCGACAGCTTAGAGCCTGGAGTCTGCTTCAGATTCTGTGTCTCCCTCTCTCTGCTCCTCCCCTAATGCTCTGTCTCTGTCTCTCTTTCTCTCAAAAATAAATAAGCTTTAAAAAAATTTTTTTAACTTATTCAAACATTTACTACTTTTTTATATCCTTTGTTTCTTCTTAATCTTAGACCTTTCATCACTTTCCTCCTAGCTAAACTTTTTCTGTTTTGGAGACTCAGTTTTATCTGTCTGAAAATTATTTTGCCTACATTCTCTCTTTTTTTAATTTTTTAAAAATATTTATTTATTTTTGAGAGACAGAGAGGCAGAGTACAAGCAGGGGAGGGACAGAGACAGAGGAAGACACAGAATCTGAAGGGGACTCCAGGCTCTGAGCTGTCAACACAGAGCCCGACATAGGACTCGAACTCACAAACCGTGAGATCATGACCTGAGCCGAAGTCGGATGCTTAACCAACTGAGTCACCCAGATGCCCCTAAAAAAAAAAAACCAACCAAAAAATCCCCAATTCTGAATGGAAATGATAATACGTTGAACCAATGATTATAAATATATCACAGATGATAAATGCAGAAAAAGCAGCTTAAATAATAAAGAGAAATGTATAAACTTAAAAAGCTTATATTAGGAAAAGAAAAGCAGAAAAATCAGTAGGTAAGTTAATATCTACAATAAATCAATGTAGGGGAGAAAAGTTTTCCTTGATCCTCTTACAGTCCCCAATTGGGTCTGAAAATTAAGTTGACAAAGATTAGCAGAAGAAAAGTATACAAACTTATTTATCTTGTTGTGTGGCACAGGAGCCTTCATAAGGAAGTGAAGACCCAAAGAAACAGACCTGAGTATTTTATGCTAGGTTTGATGAAGAGGAGCAGTCCTTTAGAAATATGACAGGAAACTGGGAGAAACATAGCAAGGCCTATTTGTTGGAATTCTTCTCCCTGTCTCTTTGGCCTTGAGTGAGGACACTCCCTTCCTCCAGCATAGGGAAAGCACCTCTCATATGATAATTTTATGACCTGTTGCAGGGGAAGAGGACAGGGGAAAGGTCAAAGTGACCTTTCTGCTGCTTCTGTTTTCTCAAATTCCTTCAGCTCAAAATATTCAATATGCCAACGTGTCATATTTCTGGGTAGCATGTCCTAAACCCCAAAATCAGAAAAACAGCAAAAATAAATCCAAGTTAAAAGGAATAGTTATTTTAAAAGAATACACAAGTCTGGCAAGAATGATAAACAAGAGAGAAATGTGAACACTTTTTATATAACAAAGAAGTTATATGAATGGCAAATAAGAACTTCATTTAATCATTGGGAAATGCAAAATAAAACCATGAAATACCACTTCACATCCACTAGAGTGACTCAAATTAAAAAGACTAATAACACCAGGTGTTGGTGAGAATGTGGAGCATTTGGAACTTTCATTCATTGCTGATATGAATCTCAAAAGTATTATACTGGATGCAGAGTCAAACACAAATGACTCTGCTATATGATCCATTTATATACAGTTCCAGGAAAGGCAAGCTATATAGTGACAGAAAGCAGATCCACAGTTGCCAGAGACCAGAGTATGACAGATTGACTGCACAGGCACCTGGCTGGCTCTGTCAGTAGAGCGTGCAACTCTTAACTCAGGGTTGTGAGTTCGAGCTACACATTAGAGAGAGAGAGAGAGAAAGAGAGAGAGAGAAAGGGAGAAACTGGATTAAGGAAAAATGTGGGACAAAGGTAGGTGAGTACACGGTGGTGTGCAGTAAAGCTCAGGTCTTGGTTTCACAGGAGGGTGGGAGAGATAGATGCTGGTCCTTGTCTCGTGGAGTTGAAGAATGAGTCTCTCAGACAGGAGAGAGTGATCAGAGTGATAGAGTTTGTTGAGCGAAAGTACAAAGCTCTCAAGACTGAGAGGGGTCCATGGGGCGCCTGGGTGGCTCAGTTGGTTAAGAGTCCGACTTTGGCTCAGGTCATGATCTCACAGTCTGTGGGCTCAAGCCCCACGTCGGGCTCTGTGCTGACAGCTCGGAGCCTGGAGCCTGCCTTGAATTCTGGGTCTCCCTCTCTCTGCTCCTCCTCTGCTCGCTCTCTGTCTCTCAAAATAAAGACATTAAAAAAAAAAAAAAAAAAGAGTGAGAGGGGTCCAGACTGGGTTGCTGCCAAAGATTTTTGTCTCTGACTTTATTGGGACCTTATTAGGAACTGGACACCAGTTTCTGAGACTATATACGGCACCTAGCATGGGCAGGTCTGGAATGTGTTTATCTTTTTTTTCCAAAACCCGCCCACCAGCTTCTGGGGGAGGTGGGGCACATAGACCCCGGGAGGAGGAGGACTCAGGGCTTCTAAGGTGAGCCTTGAAGCCCAGGGCGAGGCCCAGGTGGAGCCACCGGCTGCAATCAGCGTCCCTGAAGGTCCATTATCTATATCCGTGTTTACTGCTTCCCCTTTCCCTACTCATTGGGGTCTAGCTGGTGACACAATAATGGGATAATCTACTGCAGTTGTTCTCACATTTCTTTATTATTTTTAAGTTTATGATTTATTTTGAGAGAGAGAGGGAAAGAGCAAGCAGGGAGGGGCAGAGGGAGAGGGACATAAAATCCCAAGAGGTTATGAGCTGTCAGCGAAGAGCCTGATTCAGGACTCGAAGTCACAAAGCGTGAAATCATGCCCTGAACCCAAGTCAAGAGTTCTTCACCCAACCAAGCGAGCCACCCAGGCACCTCAATGGTTCTCAATTTTCAAAGCCCATTGGTCAATTCATGAAACTATAACCACATGGTGGGTTTGGACCAGAATTTTTAAAAAATGAAGTGGAATCAAATGGACTAGAATATAACAGAAAAGAGTAGAATATGAAATACCAGTGCATTGCAAGATTATCTTGCAATTATCTTGTGAAACTTTTCTTTCAATTATATATGCATCTCGTCTACATTGAGTGGTGATATAAAAATTGAACTTTAACTATAGGTTTCCAACAAAGTTGAAAAATGTTGACAGAAAAAACAAAACAAAAACCCCGCATTGACTTAAGGATTAATGTAGTAAGGGGTCTTGACAACATTGATCCTATAAAGAACAAGAACATAATGAGGATATGATCCATCTGTATATTTCACAAACAATAACAGAGGTAAAGTCATGCAGACAATGAGAGGAAAAGTTGAGATGAAACATTAAACTGCAAAATCATTAGCAATTATTGGTGTCCTATGTAGGGGTTGCTTAAATAATAGGGAGTCTTCATAAATGATCATCCAAATGAGGTCACCATTGAGAGTGAAAGTAGAAGCCACGACAACAGGTATAAACTGGGATCCTGCCAGGCAATTGAGGATATACTTAAAAATACATACTCATCAATTAACGGTTATTTTTTAGTATGAAGAACGAATGAGTGTTAAGATTGATCATCTAACTACGTTTCATCACCGCCACTGAGTTATTAAGGGCTTTCTCAGTGTCTGCCTTCATCACCACAGCTGTGCCTGACTGTCTGCCTCCACTAAACCTATCCTTGTTACAATTAGGATGACTCATCTAATGTAGAGTTTAAACTACAAATCTGAGGGGCGCCTGGGTGGCTCAGTCTGTTAAGCGTCTGACTTCGGCTCAGGTCACAGTTCGTGGGTTCAGGCCCTGCGTTGGGCTCTGCACTGATAGCTCAGAGCCTGGATCCTGTTTCAGATTCTGTGTCTCGCTCTCTCTCCGACCCTCCCCTGTTCATGCTGTCTCTCTCTCTCTCTCTCTCTCAGAAATAAATAAAACATAAAAAGTATATATACATATATATATACAAATCTGATAGTGCCACTGCGATATTGTGATTTATTAAAGAAATATATATTTCTTTTTGTCTACTGCTCCTGCAAAACCCTTGCAGTTTTCAGTATGAGAGTTTTAGGGGCATCTTTTGTTTATAGTGCCTGGTAAAGTTTTGGGACCCAGTGCTATCTCCAGGTAGAAAGTGTCAGAATCATGATGTATAGAAAACCCACATCTGGCACCATGACTATTGTGAAGTGGGTGTTCTTGGTGTGGGAAACAAAGGCAGAAGGAAATGACAAATAAAATTAAATTTCCTGAAAAACTGCAGCCCACCGACAAATACTTGAGGCTGGCAGAGTAAAACATTTCTCCAGGAATTCCCCAAAGCTAATGCTTCGCTGGGGAAAAACAACTTTAGCTTGACAATAGCTAGGCCTCCAGTATCCTGAGTCTTCTTTAGCATATGAAAATCTCATTGGAAGCTTGCCCTGGACTTTCCATTCCTCAGTTCCCAAGTTTATAACCAGTATCTCTTCATGGTCCCAGGGCAGCTCTTTCTGTCCCTTGGTCCAGTCCACATGCTTTAATAAAATCACCTTTTTGCACCAAAGGTGTCTTCAAGAATTCTTCCTTGATCCTTGGCTCTGGATACTCCCCATCACTCCAAAACCTCATCATTTTGACAACTGGAGTGCTGGAATACTCAGAGGTTGGTGTATGTAATATAAATGAAGACACTAGTTTTCCTTTACAACCAGACATGCTTTAAACTTTTTGATCACAGAGAAAAAAAAGATTTGAAGCTCCTTAGCACCATCTACAATGGAAGGCTCTTCATAAACTCTCCAGCTTCTCAGGTAGCTGATACTCTTTTGGAATACTCTTCCAACTTTTTCTTACCCATCCTTCAAAATTCATTCTAGCTTATCTTTTCCTAGAACCCTTCCTCAGAGTCCCGAGATAGACTAAGGGCAGAGGTGCCTGACATTCTGGCTAAGGGGGCTTTAGCACGGCAGTCTGTTTGGATGGGTTGAATGCCTAAGGGATTTGTTTTGAAATACTATTTGTAAAAGATGGACATTTTGGGAAGAGGGAAAACATCCTCCCAAGACTGCTTGGTTCTTGTGGCTGGTCTAATAATTAAATTGACACAAGACAGGTTAACATGTGAAAAATGCAAATTTAGTTAATTCATACAACGGTCTCATAGATATGGGACTTAAGAAATGACTAAAGCAGGCAACTTTTATACTTTTTAGACACAGAAACAAATATGTGAGGAATTGATAAGACAAAGAAACTTAGGTTTGAATCTATTCAGAGTTTTTTTTGGTTTGGGGAGGTTTTTTTGTTTGTTTATATGTCCCTGAATTCCTGTCTCTGATAAGGATACACAATTCTACTTCTTGGTTCAGGGAAGGTACTCTTCACATTGGAGGTTTATTTCCTGCTTTCTGGAGACAAAGGAGGGTGTTCTTGCATTGGCTATTTTTATTTTTTAATTTTTATTTATTTATTTTGAGAGAGAGAGAGAGAAGCAGGGGAGGGTCAGAGGGAGAGGGAGAGAGAGAATCTTAGGCAGGCTCCACACCTATGTGGAGCCTGACTCAGGGCTTGATCCCATGACCCTGGGATCATGACCTGAGCCAAAATCATAAATAATCAATATACCAATGTGCTTGTCCCAAGACCCAACAACATAGGAGGAAAACTATACTCTTTTTGCCTTAGGAGGAAAACTATACTTTCCAAAAAAGAAGCATTAAAAAGAAAATCACAGGCCCAAAATGGCATCATTGGGGTTAAGGTCCCAAGTCAGTAAAGCAAGATTTAATACATCACTGACCTACAGTCCCAGCTCTCCAGGAATGCAAACTTTAACCAGTCAACATGGAATTTACTGGTCAATACTAGAAAATGTATTTATTATTTAAGTTTATTTACTTATTTTGAGAGAGAGAGACAGAGAGAGGAAGGGCAGAGAGGACAGAGAGAATCCCAAGCAGTCTCTTCACTGCCAGTATGGAGCCTGATGTGGGGTTTGATCTCATGAACCATAAGATCATGACCTGAGGCGAAATTAAAAGTCAGACACTTAAACGACTGAGCCACCCAAGCTCCCCAATACTAGGAAATTTATTGATAAACCCCTCCTTTACACTGTGACAAGTATACCATTGTCACCAGCTAGATCCCAAGACCTGACCTTTACTGCACACCTACTTATACTCACCAACCTTTGTCCCACATTTTTCCCTAAGCTCTTCTTTCCAGCTTATCTCTGAACTCAGGCATATGGGAAGCAAAAGCACCCCTTGAAAGCACACCTTGAGCAATGGTGACGGCCCTGACTAGACCTCCAGAGGCCCAGCACACAGACCAGTTTGAGTATAACCCTGACTCACAACTGCACTGATAGACCATGGAGTGGCCTCTAGAATGACTGACAATTACCTTTACCTCATTACAATACTAAAATCTCTGCCCAACGAGGAGCACAAGCCTCATTTACATAACATACAATACATAACTAGGCATGTTTCCTTAAGGCACATGTGTGACCTTATGCATGCCTCTACATATGATTACAACGATCCCCTTTTTAAATATTTATCCTAAACCTGTGCTGACAGCTCAGAGCCTGGAGCCTGCTTCAGGTTCTGTGTCTCCCTCTTTCTCTGCCCCTCCCCTGCTCACACTCTGTCTCTCTCAAAAAGAAACATTAAAAAATTTTTAAATAACAATTGCTAAAAATAAAAGAGAAATGACCCTAGTTACTCTATTTTAGGATATTACAGTTGAGTTGGCTAAAATACAAAGTAATCCACCATGAAAGAATATCGATGAAACCAATGAGGTAAGTATTCCTATAAGGCACAGACAGTGACCCAAGCATATAAGTATGAAAATACGAAATGATTGTCAGTTTAATACTCTAAAATCTGTCTATATTAATATGAAATATTTTGTTAATCATGTAATTGATTTATGTCCTGAAGGGTCACATAATGCAAGGGTAATAATATAAGTCAAACTGAACAAAAGACAGTGTATATCAATAAAGATAGCTTCCAAGGAAGTTTCCATTGACATTAACATAGATTTTCTATATCAAAGGCTATTTTAGTTGCAGTGGCTCTTTGGAGAGGCCAGTAAAGATTAGGACTCTGAAAAATTAGTCGTTTACACAGCTAATTGGCAATCAGTTATATGAAGAAAATCTAACTTCTGCTCAGACTGCAAATTATTTAGGGAAATTAGTTAGGAAGGGACATTTTCTGCCTTACTCTTCTTTGTTTCTCCAGTAAATATACAATAAATATTGATCATAACTAACACTTTGTTGGGGATAAGCAGTAGAATAGCACAGTGTCGAGGCAGAGGGAAAATTATCAATGTTGTATTCTGAAGGATGCTGGAGTCAAAGCTTAGAGAACGAGTCAGCTGCTGTAGAAATACTGAGGAGAGGGACTAAAATTGGGGAGGTCCAGAGCAGTGAGAGCTCTAGCAATCTACCTCCCAAGAAAACTGCAGAATAAGTAGGCATGCTAGATTTGCATAGGGGCTCTATAATGAGATTACCCAACCCCGTAATGAGATTAACCTGTCACTCCTGGGATAACTTAAAGGAATAATTTAGGGAACTGCCTTTCAAAACTCCTTTATTTCTTTATTAATATTAGGCCACATCTCCTCCTAGCCTGCTTCTTTTTTATTGGCTAGATAATAAGTCAACAAATTACCTGCAGCCTATTTTTGTATGACCCGTGGGCTAAGATGGCTTTTTAAGTGGTTGAAAAAAAAATCAAAAGAAAAATATTTAATGACCCATGAAAATTATATGAAGGTCACATTTTAGTGTCCATAAATGGTCT
Source organism: Hyaena hyaena (assembly GCF_003009895.1). Lineage (NCBI taxonomy): Eukaryota > Metazoa > Chordata > Mammalia > Carnivora > Hyaenidae > Hyaena > Hyaena hyaena. Next base: position 985,619 of record NW_024080934.1, on the reverse strand, counting down.
TATTTGAATATAGCCATGCTCATTCATTTATGTATTACCTGTGGCTATGTTTATGTTGCAATGGCATAGTTGAGTACTTGCAACAGACACTATATGGACCACAAAACTAAAAATATGTATTACCTGGCTCTTAAGGGAAAAAAAAGTTGCCAACCAGGTTCACCCATCCATAGAAAAGTTAGTGTGAAGGTGCTAGGGTCAGCCAGATAAATGGTGTAAAAACTAAATTTACAAGTTTTCTTTAGTGTTCTTGCAGTGAGGAGGCTTTAACCCACAGCATACAGGTGTTCAGTTCCCTTTCACAAATCTCCATTTCAGCCGGATACCATTAAATATTTGATCATCTAACTTCCTTTATTCTAACGATTTGGTTTCAAAGAAAGTCAGACTATAGATACAACATGTACATCATAAGGTTCATGAGTATAATATTTCCCCTCCCTTTCACAGTAATTTTTACCTTGTAAATTAATGATTGGGCCCTTGGTTGTGATTGGCTTTCTGGATAGCTTGAGTGCTGAAAGAGAATGTGCTCCTCATCCAGAATCGAGCATTCTGAGCTCAGTGTAATTATAAATTGATACATTGACTTGCCAGCTTTTCAAGGCCATCTCAATAGCCTGCTTAACATTGGTTCATTTTTAGGAGATGGATTCACTCCTGGTGAACTCAGGGTATTACCTGGAACATACTGAGCTCCTCAGAAGTTATACTGATTATTACTATACCTCTAGGGGAGACAATGCATTGATAGGAGTTCTTTTAAATTGCATTCTGGTTTATAAGCTATATTGAGAGTCTATTTAGTATGATTCAGTTCCCTTAAGTTTGCTTCTTCCTGAATGTTTAAACAAACTTGAGGTCCTGAAACTGCAAAACGAAGGATTAGAACCTGGAATTAGTTTGAGCATATTTTATTCAGTCATTATTCACTCGTCTAATGTTCATTGAATATCTACCATGTACAAATCACTGCACTGGCCTCTGAAGTTCAAAATATGAATAATACATAATCTCTGCTCTCAGGGAGCTTACAACACTGAAACAAAGTTATAAATGCAAAGATATAGATAGATAGGAACAGGAGTTATCACAAGGACAGGGGAGGAGTGCCTTCACCTAATCAATGGAGACATCAGAGAAGTAATGCCAGGGCTGAGAATTAAGAAATGGATAGTGAGGGTCACCTGGGTGGCTCAGTCGGTTGCGTGTCTGATTGAGCATCCTATTTCAGCTCAGGTCATGATCTCACAGTTTGTGAGTTTGAGCCCTGTGTCAGGCTTTGTGTTGATAGCTCAGACCCTAAGAGCCTGCTTTGGATTCTGTGTCCCCCTCTCTCTCTGCCCCTCCTCTGCTCATGCTCTGTCTCTCTCTCTCGAAAATAAATAAACATTAAAAAATTAAAAAAAAAAAAAAAAAAGAAGTGGATAGTGAATCTGAGAAGATAAAGACTCCTGGGAATAGAGGAGGTAAAGGCACCAACAAGGCAGAGAACCAAAGAACATTATAGTTTGTGGAAGAATATATATTCAGCTTGGTACACTGGGATAATGAGCATGAACCAGATGAAGAAAGGGTTAGCCATCTTAAAGAGTTTCACTTTTAACATTTTTAGGATGATGCTGGGGAGTCATTGAAACTGCCACTAACATTTATTGAGCACAGTACTGTTTTATGTTCTTTATTTTTTTTAATGTTTTATTTATTTTTGAGAGCGAGATAGAGACAGCATGAGCAGGGGAGGGTCAGAGAGAGAGGGAGACACAGAATCAGAAACAGGCTCCAGGCTCTGAGCTAGCTGTCAGCACAGAGCCCGATGCGGGGCTCGAACCCACGAACCCTGAGATCATGACCTGAGCCAAAGTCAGACGCTTATCTGACTGAACTACCCAGGCGCCCCTGTTTTATGTTCTTTAAAGTCATTTAATGTTTTCAGTGACACAGTAAATAGACACCATTATTACCCCCATTTGTCAGATGCAAAAACTAAGGCTCAGAGTAGTTAAGTAATTGTTCCAAGACCAAGCAGCTACACATGGCAGAACAAGGAAAGAAATAGTCTTTCTTTCTTTCCTTTTTTAAGTTTATTATTTCTTTTTGAGAGAGAGAGAGGGAGAGAGAGCATGAGCAGGGGAGGGGCAGAGAGAGAGAGAGAGGAGAGGGGATCCTAAGGAGGTTCCATGCTGTCAATGTGGAGCCCACCATGGGTCTCCAATCCACGAACCATGAGATCATGACTTGAGCTGAAATCAAGAGTCGGATGCTTAACTGACCGAGCCACCCAGGTGCCCTGAACCAAAGTCATTCTAACCCCAGAAGCCATGTTCAATGGAAGTACTGTGGAATAATGCCAAACCCATATATTTTAAAGGAAAGTCATCCAAATAACTGTCACCTATTCTTTATGCCTTGATTTTCAAGTTAGACTTGGAAGAGTCATCCTCAACCCTCCCTCCCCTTGAAAACAGCACACAAAACCCTTTCATCTGATGTGAATCTACTTAAGTAAACATATGGAAATAACACAAATGCCAAGTATGTGCAAATCATGTTTTACAAAATTTTTTTCTATCCTGCCCTTTGAAGATAATTTCAAAGATGGTAAATATCCCAACTGTCTTTTGCCTTTCACATGCTCCTTCATCAAACCCTATCCAAAAGTGTTCTACTCTTAAAAGTCAACACTTGAAGACTTCAAAATAGAAAAGAATAAAACATTAGTGTTTTAAGTAATTTCAAGGGATCAATTTTCAATGTAAAGGATTGGGTAACTCTGAACTTACTAGTTTATAAATTTCTCTTTTGGGATTTTGTCACAGAGAACACTTAATTATAGTACAGTAGACACTTGAAATTTTTAGATTAATGGGGTGCCTGGGTGGCTTAGTTGGTTAAGCATCCGACTTCGGCTCAGGTCATGATCTCGCGGTCTGTGGGTTAGAGCCCTGCATTGGGTTCTGTGCTGACAGCTCAGTCTGGAGCCTGTTTCAGATTCTGTGTCTCCCTCTTTCTCTGCCCTTCCCCAGCTCATGCTCTCCCTCTGTCTCAAAAATAAATAAATGTTAGAAAAAAAAATTTTTTTTTAAAGAAATTTTTAGATTAGCATTCCTGGTATGAAAAAAATAGTCAGAAATATTCTTTAAGCAACTTGCAATTTTTCTGGGTCATAACTTTGGATTTTAAGAGAGCAGGTTGGTCTCAAAATCCAGAGTTAAGTCTTAGATCAAATGCTAACTTCAGGAAATTAATGCCCACATCTTTTTCTGGTGTCACATCAGGATGAACAATGCAGGACTCTTGCATGTCCTAGGATGTCCTAATGGGCACTCAGAAGCTTGACTCTCTGTGGAAGACCACCGAATGCCAAGAACATGGCTCCCAAAACATACAGCAAAGTATATTTTTTCTACAGTTCTTGCTATTCTTCAACTTGTGTTAAAATATCTTATAGCTTTTATATAATAGAATTGCAGGCCTCAAGTTAAAGCACTAAGCTTTCTAGGTAGAATGGAAACCAAAGAAGGTAGTTTCCAGACTAGCTTAAATTGTAAGTTTCTTGCTAAACTTGAACATAATCCACTCTTAAGCCATCTACCTTAGGTAACTAGAAACAGAACATTTGCCTTGCCTCATACATTATATTTTTGTTTCCTATAACCCATAAAATTTCTGCTAACTACCAGAAAAGGGAAGAAGGTGAGCTGTCTCAATTTCTGACTGACCCTTATAGGGGATAAAAAATTTTTCTCTATTTTGGCTGATCTGTTTTGGCTGATCTGTTAATTAAATTAACATAAAACAGATTAAGAAGAAATAAACAAATTTATCCCAAGTCTTGGCACCAAAAGGAAAAGAAAGAAAGAAAGAAAGAAAGAAAGAAAGAAAGAAAGAAAGAAAGAAAGAAAGAAAGAAAAAAGAAAAAGAAGGAAAAGAAATAAACAAATTTAATGATGTAGTATGGGCCCCAAAAGAATGTAAGACCCTTGGGGCACCTGGGTGGCTCAGTTAGTTAAGTGTCTGACTTCAGTTCAGGTAATGATCTTGCAGTTCATGAGTTCAAGCCCTGTGTCAGGCTCTGTGCTGACCGCTCAGAGCCTAAAGTTGGCTTCAGATTCTGTGTCTCCTGCTCTCTCTACCCCTCCCTTGTTCATGCTCCCCCTCCCCTATCTCTCTCTCTCTCTCTCTCTCAAAAAATAAACATTAAAAAAATTTAAGAATGTGAGACCCACAGGCAGTCAGGCAATTGAGGCTTACATGTCATCTTGAGCTAAGAAGAAGGGGGTCAGATCTGAGACCTCAAAAGGGAAGAAGACAATTCACAGGAAGAATGGGAAGAATGAATGTTTGGTAAACAAATGTTTGCCATGCCAGGAAGAGACAATGGACACAGAGAGTAATCTAATCTCCAGGCCCTGACAAACTTCCCCCCAGTTTACCACACCTAGTCCATATTCTTTAGAGTTATCTCAGGTGATAGTTCTTTTCCTAGACCAGGCTCTCTATATAAATTCTCTTAGACAGTTAAGAGGGGAGATAAAAGCCTGAGTCTTCTGGGCCTTGATTGATTTCAACTCAAAGAAATCCACATCGAAAGTGGTGCATTTTGGAGAGGCTTATTCTGAACCTCTTCACCTTCCAGCTGGCAGCAAATGCAGTGTTCCCTTTCCTCACCTATATCCTTGGGTCTTACTCTAAGACCCTGAACAAAGTGTTTATCATTGTATGTTGGCTATTAAGATCAAGGAGAGGCTTGCTTGTATTGTTCCAGAAGATAACATAATATACCAAGAGATTCATCTAGAAAAATATTTGTAAATGTCTCCAACTCTTAGTCAGACTTGAGATTGGGTACACTCTCCTCCCATGATGCCAGTGGAGCTCATACTTTCAATAAAAATGTTCCATTATTCTCTAGTTTCTATCTTATTTGGATCTGAGTAATTATGATAACTGAAACCAACATATTTCTCTTTTCTGTTAAATGATTCTGGAAGAAAGCATTCTTTCCTGCTTTTGTGCTATCAATATTAGGATCTAGCAAAAATAACTTAGGTACTCTCTCCAAGAAATATTTACCCATAGAAAATAAAACTATGAAACAACTAAAATAGCCTATTCATTAAGCTGGCTGGTTAGTGCTTACCCAAGACCTCATCTGGCTCTCCTAAACAATTCAAAACTATAATGGGGTATACTTTATCTAGTCCCACTCAAGTCCTTGCTTTGCCAGACCCACCATAAAATCATCCTGCCCTGGCCTATGAAACCTTATAAATATTGTCTCCTGAGGTTTCCCTTTTGAGATGCTGTTAAGAGTCTGTCAATGTGACGTCTTTCCTCATTGTAGTAATGCTAATAAACTTAATTTTGTTTGATCAATGGGGCTTTTAGCTGGTCTTTTAGGATGAATATTACAAATTAAGAACAAAGTCCTGGTTTACCAAGGTAATTTGCCTATATCTCCTTCATTTCCTCTTAAAGAAAACACTCTCCTGGTCCTTTTCTCCTGATTTTCCTGTTAATCATGTCTTTGCCTTTCTTTATAACTTTCACAAATTCCTTTATCTCTTAAGAAACAGAGAAGGAAAAAAAGGTTTTAATAAGCATTATGCCATAAAGTAATTGACAATTGGTTCTCTGCTCCCCAGAATTCTCAGCAAGCTAACTGCAGATTCACCTGGTCATTTCATTATTCTGGCAGTAATAAGTCCGCAAATTCTAGACAATTCAGTTTTGGGGTGCCATTTGCATTACATTAAGAAAGAATTTACTGGGGGCTCCTGGGCGGCTTAGTCGGTTAAGCGTCCGGCTTTCGCTTAGGTCACGATCTCACGGTTCGTGGGTTTGAGCCCCGCGTCGGGCTCTGTGCTGACTGCCAGCTCAGAGCCTGGAGCCTGTTTCAGAGTCTGTGACTCCCTCTCTCTCTGACCCTCCCCTGCTCACGCTGTCTCTCTCTCTCTCCTAGAAATTTAAAAAAAAAAGAAAAAAAAAAGAAAGAATTTACTGTATAGTTTTCAGTGGTGAAACACTGAGTACAGCAAGAACGAAACTAGATAAGAAAAATGCAATTTTGTCACTCTTTAGAGAAAGCTCAGAAGAAAGAAATGTCTTCTGAGAGTTCTTAAGAACCTCATCTGGAGCAATTTGAAGACATAGTCCTGAGAAACATACACAGGGTTGTAGTGTGTAAGCCTAGGATTGGATATGCAGCAGGAATATGGTCAAGGAATGGAGAATGTTCTGCATTTTCCATTCCTGCTAACTGTGGTCTACAACTTAAGTCTCAGAAGTAGAGCAAAGCACAACACTTCTGTAAGGTAACATGAAGATTTTCAGATGATCCAGGCTGCAAGGGAGAAGGGGTAAAACGACAAACAAACCAAACACAGACAAGATTCTCACCTCAGGTTAAACATAGCAGTAGGCCTCTTGGGGATGACATTCTCAGCATTCCCGTGTCTACACAGACAGCTCTCCCAGTCTAAACTAGTTGCCTCCGACCCTTGGTTCTTGATATTTATTTGTGATTTCCTTTCACTGTCATGTCAGGTATTCCCTTTACCTCGGTCCCATTTCCCATGTTTCATACCTTGTTCTTTCTTAGTGTTCTCATTTTGGTGGTGCATATCCTCCAGTGGTTACTTTTTCCTTTTTTAATGTTTATTTTTGAGAGAGAGGGAGATAGAGTGCAAGAAGGGAGGGGCAGAGAAGAGAGGGAGACAGGATCTGAAGTGGGCTCTGCAGTGACAGCCCAGAGCCTGATATGGGGCTTGAACTCATGAACTGTGAGATCATGACCTGAGCTGAAGCTGGATGCTTAACCAACGGAGCCACCCAGGCACCCTTTCTCCAGTAGTTTCTTAAGGAAGGGTATATGGAGATTATTTTTATAAAACTTTGCAAAGCTTTCTTTTTCTTTTTTAAAAGTCTTTGTAAGTTTTTATATACACCAGCACCTGCTTGATACTTTGCCTAAATAGGGGATTCTCTGGAATAAATTTTCCTTCAGAATTTTTAAAGCACTGCTCTACTGTCTTCTAGCATCCCAATGATGGGGTTCTAGACACACAACCTCAACATATAGCACCTTGGCATACTGCATATATTAATTTGGAGTTTGAGAAAACAGCAGAAGCAGGAAGGTCCTTCTGACCTCCATGCTGTCCCTGCCTTGTTTCCTCAAAGGAAGAGATAAGTCTTCTGGTGAAAGATACCATTCCTCTACCAGGAGAGAGAGAGGTGTTCTTATAACCAAAAACAGGGAATTTAGGGCCCTGAAGACTGCATAAGCAAAGCTTGTTGCCTATTTACCACCCACAACCCAAATTCCTTTGTCTTGTCAACTCCTCACAAATTTATTGTCCCTTTGTCTAAAAGGTATCAAAGCCTCCTGCTCTGGTCACTTCTTCTGGTCTTTGTTTTCTTATGAAGGCTCTTGTATACATGTAACAATTTTTTTTTGTAAACAAAAAACAAAATTTGTATGGTTTTCTTCCATTAATCCATCTATGTCATTTTAATTTTTAGACACAGCCAAGAAGCCAAACAAGGTTAAAGAAAACTTTTTCCTCCCTTATATTACATTGCTGCTGAGAAGCCCAAAGCAATTCTAATTCTTGTTGATTTCCTTCTTATCCACTATTTCCATGTGTCCCTTTTCTGGAAGCTTGAGAATCTCTTTTATCCTAAATGTTTTAGATTTCACAATTATGTGCTTTGGTGTAGGGCAATTTTTATCTGTTAAAATGGGCCCTTTTAATTTGTGTCCTTCAGCTTTGGAAATTTTCCTTGAGTTATTTCATCATTGATTTCTTGCCTTCTGTGTTTTCTTTCCTGGAAATCTTATTAGTTGTCTGCTGAACTTCATAGACTGATTTAATTTTCTTACCTTTTGTCTCCTATTTCATATCTCCTTATCTTTTTTCTATTCTGTATGTCTGATTTCTCCAACTTTATCCCTCAATTCTTTATTAAAATTTGACTTTAAAAAAAATAATGTCTTGTTCTAGTTTTAAGAATAAAATATCTTTTCTTACCTCTCTCAGGACTGAGAAATGGAAAACTACTGAAACCACTACTTGAGAAACAAAAACAAAAAGCACAGAAACCACATTTTGCAAGATAGACAATTTCAGCAACAGCTCATGTGTTCAGGAAAGATAAAACCACTGACTCTTTCACAAACAGGCTTGCCTAACCTATCAAAGCAATGAGAGGCTTAACTCACTTGCAAATTCTGACCAATTCTTTCCTGTCATAGTGCTACCCTTCCTTCCTGCCCCTCCCCCATTCTTACTAACTTCCGCCTAAAACCATCCTTTGACTAACTCCTCCCCAAAAAACTTTATAAAACTTAAGTGCCAAAGCTTCTCAGAGCCTATTCGACTGATTTCATTAGGCCAGTGTTTCCTTTGTCTGGTACATTTCTAACAAATTATGCTTGGTGTAATCATACAGACTTCTTAGGTGGTCTCTCCTGGGAAGATTTGAACAGAAATTATGTAACATTTTCTTTCTCCAACATATTGTGTCCTCAACAGGCGCTTTTTCTGCTTATTTGGTCTTTACCTTTCATGATAGAGACTTTCTTTAGAGTTCTGGTAATCTTTAGCTTTCTGCTCATGATTGAGAGCAAAAGACCGAAGAGCTGATTGGAAGTTCTGAGTACATGGAGAGCTATTGTATACTTCGAGTTTACTCTAGGGCCATTTATTTGTAGGGTAATTCTAAATTTCAGTCTCTCTATTTCTTCTCTCTTAGGTTGCACGTATTCCCTCATAGAAAGGTATGCTAAATCCTGCCTAGAGAGTAAAGATACAGCTGCCATGGTTTGGGGGCTGAGTAGTTGATAGACTGTGGAGTGGAAGATAGAGTATTAGCATGTGCAATGCAGGTGATTATGTTGCTGGGGAGCAAGACCTCCCTCTGCCCTATGGTCCTTCTAGCTGGACTTAGAATCAAATTGACATGAGATAGATTAACATGAGAAAATCAAATTTAATAGTTGTAAGTATGGGGAATCCACAGACATGAAATTCCAAAAACAATGTGGCAACATGAAGCCTACATGAACTAAGGTGAAGAGTAGGATCAGAGGATACAAAGGGGGAGAAGGTCATTAGCAGGAAGGTGAAAGAAGATATTTGTGCAGATAAGTTCCTTAGGTAAAGTGAAGTCTCTGTTAATAGTTCTCTTCCTGGTACACGCTCTTTTTTACAATGTAAATTTAGGCAGTCGATGAGGAAGCAGAGAGCTTTTCCTGCATCTGTTGGGCTTTGATTACTTTTAACTTGAAATAATCTTTATGCCAAAGTGGCCCATCTTGGGGTACCCTGCCCTGCAGTGTAAACCTCCATTTTTGCATGATACCAATGACTTCAGTTGTGTCCACTATTCCCCAGTTCACAGACTTGTTTTTATCCTCTCCAGAGATTTCTAGCCTCTACTGGAGTCAGGGAGAAATAGATACCCAATAGATTTAGGGAAAGAATTGGGGGAGAAGATTTGAGTCTGTGGGTGGTTCTGCAATGTCTATTTTCAATTTTTTCCCCACTGTTGCCAGAGAATTCCGCTTTCCCAGTTCTTCTAAGTTAGTTTGCAATCAGTTTGCTTTCCAGCTTCCAAGGGTTTATTTTTGTTGTTATTCTCCCAGTCTTTGTGCTTTCATGCCTTTTTAAAGAAGATACCACTATTGTAGTTTAAAAGGAGAAATAAAATCAGATTGATATATTCTATGTATCACCTTAACCTAAAATGCTTCCAATGCTTTTTTTCTTTTTTTTTTTAAATTTTTTAATGTTTTATTTATTTCTAGGAGAGAGAGAGCGTGAGCAGGGGAGGGCCAGAGAGAGAGGGAGTCACAGACTGAAACAGGCTCCAGGCTCCCAGCTGGCAGTCAGCACAGAGCCCGACGCGGGGCTCGAACCCACGAACCGCGAGATCATGACCTAAGCGAAAGTCGGACGCTTAACCGACTAAGCCACCCAGGCGCCCCTCCAATGCTTTTTTTCATTAGCCATGTGGTTTTCCATTGGCATTTCACAAAAAACAAACAACAAAAAAAAAAACACACAAAAAAACCCCCAAAACCTCTGTAGAGTCAGTAGTTTTGTAAAGCTCATTCACTAATAGCCAAACTGTTTGGGAGAACATGTAGACAGATCATAAGATTAAGCAATGAAATAGTTTGACCACTTACCACTGAAATCTTTTTCATATGCAAAATTAAATCAATGAATGGTTTTGGAAATGGATGCAACAGACTTCTCCTTCAAACCCCCCTTTTTTGTATTGTTGCACATGAATTTAGCTTCAGTTCTTCTGAAGAACAGAAGAGCTTACCTTCTGGGCCTACACTTGGAGGATTAAATGACTATCCCCAGGTGCAAGGAAAAAACGAGTAAGAGGACAAATGTTAATGCCCCCTGCTAATTGTTGTTTATGACGCAGTTTGCATACTTTGTCCTCAAGATAATGGCCGTTCCCTTGAAACTCCCCTACAACCCTGAACCTTGCTTTCAAAATGCCAAATGTTTTCCTGCATACCAGGGTAAGGCCCGCTCTCCTTCTTGCTTGGTAGCCTTTTGCAGTAACCACTCAATTCTGCTTCTGTGCTTCCCGCTTGCCTGTTTGCTCACTATAAAAAGCCCTAATCCCTTAGACTTGGGGCCACACATTTAGAGTTCTGTGTTAACTCTGTGTGGTCCCGGCTGGTAATAAAGACCTCCTTAATTCAACTTCGGTGGTCTTGGGTGGTCTCTGTGTCTCTCGGCACAACACTATTTTCTGAATCACAAGTCAAAGTGGTGTCATTTAAGAATGCACTGGTTATGAGGTGGGGGAAGATAGAAGGAGGAAGGAAAGAAAGAGAGAAAAAGGAAAAAGAAAAGAGGAAGAGAAAGAGTGTCTGTAGAGGGTATAGAGGAGAAAAGACATCCCCTCTGCCCTTCTAGGTTTGATAGTTGGATCTATGAAGTAAACTGAGAAGAGGAATATTACCAGGAGAAATGATATATAAATTCATTATTTTTTAATGTTACATGCAAAGGGGAATTATACGGGGAATGGAATGAATACCCCAAACAGCAGTGAGATTTAAGAACTTATATATAGTCTTTTTAAAAATATACACATTCTTAATAGGGAAGGGAAGGGAGGATTAGGCTGCTGAGGGGAGAATAAATTATTTTTAGGAAAGAGAAATGGGTCCTTAGAAGACAATATGGGAGACATGATAGTTTGTGATAGTTTTCTAGTCTTTCCTGGGATAAGAGCCAATTTTCTCTAGTTGATGAAACTGTAGAGGAAGAGATCTGTGACAATTCAGTTCCTTTTGGAGGATCCTTCTATAGGCAGATAAAGGGAATTTTAAAAAGTTTTGTCCTGCATTTGCTATTTTTCATGTACCTTCAGCTGGAAGTAATACTTATGCCCAAAACACATATTTTAGGGTTGTATATACTACCACCCTTCAAGGGCAAACTGGCCTGTCCACAGACTTCTCATGCTACCTGGGCAGGGTCATCCATTCTATGGTCTGGTCTTTAGAAATTTAAATGATGGAGGAGGAGTTAAGATGGCAGAGTAGTATGGGGACCCTATGCTTTCCTTGTCCCTCAAACATGGCTAGATAAATATCAAATCATTCTGAACACATAAGAAATTTATCTGAGGACTGAGAGAACAAACTGCACAACTAAAGGGAGAAAAGAGGCTATAACGTGGAAGGTTATATCCCTGATTTGGAAGAGAAAAGAATCATGGGTGTTGAGGAGGGGAGGGAGCCCTGATCACAGAGAGAGGAAAGAGAGAGAGAGAGAGAATGAGAGAAAGCAGCACACAGGGGATTGCACAAGAAAAGTACTTCCCCAAAACCATTGATGAGGAAAACGAAAGGGGCTGTCTATCATGGGTTTTTAAAAGCAGCAGAGCTTGAAGACAGAAATTTTAGAAGTCCACACTCAGGCAGGTGTGGAGGCTGGCAGACTAAGTGGTATTCCTGTGGAGAAGAAGGGCAGAAGCCTGGGAGAGGACAGTGTGGTTTAAGGATCACCCGGGTTTCGCCAGGAGAGACAGTCCCTTTGTTGGAGTGCACTTGGGGAGAGTTGGCAATGCCTGTCAGAGGACAAAAGAGCTGGCAGGCACCACTGCACTGCCCAATTCCTTAGCATAAGGAACCTGCTTTTTGTTGCACATTCCTGTAAACTCCAAGCCTCTGTGCATTTGTGCAGCTGCCCTCCTGGGACAAACTGGCACCGCCACAGAGTGGCAAATCCCTCCCCAAATGGATCATCATGAGTCCATGCTGTGCAGGATCCTTAAAATTTAAGTTTTGAAACTCAGCTAGTATCCATGAGATAAAACAAAAGGGTACTGTTCCATTGGAGAAGCAGATGACCCAGACACAGAGTGAAAGCATGGATCTGAGAGATGCCAGGGATTCACGAGGGAGATAGTTCACTCCTCTCTGAGGGCTTCCTGGAAACAAGCAGGCAAGAACTTCCCTCTGCAGGAATGAGAAAGCAGGCTGATGCCAGTTTTTATCCCCTGCCCATCAGCACAGATGGATTTCAGTGAACAACACAGCATCCACAGTGGAGGCTTGAGCTGCTTACATGGAGCCCCACCCCCTCTGCTCTTCAGGAGCTGTTTACATGGAGCCCCACCCCCTGTGCTCTTCAGGTGCTTTTTTATTGTGGTAACTGTGCCTGAGAGCCAGAGCAGCAATGCGCCCCTCCCCAGGAATATCAGCACAAACCCCCTGCATCCACCAAGTCTACCAACCATAGAGTGCTTCAAAGCTTCAGGTCTAGTGGAAATAGGATCAGGCTAATTTTAACAAGTAGATGAAGTGTACCTAATTAAAATTCAGCACACACTGGACAAGGTCCAAACACTACCTACTGAGGGAAGGAGAAACTCTGCAGAGGACTGATCTGAGGGAAAGAGCAGCCAAAACACAATAGCAGATTGCACACAGCATTCACCAGAGACACTTCCTAAAGCACCAGGCACTGGACAATACATGACCTCTTCTTAACAAAGCCATTACTTTCAAGAGCAGGAAACATAATAGACTTTCCTAACACATAGAAGAAATCAAAGACTTAGAAAAATGCCAAAATGGAGGAATTCATCCTAAAAGAAAGAATAAGAAAAGATCATGGCCAGGGATCTACTCAAAACGGATGCAACTAATATCCTTGATCCAGAATTTAAAACAGCAATCATAAGAATACTAGCTTGCTTGAGAAAAGCATAAAAGACACCAAGGAGTTGCTTACTGCAGAGATAAAAGACCTAAAATTAGTTGGGCTGAAATAGAAAATGCTATAACTGAGATGCAAAACTGACTGGATGTAATGAACACAAGGATGGAAGAAGCAGAGGAACAAATAAATGATATAGAAGATAAAAATTATGGAAAATAATGAAGCTGAAAAGAAGAGGGAAATAAAAATATTGGATCACAAATGTAGATGTAGGGAAGTCAGTTACTCCACAAAGTGTAATAACATTCATATCATAAGAGCCCCAGAAGAGACAGAAAAAGGGACAGAAGGTTTATTTGAACAAATTATAGCTGAAAACTTCACTAATCTGGGGAGGAAAACAGACATTCAAAGGAGGCACAGAGAGCTCTCATCAAAACAACAAAGTAGTCCAACACCAAGATATATTTTTAGTAAAACTGATAAAATACAGAAATAAAGAAAAAATCCTGAGAGCAGTAAGGAAAAAGAAACCCCTACAAGGGAAGACAAATAAGATCAGCAGCAGACTCATTCACAGAAACATGGCAGGCCAAAAGGAGTTGCATGATATATTCAACATTCTGAATGGGAAAAACATGCAGCCAAGCATACTCTATACACAATAAGGCTGTCATTCAGAATAGAAGGAGAGTTAAGAGTTTACAAGACAAACAAAAACTAAAGGAGTTCGTGAGCACTAAATCAGCCCTGCAAGAAATATTAAAGGAGACTCTTTGTGTGGGGGGAAAAAACCAAAATCAACAAATAGAAAGGAACAGAGAAAATACTCAGAAACAATGACTTTACAGGTAATACAATGGCACTAAGTTCATATCTATCAACAATTACTCTGAATGTAAATGGATTAAATGTTGCAATCAAAAGATATAGAGTGTCCGGATGGATTAATAAAAACAAGACCCGTTTATATGTTTCCTATGAGAGATATACTTTAAACCTAAAACATTTACAGATTGAAAGTAAGGGCATGGAGAAATATTTATCACACAAATGGACATCAAAAGAAATCTGGAATAGCCATACGTATATCAAACAAACTAGTTTTTAAACCAAATATTGTAACAAAAGATGAAGAAGGGAACTATATCACAGTAAAGGGGACTATCCAACAAGACCTAACAATTATAAATATTTATGCCCCCAACTTGGAAAACCCAAATGTGTAAATCAATTAATAACAAAAATGAAATAATTTGTTGATAATAATACAATAAGAGCAGAGGACTTTAACAACCCATTTACAGCAATGGATAGATCATCTAAGCAGAAAATCAACAAGTAAACATTGGCTTTGAACGACACACTGCACCAGATAAACTTAATAGATATATTCAGAACAATTCATATTAAAGCAGCAGAATACTCATTCTTTGACTGCATATGGAATATTCTCCAGAACTGATCACATACTAGGTCACAAATCGGGTCTCAACAAATACAAAAAGACTGAAATCATACCATGCATATTTTCCAGCCACAATACTATGATTCTTGAAGTCAACCACAGGATATAATTTAGAAACACCACAAATACAGGCAGGTTTAACAACATCCTGCTAAAGAATGAAAGGGTCAACCAGGATACTAAAGAAGAAATTTTTTAAAATACATGGAAACAAATGAAAATGAAAACATGACCACCTAATACCTTTGGGATGCAGCAAAAGTGTTCATAAGAAGAAAGTATATAGCAATTCAGACTTACATTAAGAAGCAAGAAAAGTCTCAGGTGCCTGGGTGGCTCAGTTGATTAAGTGTCCAACTTCAGCTCAGGTGATGATCTGATGATTCATGAGTTTGAGACCTACACTGGGCTCTCTGTTTTTGTTTTTGTTTTTTAAATTTTTTAATGCTTTTTTATTTATTTCTGAGAGAGAGAGAGACAGCATGAGCAGGGGAAGGTCAGAGAGAGGAGGAGACACAGAATCTGAAACAGGCTCCAGGCTCTGAGCTAGCTGTCAGCACAGGGCTCGACGCAGGGCTCGAACCCATGAACTGTGAGATCATGACCTGAGCCGAAGTCGGACGCTTCACCGACTGAGCCACCCAGGCGCCCGGGCTCTCTGTTGTCAACATGGAGCCTGCTTTAGATCCCCTGGCTCCCTCTCTCCCTGCCCCTCCCTCATGCGTTCTCTCTCACAAAAATAAATAAATATTTAAAAAGAAAAGAAGAAGGAAAATAAGTCTCAAACACACAACCTAACCTTACATCTGCAGGAGGTAGAAAAGAAAGAGCAAATGAAGACTAGAACCAGCAGAAGAAGGGAAATAAAAAAGATTAGAGCAGAAATAAATGATACAGAAACAAACAAAAAACAGTAGAACAAATCAACGAAACTAAGAGCTGGATTAATAATATTGATAAACCCCACACCAGGCTTATCAAAAATAAAAGAGAAAGGAGCCAAATATGTAAAATCACAAATGAAAAGGGGAGATCACAACCAACACTGCAGAAATACAAAAAATTATAAAGGATTTTTATTAAAAATTATGTGCCAACAAATTGAGCACTCTAAAAGAAATGAATAAATGTTTAGAAACATATAAACTACCAAAACTAAAACAGGAAGAATAGAAAACTTGAACAGACTGATAATCAATAAAGAAATTGATGAGTAATCAAAAATCTCCCAATAAACAAAAGTCCAGGGCCTGATGGCTTCCCAGAGAAATTCTATCAGACATTTGCAGAAGAGTTAATACCTATTTCCCTAAACTGCTCCAAAAAATAGAAATGGAAGGAAAACTTCCAAACTCATTCTATGAGGCCAGCATTCCCCTGATTCCAAAACCAAAGATTCCATTACAAAACAGAACTATAAGCCAATATCCCTAATGAACACAGATGCAAAAATTCTCAAAACAAAACAAAACACCTAGCAAATTGAATCCAACTGTACAGTATAACAAGTATTCACCTCTATCAAGTGGGATTTATTCCTGGGCTACAGGGGTCGTTCGATATTAACATATCAATCAGTGTGATATACTATATTAATAAAAGGTAGGATAATAAGAACCATATGATCTTCTCAATAGATACAGAAAAAGCATTTGACAAAGTACAGCATCCATTCTTGATTAAAACCCTCAACAAAGTAGGAATAGAGGGAACATAGCTCAACATAATAAAGGCCATGTATGAAAGGCCCACAGCTAATATAATCCTCAATGAGAAAAAACTGAGAGCTTTTCCTCTACGGCCAAGAACAAGACAAGGATGTCCACTTATTGTTATCTAACATTGTACTGGAAGCCCTAGCCTCAGCAATCAGACAACAAAATGAAATCAAAAGTATCCAAATTGGCAAGGAGGTAGTCAGACTTTCACTATTTGTAGACAACATGATACTCTATGTAAAAAATTTTGACTCCATCAAAAAATTTCTGGAACTCATATATGAGTTCAACAAAGATTCAGGTACAAGATCAATGTACAGAAATCGGGGCACCTGGGTGGCTCAGATGGTTAAGCATCCGACTTTGGTTCAAGTCATGATCTCACTGCTCATGTATTCAAGCCCTGTATTGGGCTCTGTGCTGACAGCTCAGAGCCTGAAGCCTGCTTCGGATTCTGCAGAGTCCCTCTCTCTTTGCCCCTCCTCTGCTTATGCTCTGTTTTTCTCTATCTCAAAAATAAACATTAAAAAAAAAATCTGTGATGACCCCTCAGAACAATGTGACACTTAAAATATAGCTTTGGAGAAAAACAGCATACAAAACTATATAATGATTAATAAATTGTTAATATAGCTCTAAGAATAATACATTGTTGTAATGTCTCTCTGGGAAAGCAGCTGATTTATGACATGGAGGCCAAGCAGCTGGGAAGGCCACTGCTTCTTTTGTGTTTACTTCGCTTCCTCAGAGACCATCGGATCTGATAAGACTCATTTGATTATGCCTGCTCAACCATAAAGTACATGCTTAAGCAAGTTCTGTTTTTCCTCATGAAAACACTCTCTAAACACTAAAACAATCTTGAAGTCTTTTATTGATCGATTATTGCTTCTTCAATAGATATGGGAATGAGGAGTTCTTCGGGGTGACAGTTTCTCTGAGCTGTCGTCTCCTGCTCCCTTTCTCTTGCAGCTGACCTGTTTGTGCCTCATTCTTCTCCTGTGTGCCATTGAGGTAAGCAGCAAAAATCAATGCACAGAAATCTGTTGCATTTCTATATACCAGAATGAAGCAGCAGAAAGAGAAATCAAGGAACCAATCCTATTTACAATTGCGCCAAAAACTATAAGATACCTAGGAATAAAGCTAACCAAAGAGGAAAAGATCTGTACTTTGAAAACAGTCATGGATTGGGAGAACAAATATTGTTAAAATGTCCAGAGTATGCAATCCCTATCAAAATATCACCAGCACTTTTCAGAGTTTGAACAAACAATCCTAAAGTTTGTATGGAACCACAAAATTCGCCAAATAGCTAAAGCGATCTTGAAAAAGAAAAGCAAAGCTGAAGGTATCACAATTCCGGACTTCAAGCTATTATTACAAAGCTGTAGTGATCAAGACAGTATAATAGTGGCACAAAAACAGACATTCAGATCAATGGATCAGAGTGGAAAATCCAAAAATTGACCCACAACTATATGGTCAACTACTCTTTCACAAAGCATGAAAGAATATCCAATGGAAAAAAAGACAATCTTTTAAACAAATGGTGATGGGAAAACGGGACAGCAACATGCAGAATGATACTGAACCACTTTCTTACACCACACAACAAAATATATTCAAAATGGATGAAAGGCCTAAATGTGAGACAGGAATCCATCAATATCTTAAAGGAGACAATAGGCATAAAACTTTGGCCATGGCAACTTTTTACTAGATACGTCGCTGGAGTCAAGGGACTCAAAAGCAAAAATGAACTATTGGGAACTCATCAAGATAAAAAGCCTCTGCATAGGGCGAGCCTGGGTGGCTCAGTTGGTTAAGCGTCTGACTTAGGCTTAGGTCATGATCTCACAGTTTGTGAGTTTGAGCCCCGTGTTGGGCTCTGTGCTGATAGCTCAGAACCTGGAGTCTGCTTCAAATTCTGTGTCTCCTTCACACTCTGTCTCTCTAAATAACTAAACATTAAAAAATAATTTTTAAAGCCTTTGCACAGCAAAGGAAACAATTTGCAAGATATTTGCAAATGACATATCTGATAATGGGTTAGTATCCAAATCTAGAAAGAACTTATCAAATTCACCACCCAAAAACCAAATAATCCAGTTAAAAAATGGGCAGAGAAATAGATATTTTTCCGAAGAAGATATCCAGATGGCTAAGAGACATGTGAAAAGATGCCCAACATCATTCATCATCTGGGAAATACAAATCAAAGCTACAATGAGATATTACCTCATATCAGTCAGAATGGTTAAAATTAACAACAGTGGGATGGGAAATGGGTGTTGGAGAGGATGTGGAGAAAGGGAAACCCTCTTAAACTGTTGGTGGCAATGCAATTGGTACAGCTGCAGAACATTAAATTCTCATTAAATCTGGAAGGTATGTAAGGGAGAGGATTTTATACCTGTTTGACTTGATTGAGAACCAGGTAATGTGCTTATCTGGAAAACAGTATGGAGGCTCCTCAAAAAGTTTGAAATAGAAAAAAAATAAATATATATAAAAAAAAGTTTGAAATAGAATTACCTAAGACCCAGCAATTGCACTATTAGGTATTTACTCAAAGGATATAAAAATACTGATTTGAAGTGGCGCATCCCTTCTGATTATGAATAACAGCCAAATTATGGAAAGAGTCCAAATGCCCATCAACTGATCAATGAATACAGCAGGTGTGGTGTATATATACAATGGTATATTACTTAGCCATCAAAAAGAATGAAATCTTGCCATTTGCAACAACGGAGGGGAACTAGAATGTATCATGCTAAGTGAAATAAGTCCATAAGAGAAAGACAAATACCATATGGTCTCACTCATATGTGGAATTTAAGAAACAAAACAGATGAACATAGGGGAAGAAGAAAAAAAAAGGGAGGCTCTTAACTAGGGAGTACAAACAGGATTTATGGAGGGGAGGTAGGCAAGGGATGGGCTAAATGTATGATGGATGTTAAAGAGGGCACTTGTGATAAATACTTGGTGTTGTATGTAAGTGATGAATCACTAAATTCTACTCCTGAAACCAATATTACAGTATATGTTAACTAACCAGAACTTAAATAAAATTTAAAAAAAGAAATTAAAATGGTAAATATACCCACATATGATTGAATCATAACCTCAAGAGGTTCATTTATCCATTCTTTCATAAAGGAATTAATGTTGATTATTGTATCATCCCTTATGCTGTGTGCTAAGGATACAAAGGTGAAAAAAAAGACATAATCCTAGCTCTTATGGTGCATATGATCTATATGTATTGTTCTTTTATAGTGATAATATTACCATCAATAAGTATGTCAGATGTTACTCTGAACACACATTATCTGGTTCTCAATCAAGTGAAACAGGTATAAAATTCTCTCCCTTACATACCTTGCAGATTCAATAAGAATTTCATGTTCTTCAGCTTCTCTTTTATAGATGCCACACAGATCAGCTTAAGTTGGTCAAAAACATGCCTTCTGTAGGCAGAATGAAATATCATCATTACATGTCTGCTTTCTAGTTATAATAACATTCCAATCATGTCCTTCTGAGATTACCTCTTGCTGATCTTTTTAATTTTTTTTTTTTAAATTTTTGAGAGAGAGAGAGAGAGAGAGAGCATGTGAAGGCAGAGAGAGGGGGAGAGAGAGAATCCCAAGCAGGTTCCACACTGTCAGCCCGGAGCCCAACTAGGGGCTCAATCTCACAAACCTGAGTGAAAATCAACATTCCAGTCCTTAACTGACTAAGCCACCCAGACACCTCTTGCTGATCTTGGAGTTGGGGCATTCCCAATTTTTTTTCAATATTTAAGACATGCAAAAATATATAAAGAATAGCTCGGCAGGCATAGGACTACCACTATCTAGCTGCTGACATAAATAACTGCCAATGCATTTGAGTCCCTTGTTCATACGCCTCTCCACTTTTCCCTCGAGAATGAAGCACTACCTTTAAGGTGGTGTGCTATCATTTCATTAAATACATGGGTATTTTTTTGTTTGTTGTTTGTTTTTTGTTTTTTTTTACTGTTTTATTTATTTCTAGGAGATAGAGAGAGAGACAGCGTGAGCAGGGGAGGGTCAGAGAGAGGGAGTCACAGACTGAAACAGACTCCAGGCTCTGAGCTGGCAGTCAGCATAGAGCCCGACGTGGGGCTCGAACCGACGAACCGCGAGATCATGGCCTAAGCGAAAGTTGGACGCCCAACTGACTAAGCCACCCAGGCGCCCCCATTAAATACATGTTTAATTTCATAGTATATATATGTATCCTTAAGCAAAACATATCATTGTTTTGTGTGGTTTTTACTTTATGTACTGGTATCACACTATACTTATTACATCGTAACTTATTATTTTGAATGAATATTATATTCCTAGAGATGTAAGAACATCTTCAAATTTACTATATATTATCAATATACCTTTCACTATTGCTTTAGCACTTAACAATCCCCATTACCCCAACAGTATATGAATTCCTGTTGCTTCAAAATTTACTCCACATTTGGTATTGTCCAACTTAAATTTTTTTGTGACAATGGGTTTAAAAGTGAATGTGATTGCTGCTTTGATTTATATATCTCCTTGTTAATTAATGAAAACCTTTTCATATGTTTATTGGCTATTTACATTCTCCACTTCTGTGAAGTGCGTATCTGTAAGAGTGAAAGTTTCATGAGTAGAAGAATTTTGTATCCTCAGTAAGTAATGTCTAATACGTTGTGGATGTTCAACATATATTTTTTAAAATATTTGTCTACAACTATATATAAATTGATTGCATATTGTAGGGAAGAAAAAAGTTTTCCTTGAACCTTTTACTATCCCTGACTAGGTCTGAAATTTAAATGGACAAAAAAAAGATTAACAGGAGAAAAAGCATACAAATTTATTTAATATAAATTTTACATGACATGGGAGCCTTCATAGGAAAATGAAGACCTGCAGAAGCAGTTAGACCTCAGTATTTTCATGCTAGGTTTGATTGAAGAGTGGACAATGGAGGAATATGGTAAGTGGTGGAGGTTATATGATCGGTTAAGGAGTATGGGGTAACTGCAATAAACTGAGGGACACTTAGCAATCCTGTTTATTGGCATTCTTCTTGGTGTCCCTTTGTCTTTGGAGATAAGGATGCTCCTTTCCTCTGGGTATAATGAGGGCACCTCTCACATGAGGACTTTATGACCTGTTTCAGGGAAGAAGGATGAAGGAAAGAAGAGGTTAGAGTAACTTTCTTGCTTCTGCTGTTTTGTCAAACTCCTTCAGCTTAAAATAGTATGCCAAATTGCCATATTTGGGGATGGTATATCCTAAACCTCATCAATATCAATATGTTTATAGCATACATTTAAAAAAATATCTTTTTCTTATGATTTGTTAGATATTTTAATATGTTTTGAATGCTAGTCTTTCATAGGTTACATATGTAGCATGTATCTGCTTTCAGTTTGTGGCTTGCCTTTTCCTTTAAAAAAAAAAGTGACTCAGTGCACAGAAGCTTTTCATATTAATACAGTTTTCCATTTAATATGTAAAAGTCAAGGATGGATATTTCAACTTGCCAGGTAGCTCTAGTCCTTGTAGTCATTCAGGAATCCAGATTTCTTCCAATTTGAATCTAAGCCACTTTCCTAGGATTTTGTTTCATTTTTTTGGTTCAAACGAGGTTGCAGCTGTAGTCATATTTCAGCTAGGAGGAAAAGGTAAGAAGAAAATGGAGTGGGCATACATACTCTGCTAAGGAAAGGACATGCATTTATGCTGTCGGCTCTTCAGTTGGGGAAAACCTATTCACATAATCATATCTAACAACAAAAGAGGGAGAAACATAATCTCTAGCTAGGCAGCTACCTGCCTCTTCCTCTCAGAAAAGGTGGGGTAAGATTATATGTATGTATATATGTACGTATATATGTATGTATGTATTTGTAAGTAGGCTCCATACCCAACATAGGGTTCAAATTCATGATCCTGAGACCAAGAGTTGAGTGCTCCACTGAGCCAGCCAGATGCCTCCTCTTTTTTTGTTTTTATCTTTGTCTTAGGGTACAGATTTTAAATATAAATTTGACAGTTTTACTTTCCCTCTTTTTCTGTTACTTGGAAAAGCTTGCATAGTTACAATGATCTCTTCCTTAAAGGTCTAATATAAGTCACACCGAAAATCTTAAGGGTCTAATTGTTTTTCATGGGAATGTCTTAAATTTATGATTGGAAGTATTTTACTGGTGATAGAACTATTTAGGCTTTTTATTTCCTCTTGAGTAAGTCCTGCTGAATTATATTTTTCTAAAAAATCTGAAATTTTGGCTAAATTTTCAAGTTTATTAGCATAAATGTATTTGTATAATTACTATTCATGCATTATTTTAATATTTACTAAATCTGCTATTGCATTTCCCTTTTTTCTGATCCTAATATTAATTATGTGTGGCCTTCTACTTTTTTTTTTTAATCTCAGGAGAAGTTTTTTTTTTTTTGTCTTTTCAAATAACCAACTCTTGGCTTGTAGGTTCTTCTTATTGTGTATTTGCTTTCTAGCTTCTTATTTTCTGCTCTTACCTTTTTTACTTTCTTCTTTCATTTATTCAATTGTTCTTTTGTTTGCATCTTAAGCTTATTAATCTCCAGCCTTTCTTATTTCCTAATATAAACATTTAAAACCAAAAAAATAAAATTCTGTATGTGCTGCTTCAGATGCATTCCAGAAGTACTGTTATTTGGTATCTACATTATCACTCAGTTTAGGATTTCTTCATTTCTATCATGATTTCCACCTGGTTCCATGGGTAATTTAATGTTACATTTTTACTCATTTATTTAAAGTGTTTACTTTATTTATTTTAGAGAGAGAGAGAGAGAGAGAGAGCAAGTGGGCGAAAGGAGAAGAGAGGGGGAGGGAGGGAATCTTAAGTAGTCTCTACACTCAACATGGAGTCCAATGTGAGGCCCATCCCCAATCCCGGGATTATGACCTGAGCCCAAATCAAGACTGGATACTCAAGCGACCAAGGCACCCAGATGCCTCTAATGTTACACTTTTCAATTACCAAATAAAATTTATGTTATCTTTTTAAAAATTAATTAATTACATTACAATCAGAGGTTGTGTCCAGTAGAATATTCTGAGTACAAGGCATTGTTACCTTCCTTTCTTACTCTAGCACCTTTTCCTTGAACTAAACCTGTCCTTCTTAACTTTCTCTTCCTTTAGAAGAAATTTCAGGAGGTTTCTGTCTTCTCCTTACACCTGGCCACTAGCCCAACTGACATACAACACTTGCTTGAATCACAAAGTGAGTAGAGCATAGGCTCAAACTCCAACTCATGCCACATATGTAATTTTTAGCCTGCTATATTGTGCATTGTTTGTAATATTAGTAGGTAGCATTTACTGAAGTGTCACCATGTGTGGGTATAGTACCAAAAATCTTATACACATTATCTTATTTAATTATCCCAACAATACCATTATTAACCCCCATTTTGCAGGCAAGAAAATTAAAAAACCAAAAAATTGAATAACTTTTCTCAAGTCACACAACTTCAAGTGGTAACGTCAAGAGAAGAACCCAGTGTTTGTTGAACCCCAGAGCCTATGCTATATAAACACTCAAATGAGGTTTGTCGAACAAAGAATTGCTCCTTTAAGTAATTTACGGCCAAAATGAAGTTTATTACCACTGAGTCATGCATTCACATAATATTCTTTATTATCACTATATATAAAACACTCGATGCTTACTGAAAACACTTAGAAATTTAGGTTTATCTTCTTTTTGAACTATTTCAAGTCATCTATGAAGCAACAATATAAAGAATTACAAGACAGTTGCTACCTATCTTTTAATATCAACTTACATGTTTTTCTGACAAACCAGTAGACATCCTCTAACCACATCCTTCTTCAAAATGTTCCTTGTTAATGCTTTTAAACCTCAGGCAATTGCAAATTTTCTAAATTGTTTAAGATAATTTACAATCTTTCTTAAAAGTTACTTTTTTGTCATTTCTGATCACATGTTTTTTTCTTCATTATATATGTCATTTTCTACAATTAATTACATATATATTTTTAAAATTTTATTGCATATATATGTTCATATGTATAAAATTAAAAAATAAGAAAAAATTAAATACATGTAATAGAGTTTATTACTTACAAAGTTTGTGAGATTTTTCTTTTTTCTTGTTTCCTTCTTGAATTTAATGACAACAAGCAATATTTGAAATTACATTTTGATTTTAATTATCTACTATTTCTACCATAAAGTGAAAGAAAAACTTATAATATGTATTAGTTACAATAAAAGTGCTATAATGATTATCTACATTTTTATTGTGATAAAAATACATAGCACAAAATTGATCACTTTAGCCATTTTTTTACCATTTGATTTATTTTTTTAACTTAAATCCTAGGTAGTTAAAATATATTATAATAATAACTTCAGGAATAGAATTTAGTGATTCATCTCTTACATATAACCCCCAGTGCTCATCCCAACAAGGGTCCTCCCTAATGCAGCTCACCCTTTTAGCCCTTCCCCCCACCCAACACCCTGACAGCAACCCTCAGTTTATTCTCTATATTTAAGAGTCTCTTATGGTTTGTCTTCCTCTCTGTTTTTAATATTATTTTTGCTTCCTTTCCCTTATGTTCATCTGTTTTGTATCTTAAATTCCACAAATGAGTGAAATCATCTGATATTTGTCTTTCTCTGACTTATTTCACTTAGCATAATACACTCTAGTTCCATCCACATTGTTGCAAATGGCAAGATTTCATTATCACCAAATAATCTTCCATTGTATATATATGCCACATCTTCTTTATCCATTTGTCAGTCGATGGACATTTGGGCTCTTTCCATACTTTGGCTATTTTCGATAGTGCTGTTATAAACATTGGGGTGCATGTGCCCTTTCAAATCAGCACTCCTGTATCCTTTAGATAAATACCTAGTAGTGCAATTGCTGGGTTGTAGGGTAGTTCTAGTTTTAATTTTTTGAGGAACCTCCATACTGTTTTCCGAAGTGGCAACACCAGTTTTATTCCTACTAGCCATGCAAAAGGGCTCCTCTTTCTCCGTATCCTTGTCAACATCTGTTAATGCCTGAGTTGTTTATTTTAGCCATTCTAACAGGTGTAAGGTGTATCTCATTTTGGTTTTGATTTGTATTTCCCTGATGATGAGTGATGTTGAGCATTTTTTATGTGTATGTTAGCCATCTGGATGTCTCTTTGGAAAAGTATCTATTCATGTCTTCTGCCCATTTCTTCACTGGATTATCACTTTAGCCATTTTTAAGTTCAAAATTCAGTAGCATTAAGTGTATTCTTAGTGCGGTACAACCCTCACCACTATCCATCCCCAGAACTTTTTTGTCATCATAAACAGAAACTGTACCCATTAAATAATAGTTTCCCATTATCCCCTCCCCCAGTTGTTGGTAACCTCTATTCTACTTTCTATCTCTACAAATTTGCCTATTCTATGAGCCTCATATAAGTGGAATCACACAGGGTGCCAGGGTGGCTCAGTTGGTTAAGTGTCCAGCTTTAGCTCAGGTCATAGTCTGTGAGTTTGTGAGTTTGAGCCCCACATTGGGCTCTGTGTGGACAACTCAGAGCCTGGGGCGTGCTTCAGATTCTGTGTCTCCCTCTCTCTCTATTCCCGTCCCGTTCACATTCTCTGTCAGTCTCTTAAAAATAATCATAAAAAGCTTTTAAAAAGTAAGTGGACTCAGACAATAATTGTCTTTCTGTGTCCAGTATATTTCACTTAGTACAATGTTTTCACAGTTTATCTACATTGCAGCATGGATCAGAATTCTATACCTTTTTAAGGCCAAATAATATTCCCAGGATATATATCACATTTTGTTTCTCCATCATCTATTGATGGATATGTAGGTTGTTTCTACCTTTTGGTTAATGTGAATAGTGCTTCCATGAACATTGGTCTACAAGTATTTGTTGGAGTACTTGCTTTCAATTCTCTTGGTTGTATATCCAGGAGTGGGATTGCTGGATCATATGGCAATTCGATGCTTAACTCTGAGGAACTGCCAAACTGTTTCCACAGCATTAAATATTTTATAGTCCCACCAGTAGTGCACAAACGTTTCAATTTCTTTCCATCCTTGCCAATACTTGTTGTTTTCAGTTTCGTTTTGTATGGTAATAGTTATCTTTGCGGGTGTGAAGTGGTATCTCAATATGGTATAATTGTCTACATGTCAAGTCTCATTTGAGAGGTAAGGGGACTGAAATTAGGAGCAACAAACAGACTGACACAAATACAGTTAGTAGGTGGTGAAGGAGAAACTAAAGTCAGGGTCTCCTAACCCAAACTAGGGCTTTTCCTTCTTCCACAATCCTGCCTTATTTTATCATGATATTTTCTATTTGGCTCTTTCTTTATTTTGTCTGACTTACATTTAGAGATGAAATAGAGTAGTGTCCATGTAGTATTTTGTCTAACTTTATGAGACTGTTATTTTTGCAGGCCAACACAATAAAGTACCAGGAATTTTGTATGGTTCAACTTAATATTGAAACACGCTCCTTTTATCAAGGGGCTGTTAGGGGGGTAAAGTAACATTTCAGAAGATGTCTACAAATATATTGAAAGAAAGTTGTTTGATGGACTTTTGAGAGTGAAGAAACAGAATATTCTGGATATATGGAGTTGTCTATAGTTCTTTCAAATTTGGAATTCATTAGAACTCTATCCATGTATATTTTAAAACATATTCAACATACTTCCTTCTAATTCTAAAAACCCTTAAACTTGATCATATCCTAAGACACATAAATGTCTATTCTGTTGAATTGTAAAGACCTTTAGGGTTAATTAATGTAAGTCAGCATCATTTTTATATTCTCAGAACCACCCAATTTTTATTCATACTGAAATGATACATGAGAAAAGAAGGGTTGTTGTGTAGCAGGTCAGCAATTAATTCTCTTTCGTTACTGGGAGGTACTTCTGGGAAAGGAGGAAAGGAAGAGATCTGATCTGGTTTTTTATTTTTTGTGAATATTCTAATAAACAGACCTCCTGGCAAAGAAGCTAATGGTACTTGCTAGTTGGAAAGTCCTCATGTGTGGAATGCTCTAAGCAGAATGTATTTAGTCGTCCAGGACTGCTATGGTAACTAACCTGGAGTCTATGAATTTACAAGGCTTCCTGTAAAATGTCATGTAAAGTGTGCAACTATCTGAGTATAAAATGGATGCTTTGTGATTAAAATGTGTTTGTTTGTTTGTTTGTTCTCATGTGACCTACACACATTGCTTAGACACCTCACATGCTTCTCTTGGCCAGAGCTATAATGATCTGAGGGACAGGTCTCAGATGTGTCCCTACTTCACCTGTGCTTCAGAATTACTTATATCCTTGAAATTAGAGTGAAGCTTAATATTAGATAAGCCTCTTGTTTGATGCATTTGATTTGACAGTCAGATCCTTTGTGTTATCCCAATATGTGAATTTTGGATGTCATCCATAGCTTTTCTGATTCATAGCCACATCATATATAAGATACAACAACCAAATGAATCTTGACTCTTTTTAACAGCTGCATAGCATTCCATTGTGTGGGGGTCAGGGTCGTAATTTATATCAACTTATTTACTTAGTCTCCCACTGAAGAATATTTAGATTGTTTCCATGTTCCTTTTATAAATAATGCTGCAATAAAGATCTTTGTTAACAGATCAACTGGCACGGTTGGGAACAGATCAACAGGGTAGATTCTTAGAAGTAGAATTTCTTTTTTTATTTTTAAAAGATTAAAAACATTTTAATGTTTATTTTTGAGAGAGAGAGAGAGAGAGAGAGAGAGACCATAAGCAGGGGAGGGGTAGAGAGAGAGGGAGACATAGAATCTGAAGCAGGCTCCAGGCCCTGAGCTGTCAGCACAGAGCCCAACACAGGGTTTGAACTCACAAGCTGTGAGATCATGACCTGAGCTGAAGTTGGATGCTTAACCAACTGAGCCACTGAGATGCCCCTTAGAAGTAGAATTTCTAAGTCAAAAGACATGTGCCTTTTCAATTTTAGGAACTATTGTCAATTTTTTTCCTATAGAAGTTATTGTTTATACTCTCATAAACCATATGAAAAAGTGTCTATTTCCCTGTATCTTTGCCTCACCTCTTCCAAACCAATAGGTAAAAGTTTGAATTGCTTTTCTCTTACAAGTATAATTAAGCATTACATAAATACGTCTTTTTAAAAATTTAATATCTCATTTCAGGTCTGGGACCTGGATTGGTAATTTGGGCATAGGGTAAAACCCAAGTGTTGCTACGTTAAAGATGACCTTCTTCATGGATGTTTTATGTCTATAAGTCTCCACAAAACCCCCAGTTTGGGCTCAGGTATGAATTTCCTGTTAAAATAAGCTCTCTATAGAACAATGGTAACTTTCAACCATTGGATCTTAGTAGGAAAGAAGACTCCAAGGTTGGGGTTAGCTAGAAAGGAAAAGATACAGGAAATAATGAGAGGAGGTTTTAGAAGTGGTAGGATCATTTCATATTAATGAAGAAGAAAATGACATGCCACATTCTTCAAAGAAACAGTGGATAGATTGAAATATTTAAATACAAGATCACTTTTGAACAGTTAGTAGAGTTGACTATAGCTGTAAGAGAAAGCCAAACTTGATATTTTATAGGAAGACATAAAGAATCTAGACTAAGGTTATGTACAGGGAGAGAAAAGGTTGTTTATTTGTTTTTTTAATCTAAAAGTAGGTAATCAACATCCTCCTCATCATCATAATTTTCACATACATAATTGTTTCACCATTGCCCTGCTGTTGTCAGTCAAAGTCCTTCCAAAACAACAGGGTAATTGATAAACAAAAAGGCACTCTTCATAATGGTGTGGGAACAGTGAAGAAAAAACAAAAAAGGATGATGAAAATTCTCAGGACTGAAAAGAGCATGGAATAGTTATGACCCTTGGTCCCAAAAAGCCAAGGGAGGGAGTAATTTTAAGAATTCAAAAAATGTACTTCAAACTGGAAGAGAGGGCCACCTGATAGAAGCCATGGCCTTCAGAAAGGGATGCAGCAAGGAGCAGGGAGGAAGCCAGAGAATAAATACTTCAAATTTACTTTCCTCATGCTCTCTAATCTTGTCTCCACCACTACCCCAGCTCCCAAGGGTTGAATCCAAATGAAAATTATGTTAGACAGAATAATGACTCTCCGAGATGTCCATGTTCTTTTTTTAAAAAAAATTTTGTTTGCTTTATTTATCTTTGAGACAGAGAGAGACAGAGCATGAGTGGGGGAGGGGCAGAGAGAGAGGGAGACACAGAATCTGAAGCAGGCTCTGAGCTGTCAGCACAGAACCGGATGCAGGGCTCAAATCCACCAGCTGTCAGATCATGACCTGAGCCAAAGTCGGACACTTAACTGTCTGAGTCACCCACGTGCCCCAAGATGTCCATGTTCTACTCCCTGGAACCTGTGAATACTTTTCTTAGCATAGCAAGGGACTTTACAGATGTGATGAAGAATTCTGAGATGGGGTATATCTGGGTGGGCCCAATGCAATTGTAAAGGTCCTTATAAGTGAGAGAGGGAAAAGTGAAAGTGAAATAGGTCAGAGAGAGGGATTTGAAGATGGTGTGTTGCTAACTATGAAGATGGAGGAGGGGGCCATCAACAAGCATGCAGATGGCCTCTAGAAGCTGGAAAAGGCAAAGAAACAGATTCTCCTCTAGAGCCTCCAGAAGGAATGCAGCCACACTACCACCTTGATTTTAGCCCAGTGAAATTCATTTCAGACGTCTTATTTTCAGAACTGTAAGATAACAAATACGTGTTGTTTTAATCCAATAAGTTTGTGGCAATTTTTTATAGCAGCAATAGAAAACTAATACAAAAACCAAGGGCAAGGCAACCTGTTGATGCAGTCCAAAATGATCCAATCCCATAGACACAGAATAGGGTGGAAAGGGACAGGGCAAATAGAAATTTGCCACGGGCAGATAGAAACCACACAGCACTACCCTTTTTAATCCTTACCATGCATTCTGTTCTTGGACAAAATAAGAAATTTGTTCCTCAAATTAAGAGACATAGAAAGTCCCATCAGTCACCATATTATCATGGGATGATGTCAGTTCAGTCATACTTTCAACCTGAAACCAAAAACACCAGCAATTTCCAGAGCCCTTTAGATAAGTTGTCTGGGAAAAACAAAGAAGGGAGGAAAGTCATTAATACCATGTGTTTACTAATTTTCCCAACTGCTGCATTTAGTTATAAAGTTAAGTTGATAATTATATCTTCATTCTCCTTACTTCTGCTTGCCTCTTGTTTTAGGCAGAGTCCTTTACTTGGAGGATCGACCCAACCATTAATAAGTCTATCTTTATTAAGTTCCCAGTTTCCTATTGACCATTATTATGGGTATGGCAGTACTGAAATGTACCCAGGTGAATCTCCTTGGTTCTAAATGTAGTCTTCCTTGATTTCATTTCCAGTTTTCCCCTGGTCATGATCAGTTTGGCCAGTAGAATGATCAGTTTGGCCAACTTACCTACCTGCTGGATCCATGACATGAACTCCAAGTACCAGGGTGAGTCTCAGTTTCCAGTTTACCAAAAACTTGACTCTGCTCCCGGGAAGACACACACCTCTCTCGAGTGGTAGGACCTGTAAATACACTAATCCCAAGAATTGCAGATAGGAAGCAAAAAACCATTCACTGGGTATGTATGTGTCATAGTGAAAAAGATACTCCCACTTCATCCCTTTGGCTCCCAGATTTATGTATCACAGTAGCAGAAGAGATGGACCTGAATTGCCACAAATAGATTGTTGAAACAGACTCACATCAGTCATAGATCTTGCCAAAACCAAACTTTGCCAATTGGCTCAATTGATACACATAGGAGATAGATACTAATGTAACATTTATTCCTGGAGGGGTACATCTTACTAATTTCCCCTTTCTCCCACCCTGGGATGCATCTTGGTTTTGGAGTAACAGATGAGCACTTAAACAGTGTATTCTTAGAGAAAGTCATTTGATAGAAAGGTTTGCAGGAGTAACTCCCATCATGTACACCAATCCATGAATCCAGATTTATTTATAATAAGAAACTAGACAGACAAGGTGTAGCCATTTTTAGGTGATGAATTCCCTGTCTATTTCCACTAGTAAATACCATTAGCATGTTTACAAGGCAGGATGCTTAATGTCAACCATGTCCCTGGTAGGGAGGAAATGAGTCACAGGCTTAGTGTTAACTCTTTTTCTCTGAAGCACTTATTAATAACTGGCTGAAGGCATACACAGCATTCTGTAGGATGGTGTGTCAATTTCACAAGGCATCCTCTCCTCAAAGGCATCTTCAGCAGCCCTGGGTGATGGGATACACATTGAGACAGGTGAACATTATAGGCATGAGCACACTGTCACAATGTTTTTGCTGTAAAATGAATGCTCTGGTTTGAGTCTGTTTGTGGACACCATACACACAAACTGGCAGAAGCAGTTTTGGTAGAGCAGGTAAAACCATACCTGAAATGTATGTCTATCCTTATTATAACAAGTTGCTCCATCTCCACGATGGAAGAGATCCAGTGTAATCAATCTGCCAAAGAGTTGCCTGGTTTCTCGGGGAATGATGCCATATTCAGGCTCATCACTGGCCTTTACTGTTGTTGGTAGCCACAACCTCAATCTGGTGTGGAGAAGATGTTAACCCATATGTATTACTTTGCCAGAGCTGCCATAAAAAAAATACGACAGACTAGGTGGATTAGTCAGCCAATAGAAATATTTTCTCACAGATCTAGAGGCTTACATGTCCAAGATCAAGGTGTTGGCAAATTTGGTTTCTCCTGAGGGCTCTCCTCTTGGCTTACAGATGGCTGACTTCTCATTGTGTCCTCATAGGGCTTCTTTGTGTGCACTCATCCCTAGAATCTCTCTGTGTATGTCCTGATACCCCTTCTTATAATGTCACCAGTCAGATTGGATTAGGGCCCACCCTTATGGATTCACTTTAACTTAAATACTTTTTTGATGGCCCTATCTCCAAATACTATATTCTGAGGTTATGGAGGTTAGAGCTTCAACATATGAATTTTGGTGGAATACCATTCAGTCCACAACATTCTGCTCTCTGGATCCCCAAAATTTATATCTTTCTCATGTGCAAAATACAGTCACCCTTATAACAACAGCTTAAAAGTCTTGGGGCACCTGGATGGCTCAGTTAAGTGTCCAAAACTAGGTTTTGGCTCAGGTCATGATCTCATGGCTTCGTAGGTTTAGTTGATCTTCAGGTATAGTTGATCTTCGTGGGTGCAGAGCCTTCTTGGGATTCTCTCTCTCCTTCTTTCTCTGCCCCTCCCCCAGTCATGCACATGCTCTTGCTCCCTCTCAAAATAAATAAATAAACTTCAAAAAAAAAACCCTCAACCCATTTCAGCATCACCCCCAAATCTCAGATCTCATCTACTAAATATTATCTAAATTGGGGCACCCAGGTGGCTCAGTTGGTTAAACGTCCAACTCTTG
This sequence comes from Hyaena hyaena, assembly GCF_003009895.1. Taxonomy (NCBI): domain Eukaryota; kingdom Metazoa; phylum Chordata; class Mammalia; order Carnivora; family Hyaenidae; genus Hyaena; species Hyaena hyaena. The sequence goes on along the minus strand of NW_024080934.1, from coordinate 952,650 downwards.
ATTTCGGTTCAAATCATGATCTCATGGTTTGTGGGTTTGTGCCCTGAGTTGGGTTCTGCACTGATAGCACAAAGCCTTATTGGCATTCTCTCTCTCTTCATCTCTCTCTGCCCCTCTCCTGATTATGTTCTCTCTCCTTCTCAAAATCAACAAACATTTAAAAAACAAAAATAAATAAATATTATCTAAATTTAAGTATAGGTGAGACCCCAAGTATGATTTGTCTTGAGGCAAAAATTCCACTCTATTGTCTGAAACTGTGAAATCAGACAAGTTATCTACTTCTGATATACAATGATGGGACAGGCATGAGGCATAAATCCCCAGTCCAAAAGAGAGAAGTCAGAAAGAAGAAAGAGGCCACAAGTCCCAAGCAAGTTCATAAGTGCAGCAGAGCAAATTCCATTAGATTTTAAGGCTCAGAGTGCCTGGGTGGCTCAGTCGGTTGGGCATCCGACTTTGGCTCAGGTCATGACCTCACAGTCTGTGAGTTCAAGCCCCGCATCAGGCTCTGTGCTAACAGCTCAGAGCCTGGAGCCTGCTTCAGATTCTGTGCCTCCCTTTCTCTCCACCCCTCCCCCACTCATGCTGTATCTCTGACTCTCTCTCAAAAATAAATAAATGTTAAAAAAAAAAAAAAGATTTAGATTCTAAGGCTCAAGAATAACCCTCCTTGGTTTGATTCTCTGTCCCACCTGGGTGGCAGTCCTGCCTTTTTGGTCCACTGGGGCAGCAGCATCACCTAGAGGCCCTGGACAGTAGGTGTGCTCCGAAGGCCTTATCTGTTAATACAGACACATTCTGAGGTATTGGGTTTAGGCTTCAACATTTGAGTTTTTCAGGGAGGGGCACAATTCAGTCCGTAACACCAGACATAGCTTCTTTTCCTGCCGCCATGGACACTTGTACATGGGACCACTAAGCAAATGCTGGAGTAACTGCAGAAAGAGGGTTACTCATATCCAGAGGATGAGCCATCTTGTCTACCTGATTACTGAACTCTTCCTCCAGAGCGGATACCCTCTCATGGCACTTACACGGGACAAAAATATCTTCACATCCTATTCCCTTTATGATAAGCCCATCCCTGTACCTGTCTCCTTGTCCTCTTTTTGTCACTCTTCCAATCCTCTTATTATCAAGTGTCTGTGTAACTAATCTACCACTACTCATGAATTAGTGTAGATACCCAGGTCACCTCTCTTTTACGAAGTGCACAACCAATATACGATCCAGATTTCTGCTCCAGGGAGAGTTTTTCAACCAGCTCCGAATTACCCTTCAGTGGAGTATAGTGCAGTGCCCTTCCATTTCTGGTTTATGTCAGCATATCATGAGTCTCATCCACAAACCAGGTCTGCATTTTTTCTTATTCTGCTTTCTGGGCATAGAAAACTCCATATAAAACCTTAAATGTGAGATGAAGAAAAGGCAACAAATACTATATGTAGTTACCAAGCAGCTCTGACTCACCCACTTGTACAGTTTAATTGTACCTCTTCAATCTACTTGGGCCTTGTCTTATATATTATATTGCCATTATAAATGATAAAATGCTATAGCAATTAAATGTTGTACCTATGTAATGTTCTGATTTGATCATCACGTTACTCTTAGTTTGTGACTGGCAGTTTGGGTGAACTCAATACTTGGATGTTCCACATTTAAGTACTCAGTCTCTACTAGGTCCTAGGAGCAGGTGAAGAGCTGCTTTTCAAGAGCATAGTTGGCAGAAGAAGAGCGTGTTTACTTCTTCCAAAACTCTAGGGCGCTCTACTATGACTCTTGTATTAAGGTTTCCTGGAGGCTGAATGCATTATCTCTGCCTCCCAAAGAGACTTCCAATACCATTGGGACTTCTGTCACCTGCACAAGTAACAGGAAAGCTTGCACTATACTTTAGTCTTGCTACAATAACATCTAACTCTTGGTTTTACTCAAAACTAGAAGCCATATGGGTTACCTAGTAAATGAGAAGGAGAAACACATCAGATAGAATGTAGGTTGTCAGTTTAAAGAGTTCCTCCAAGTATGATGCTTCGTTCTCCCCATGGTGCAATGCCACATGCAACAATTTATTTCATTTCAGAGGACAATCCCAACATATCCTCAAGCCACTGGATCCCTAGAAATCCACTACAGAGGCAGGTCTTGAATTGCGTGGGGTTTATCTACCATTTTCTGGCAGATTATGTCCATACAGGTCAAACTTCTAGGAAAGAACAAGATAGAGAAGAATAAAAACTATATGTGGAGGAGAAAAAAAAGAGACAGTCCAGAGGTAAGATGGAAAATATTTATTCCTATCCTTGACACATAATCTTTGATTATCATTGTTAAAAGGAATTGGAAAGGATTATTTACTAGGTCATTAGTTCATACCAAGTGCCAGAGGCTATGTAGATTTGCTCCATAAATACACCACACCCAGCGTCACAGCTGTGACTGGCATCACTTTCTGATTAACTTCCTGGTAATCTACAGGGGCACCTGGGTGGTTTAGTTGGTTAAGCATCTGACTGCAGCTTATGTCACGATCTCACGGTTCATGATTTTGAGCCCTGTGATGGGCTCTGTGCTGTCAGCTCAGAGCCTGGGGCCTGCTTCAGGTTCTGTTTCTCCCTCTCTTTCTGCCCCTTTCCCACTCATGCTCTATTGCTCACTCTCTCAAAAATAAATAAACATTAAAAAATTTTTAATAAAAAAATAAATTTCCAGTAATCTACAGTCATTTTCTAAAACACATGTGTATTTTGCACCAATGGAGGATTAGTGGGATTGTGGTGGAAATCTCCACTCTGCATCTTTCAAGTGTATGTTGGTAATACAAATCTTTAGACGTTTCCCAGGGAAGTAGGATGACTTTTGGAACACTATCTGAGTTGGCTTCTACTTGAACTTTCTTACTGTAATGGCCCTCACCCTATCAATAAAAGGACAGTTAATAAATATTCCTTTTTCATCATATATTCTGAGAGTAGGGAAGTAACTATAGAACGGGTCCATCATGACATTGGACCCACTGTGAAATTGATTCTGGTCAAGATTCTGTCACCTGATCTCATAAGGTCTAACACTGAGTGGTGGACTTGGTGGATTTTGTTTGTTTTTGTTTTGTTTTGCTTTATTTTGCTTGTTTTGTGTCTCTGAGAATTAGAGATTAGCTTCAGTTCAAAACCAATATCAAATAACCCCAAAAGATATTTACTTTTTTAGTTTACACTGCCCCACTTGTTACTGGGGATTTTTTACCAAAGATTCACAACTGTGATCACATTGCAGAATCCTTTGGGGCTCCAAATCTTTGAAGTAGTTTAGTTCTACAATCTGGATATGAGGCTGTGAATCCCCATTACAGTGACTTAACTTAGGTTTTTGCCTATTAGACCTAGAGTCACTATCTGAATATGCCAACATGTTGATAGCCTGCCCTTGTATTTATTTCCTAAGGTCTTATGACCTATACATTGTCACATATCCCTATAGGTCATATACTCTGATTATTGCTTCATCTCTGTGGGTTATTCTGGTAATTGTACTCACCTTGTTACTGAAGCCTAAGGATTGCCATGCTTGTTTTACTTCTGGATTTTTCATTACATTTGAGATAAAGATACTCTATTCCTTGGCAATATCCTTCACTGACATCTCCAGCTGGCAAAGAACAGCCACCAGAGAGCTTTATATGGATGTTGGTGTTCCCTTTAATATAGCATTCTGTAATGCATTGGTGTAAGGATTATCTTCCAATTTTGCCCAGGGAGGCATGTGGTTCACAGTGGGAGAACAATTAAATCATAATAGATTTGTGTCATCATTCTTGTTTCTCTGAGCCCTTAGATTCCTTCCACTACACTATGCCAAGGGAGTTGATAGGCAATGAATTGGACTCCAGATGTAATTAGCCAATTTAGGAAAACATTCGTGCTTCTTCTAAGTGTTGAGTCAATATATTAAATTCTAACTGACAGGAGAGTGCACCCAACTGGTAACTTCAGCCCAGTCAAATCTTGTATTCATCACCACTGGCCGTACATCTTTGGAATTTAATCCCACACATGTTCTCTGGATTCTTGTCAATACAAATTGCTGAGAATATGCTTTTTTTTTCCTTCTTCATATATAGGCTGTTTCCTTCTGGGTAAGGTCTTTTTTTTTCCTGTCTGGGTTATCATTATGGGTTGAAATGTGTCTTCACAAAATTTCATGTGTTAAATTCTTAACCCTCACTGCCTCAGAATGTGACCTTATTTAGAGATAGGGTCTTTATAATCAGGTCAAAAGGAGGTGATTAAGGTGGACCCTAATCCAATACAACTGGTGTCCTTATTAAAAAGGGAACATGCAAACATGGAGAACACCAAATAAGGCAGAAATCATGGTGATATTTCTATAAGGCAAGTTATACCAAAGATTGCCAGAAAACCCCCAGAAGCTAAGAGAGGCATAGAAGAGATTTTCTCTCACTATCGTCAGAAGGAATCAACCCTCTCAGTACCTTGATTTTGAACCTCTAGCCTCCAGAACTGTGAGACAATAAATTTCTATTGTTTATGTCACCCAGTTTTGGGTACTTTGTACAGTAGCCCTAGCAAGCTAAGATATTTGGGTTGGATCTAATTCTCATTGTGGGACTAGAAAGAATGAAGGATGGTAGAGGGGATTCATCAAATTATCATAATCTTAGGGAGACCACTGCCCAAGGTACAGTCATTTAAAAAATGTCATGTAGAGGAAGACTATTTTTTTTTTCAGACAGCTATGGAGGATCTGCCCTGTACAAGGAAAACAGGTTCGGCGGGGGTTTATTTAGGATTTCAAAGTTCTTGATCTCATTCACCTCTGCCAAAGTGAGCCTATCCTCTGTCTCAGGGTCTACCTCTTACACACAGGTGCCTTTTCTTTTACAAAAGAGATCATGACAGAGTTGAGTGGCAGTTTTGTTGTAATTGCACAACCATTCAATTTTGGCCTTTGTGCTTGATTTTTTAGCTACACTGACTCTGCAATTGAGGCTTTGTAATCTTTCACTCAGTTACTGAATCAAGCATCCAGATCCTGTAATTTGTCCTGTACCCTCTCTAGGGCTATCAGAAATCTTTATAATTTCTATGGTCCCCACAGCAATTAAATGCTACAATGATTTGATCTCCTAATGCCTTCAACTTGTGCATCATCCCATGCTACTATTGATAATTTGGGTAATTATAACTCTACAATATTCTGTGGGTTATCAGTGTTTCACTTTCCTTCAGGAAGGGGGTTAGTCATTGCTCCTCAGAAATGTTAGCAATCTAATCCCAGAATTCCATGTCGAAGGAATGTTTCTTGGAACCATTTCTGCTACCAGTTACTGTATCAGTCAAGTTATGGTAGGAAACACTGCATAATTAAATAGAAACACTGAAAAGAGTTCAAGAAGAATATAGATCAATTGATTTTTGACAAGAGTGCTAAGACTGTTCAAATAGGGAAAGAATAGTGTTTTCAGCATATGGTGCTAAGACAATTGGATCTGCATGCAAAAGAATGATGTTTGGACCCTTTCTTCCTCCTTCAGCACTCCATTTTCATCACACAAAAATTGACTGAAAAATGGATCAAAGACTTTGGTCTTTGTAAGAGCTAAAATTCTTAGAAGTAAACTTAAGCATAAGTCTACTGGACCTTGGGTTAAGCAATGGTTTCTCAGATATGATACAAAAAGCATGAGCAACCAAAGAAATTTGGCCTTTGTGAAAATTAAAAATTTTGTGCTTTCAGAGCTCCTCTCTACTTGCTGGATGGGATGCTGCCCAATTCATGAATCACTTAATAAAATCAATTAGATCTTCAAAAAAATTTTTTTTCCTTCAAAAGATCTATAAAGAAATTGAAAGACGACCCACAGAATGTGAGAAAACACTTGCAAATCATATCCAGGGACTGATATTCAGAACATATTGAAAATGATTTGTTTTGTTTATTTATTTTTTTGAGAGAGGGAGAGAGAACATATTCAGGGGAGAGGCAGAAAGAGAAGGAGAGAAAGAATGCCAAGCATTGTCAGCCCAGAGCCTGACACGGAGCTTGATCTCTTAAATCATGAGATAATGACCTGAGCCAAGATCAAGAGTCTGAAGGTTAACCAATTAAGCCACCCAGGTGCCCCAACAATAAAACAATAAGGAGTCCATTTAAAAATGGACAAAGGATCTGAATAGACACTTCTCCATATATAAATGGCCAATATATGCACATGAATATTATTGATGATGAATGTCATTAACTATCAGGGAAATATAAATCAAAACCACAATGAGATACCACTTCATGCTCATTACAATGGCTATAATAAAAAAGATAGACAAGTGTGGTGAAGATGGAAACAAACTGGAACTCTGATACATTGCTGTTGAGAATATAAAATGGTGCATATGCTTTGTATAATAGTTGGCAGTTCCTAGAAAGGTTAAATATAGTTATCACAGGACCAAAAATTTCATTCCTGGGATGTACAATTTCATTACTATAGATATATACAGAAAAGAAATGGAAAGCAAATGGAAACATCCCCACAAAAAAATTGCACCATTCATAGCAATATTATTCATTATAACCAAAAAATGGAAACAATCCAACATGTACTCATTGGCAAAGTCTTAACTCTTGCTGTCCAGTTGTCCTTTATTGGAGGTGGTGAGGTTTTCCTTGCACTTTCATTTATCTACCTAGACATCCAAAATTTTCACCATCAAATTAAAATGACTATAAACATCCACAGTTGTTGAATAGTGGACTACCCTGAGATTATGTCTTTGTTTGGATAAGATGGGATGGGGGTGGACTTTCCCATCCTTCTTGGTTTTCATGATGGTAGGCCCTCTTCTCCGTCTTTCCTCTCCCCACCACTCCACTTCCTTTTACTTCCCCGTGCAATCAACCTGCCCTCCTGTCTCTTTCTCCTTATTCCCATCTATAATTCCATCCACTCTGTATGAAGTAAAGAACTGGTTTTAAAAATTAAAAACTGTCTTTTTTTTCATATGCACCTTAATCTTTTTAACTCCTACCTAAATTAGCAAAGTCTTTTTATTCCTCTTTTCCTGTGACATTGTGGCCCGAAGAAGAGGTAAAAGTAGCTCTTAAGATATCATTAAGAGAACAGGGTGATATATATTGAAAATAAACAAATTAATGTTAGGACACCTAACCATGCCACATCATAATAGCAGAAACACCTTTCCTAAGACCTTGTAGTCATCAATCCTTAAGTCCCAGATCCCAGATGTGTTGGAGAAGCAGGAGATCCTTCTGACTTAAAGAATCTTCAAATAAGTAAATATTTGTTGAGGATCCTTGCTGTATTATGTACCATGCCAAGTGCTAGGGAAAACTAGTTAAACTCAAAGTTCACATAGTTCTTGCTTTTGAGAAGCATGTTTTTGTTAGCTTCATGGGAACAGTTAGAATCACGGGGTCAATATGGGTACCATCTCTAGCCTTTTGCCGAGAAATCTTTTGCATGTATTGGAAAAATGACCCTGTACTCCTATTCCAATACTATTTCCAACTCCCTTTTAATTCAAGGCCTTCTTCATTACAATCCATATCCCCAAATCAAAACTTAGAATCAAGAGTAGACACGGCACAGTATAGGCCTAGACATAAAATAGAGGCCTATCAGAGATTCCAATTTAATCATATTTCATATCTCAGATGGGAGGAAAAGGTGATCTCTCACTAATTAAGAAATTCCTTTGGGGGCACCTGGGTGGCTCAGCTGGTTGGGTGCCTGACTCCAGCTCAGGTCGTGATCTCATAGTTTGTGAGTTTGAACCCCATGTCAGGCCCTATGCTGACAGCTCAGAGCCTGGAGCGTGCCTCAGATTCTGTGTCTCCCTCTCTCTCTACCTCTCCGCCTCCCCTGCTCATGCTCTGTCTCTCTCAAAAAGAAACATAAAAAATTAAAATAAAAAAAGAAATTCCTTTGGAAATTAATGAGGAAGGAATGTAGGGTGCATGAGAGGATAGTCTCAATTTTAAGATCTCTTAACCTAGAAAAATAACCTAGAAGAGACCCAGAGTTTTAGTTATCATGATGCTCTCTGGGTAGAGCAGAAAAAAATAAGAAGAAAAAAAATTGAAGTTCTTCTATCTAATATATTTATAATCTTGCAGGAAAAAAACTTCCTATACAAGAGACAAACTCTCTAATCCAGAGGACATAGAATAAGAAAAAGATTCATGTTTGACTATACACACACACACACACACACACACACACATATATGAGTTCTTACAAGTAATAAGAAAAAGCACAATTTAATAGAAACACTGATAGAGGATGTAAACCTACTATTAACAGAAAAATAGATATGAATAGTATACCAACAAATAAGAAGATGCTCAACTGTATTCATAATTAAACAAATGCAAATTAAAACCACAAAATATTATTTTTATTTCAAGAGACAAATTCACGGTGCTGGTGAATTTGCTGGAAAAGAGACATATTTATTGAAACTACAAATCTTTGCAGCTCCTTTGATGGGCAAATATTGGAAATATATATCAAAATTGAAAGCACAATACTGTTTGCTTCAGCCATGTCCTATTTGCTCTCTGCTCCATTTCCCACCCTTCTGCTCAGATCTGTCTCAGAGGGGCTAACCCCTACCAACTACAGTCTCCAGCCTCTTTTGCCCGCCTGCTTCCAGCTAGATTCAGTCAATTGGAAGTACCATCAAGAGACTGAAGCGCCAAAGAATAGAAGAAGCTAGTATATTTCTTTTCCCTTTCTATTTCCAGGGCATTCCCAGCAGTAGCTGCATCTGACTTACGTATGACCCAGCTCCTGACAGGCAGGACAATCCAGCTGCCACAGAATGCTTCCAGCTGCTGCCTCTGGTCATACTACCACCTCTTTGTTTCTCCAGCACCTGGTGGCTTTACGTTGTTACTGATCTTTGAGTGGCCTATTTGCCCTTTCAGGCTCCTTTCTACCTCTTTGAAACTGGTTCCCCATACTAAATTCCCTCTATTAAAAGTAACCTGGAGTGGGATTTTAAAATTTTGTTTGTTTTGCTCTTTGTTTTTAAAATATATTCTAACTGGTATATTCTTTGACTTAGCACTTGTATTAATTTTCCCTAAATTCTTAGATATGTGAGCACCCTTGTACAAATACCTCAGGACAAGGATACTCAGTGAAACATTGTTTTTAAGGACAAATGCACAGACATAAGCTAGATATTTACTGATTAGTAATTCATGCAATGGGATACTGTACAGGAAGTGAAAGGTATGAGTTGGATTTATAAATATGTTGATATGGAAAGATTGCCAAGGTATCATTAAAAGAAAATAACATGCAGAACAGTATGATAGTATAAGATTAAAAAAACGCACACACATGCATATACCCACTTTTAAAAATCATGTTTGAGGGGCACCTGGGTGGTTCTGTCAGTTAAACATCTGACTTTAGCTCAGGTCATGATCTCACAGTTTGTGGGTTCAAGCCCAACATTGGCCTCTTCGTTGACAGCTCGGAGCCTGGAGCCTGCTTCAGATTCTGTGTCACCCTCTCTCTCTGCACTTGCCCTACTCACATTCTGTCTCTTTCTCTCTTTCAAAAATAAATAAATATTTTAAAAAATTTTAAATCATAACTGAAGGATACTTCTCTAGAGACAGACTGCTTGGGATTATATCTCAGTTCTGTAACTTGATAACTGTGTGAATTTGGGTAATTTACTTGAGCTTTCTCTTTCCTTATCTGTCCCTAGTACTTTATCTGTAAAATGGAGATAATAATTCTCATATTTTTTTAATATTAAGTGAACTGATAATGCAAGAATGGAAAACTATAGCCCATAGGCCAAATGTGGCTGTTGCTTGTTTTTATAAATACGATTTTATAACGTAGTCACACTTGTTAGTTTATGTATTTTCTATAACTGGTGTCAATGGGGAGCTAAGATGGTAGTGTGGTAGGAGGATTGCAGACTTGCCCCATCCTTCAAACACAGCTAGATAACTATCAAATCATTCTGAATATCCAAGAAATTGACCTGAGCACAGACAGAACAAATTACACAACTAGTGGAGGAGACGAAGCCACATTGAGGAAGGTAGGAAGTATGGAGACATGGTTTAGGAGAAAGGGATTGAGGATGCTGCTGAGGGGAGGGAGCCCTGGTCATGGAGAAAGGTGAGAGAGAGTGGAGCACTAAAGGATATACACAAGAACTCTTCTCCAAAGCAATTGGTGGAAAAATGAGAAGAGCTACTTTTTGTGAGTTCTTGCAACTAGAGGGGTTTGAGGACTGGAGTTTTGGAGGTCCGTGGACTTGGCTGGGATAGAGACCTGAAGGTGCTGCCCTACCCCTTGAGAGAAAGAAAAGGATTCTTTTATGAGAGAAAAAACATGCAAGGAGAGAAGACATGCAAAACACCTCGGGGAAGATGATGTAATCTGAGGATCACCCAGGGCACATGGAGGACACTGTTCCTTCTTCTTGGAGCACATCTGTTAGAGATGGCATTACCTCTCCATAGAAGAAGGAGCCAGTGGGCATCATTTCATTCCCGTGCCCCTCAGCATTGGCACAGAAACATACTGCTGAGGGCAGCTAACTCAGACACTGGCTATTTAGCCTGCTTTCTCCAAATCCCAAGTCCCTGTGCTCTGGTGTGACTGCACTTCTGGCTCAAACCTGAATCAATCCTAGCATGGCAAGATCCTCCACCAGAAGACCAGTGCAGGTCCCCACCACACCAGGTCCTTAAAGTTTGGAGTTTTAAAAGTCAGCAGACTTGGCTAGGATAGAACCCAGAAGGTACTGCACTGGTCCAGGCAGGCAAACAACCTGGACACAGTGAGAAAACAGCAATTTGAAAAATGCCAGGGACACACGAGGGAAAATTATTCACTCTTCTGGGAGGCCTTCTCTGAGAGCAGCAAGCATAGACTCCAGAGGAGATAGCAGGCACCATTTCCCTCCAGACTCTTCAGCATAGACCAACTTCAGTAAACAGCATAGCACCAACACTGGCTGCCTAAACTGGTTATACCAGATCCCACTCCCATGTGCTGCTGGCACTGCTTTTCTTGGGCAAGTGTACCTTAGGACCAGTGCACCAGGCCTCTTCCCTCAGAAGGTGAGCACAAACCCACACACACACTATATCCACTGACACAGAGTTCTACAAAGCTTTGGGGTTTTTTCTTAGTTTTTTTAAATGTTTATTTATTTTTGAGAGACAGAGACAGAGACAGAACACAAGTGGGTTTGGGGGGGGGGGGGTCACAGAATCCAAAGCAGACTCCAGGCTCTAAGCCATCAATACTGAGCCCAACATGGGGCTCAAACCCACGAGCTATGTGATTGGCTGAGCTGAAGTTGGACGCTCAACTGACTGAGCCACCCAGGAGCCCCTGTAAAGCTTCAGTTCTAATGGAAATATCATCAAGTCTCATTTAACAAGCAGACCAGAGCACATACAGTTAAAGCTCACCTCACCACACTCTGGCCAATGTCCAAACATTCCTCAATTCAAGCAAGAGAGCCTCTGCAGATGAGTGACCTTAGGGGCAGAGCAGACAAGATTTAGAAGTAGAGTGCATGCAGCAAATTCCACAGGAGCAGGAATTATTCACAGGAGCAGGAAACATCGCAGGATTTTCTAACACAAAGAAGACAGAGACCTACACAAAATACTAAGATGGAGGAATTTATCCCAAAAGAAAGAATAAGAAAGGGTCTAATTGAAACAGCCAGAGATCTAATTGAAACAGATATAAGCAATATGCCTGAGGCAGAATTTAAAGGAAAAGTCATATGGATACTCACTGGGCTTGAGAAAAGCATGGAAGACTTCAGAGAGACACCACAGAGAAAAAAGAGCTAAAAACCAATTGGAGAAATGAAAAATGTGTATCTGTGATTTGAAACCAACTGAAAGTAATGACCACAAGTATGGAAGAAGCAAAGGAATGAATAAGTTATACAGAAGATAGAATTATGTAAAATAATGAAGCTGAACAAAAGAGAGAAAGAAGAACTATGATCACAAGAATAGACTCAGGCAACTCAGTGATTTCATCAAACATAACATTCATATCATAGAAGTCCCAGAACAAGAAGAAGGAGAAAAGGTGGCAGAAGGTTTATTTGGGGGAAATAACAGCTGAAAACTTCCTGAATCTGGGGAAGGACAGACATCCAAATCCAGGAGGCACTGAGACCTCCATTCAAAATCAACAAAAGCAGGCAGATACCAAGACATATTGCAGTTAAATTTGCAAACTACAGTGATAAAGAAAAAATCCTAAAGTAGCAAGACAAAGGAAGTCCCTAACTTACAAGGTAAGACCCATAAGGTTAGCAGCAGATCTCTTCACAGAAACTTGGCAAGCCAGCAGGGAGTGACATGATATATTCAATGTACTGAATGGGAAAAATAGACATCCAAGAACACTCTATCCTGAAAGGCTATCATTCAGAACGGAAAGATAGTTTCCCAGACAAACAAAAACTAAAGGAGTTTGTGAGCACTAAACCAGCCCTGCAAGAAATATTAAATGTGATTCTTTGAGTGGGAAGGAAAGACCAAAAGTGATAAAGTCTAAAAAGGAAAAGAGAAAATCTCCAGAAATAATGATAAAGCATTTTAGTAATAAAATGCCATCAAAAATTACTCTGAATGCAAATGAACTAAATATTCCAATCAAAAGGCATGGAGTGTCAGAATGTATTAAAAAAAAAAAAGACCCATCTATATGCTGCCGATAAAAGACTCATTACAGACGTAAAGATACCTGCAGATTGAGAGTGAGGAGATGGAGAAACATTTATCATGCAAATAAATCAACATCAAAAGAAAGCCAGAGTAGCAATACTTGTATCAGACAAACTAGATTTTTTTTTATTTGAGAGAGAGAGAGCATGAGCTGTGGAGAGGGGCAGAAGGAGAGAGATAAAAAGAGAGAGAAAGAAGGGGGTGTGGAGGGAGGGAGAGAGAGAGAGAGAGAAAGAGAGAGAGAGAGAATATACAAGCAAGTTCCACATTCAGGACAGAGCCCAATATGGGCTCAATCCCATGACACTTGGATCATGACCTGAGCCAAAATCAAGAGTCAGATGCTCAACCTACTGAGCCATGCAGGCACATAAGACAAACTAGATTTTAAACCAAAGACTGTAACAAGAGATGAAGAAGGGCACTATATTATAATAAAGGAGACTATCTAACAAGAAGATCTAACAATTGTAAATATATATGTCCCTAACATGAAAACACCCAAACATATAAAACAATTAATAACAAACATAGAATAATTCATTGATAATAATACAATAATAGTATGGGACTTTAAAACCCCACTTACATCAACGGACAGATCATTTCAGCAGAAAGCCAACAAATATACAATAGCTTTGAATGACACACTGCACCATATAGACTAAATAGATATATTCAGAACATTCCATCCTAAAGCAGCAGAATACTCATTCTTTTTGAGTGTACATGGAACATTCTCTAAAATAGATCACATACTAGGTCACAAATCAGGGCTCAATAAACACAAGAAGATTGAGATTATACCCTGCATATTTTCTGATCACAGTGCTATGAAACTTGAAATCAACCACACACACACACACACACACACACACACACACACACATTTGGAAAAACCACAAATACATGGAAGTTAAACAACATGCTACTAAAGAATGAATGGGTAAACCAGGAAATCAAAAAAGAATTAAAAAACATACATGGAAACAAATGAAAATAGGAAAGTTCAAAACCTTTGGAAGGTAGCAAAAGTGGTCATATGGGGGAAGTATATGGGAATACAGGCCTACCTACAAAAAAAATCTCAAATAAACAACCTAACCTTACATAAAAAAGAGTTAGGAAAAGAACAACAAATGAAGCCTAAATCCAACAGAAGAAGGGAAATAATAAAGATTAGAGCAGAAATCAATGATATAGAAACAAAAAAAAAAAGTAGAACAGATCAATGAAACTAGGAGCTCATTGAATGAAAAAGTTAATAAAACTGATAAGCCCTTAGCCAGACTTATCAAAAAGAAAAGATAAAAGGACCTAAATAAATAAAATCCGAAATGAGAGGAGGAATAACAACCAACACCACAAAAATACAATTATATGAGATTATTATTAAAAATTATATGCCAACAAATCAGAAAATGTGGAAGAAATGGATAAATTCCTAGAAACATACAAACGCTCAAAGTGAAAACAGGAAGAAATGGAAAACCTAAAGACCAATAACTAGCAAAGAAATTTAATTAGTAATCAAAAAATCTCCCAACAAAAGTCCAGGGCCAGATGGCTTCACAGGCAAATTCTACCAAACGTTTAAAGAAGAGTTAGTACCTATTCTTCCCATACTGCCCCAAAAAAATAGAACTGGAAGGAAAACTTCGAAACACATGGAAATGACGCCAGCATTGCCTTGATTCCACAACCAGCCAAAGATTCCACTTAAAAAGGAGTGGCTTAGTTCAGGATGACATATATACTTCATTTTGCTTGTCTTTGGAATTTCCATGTCTCTGTGGATTCCCTATAAGAATGAAATTAAATCTGATTTTTTCTTGGCAATTTGTCTCATGTCAGTTTGATTCTTAGTCCAACTAAGAGACCTTGAGGAGGACAGCAAATTCTTCCTCCTCGACAATACCATGGATTCTAGCTTCTTAAAACAAAAATAGAAGCTTCTAGACTCCTGAAAAGCTAAGCCTAGAATGGGCACAGCATCACTTTGTTGGAAGGAAAACTTTTCCTCTACCAACTTAGGTCTATTCACTGAAAGAGTGCAAATTAATTGACAATAGACAGATTAACAGGGAAAGAAAAAAAAACAAGTTTTATTCACATGCATGCAGGAATGTCCAAAAGAAGAGACTCCCTGAATAGTCAGGAGTAAAGGTTTATATATTAAACCTTTTAAAGGAGAATGAGGAAGAGGTGTAGAACTTCTATGGGAAAGAAATCGAATAAATGGAAGGTATTAGTGTGTAATCATGATTCTTTATTCAATTTTTCATCCTTAAAGTCTCTGTATTAAGTCGGATTAGGGAAGCTCAGAGAAGGCTTCTTTCTGCATCTGCTGTATCTCAAATGTCTTCATTTTTAAACAATCTTTATATCATTTTGGGGGGTTGTGAGTCTCTTCAACTTCCACCTCGTTCTACTAGTCAAGACAAGTTACAGACCAGACCAGATGCTGGAAAAGGAAATAATCTCCACCTCTTAATGGCTAGAGTACCTCCTGCATATAGGGAGGAAAGGATTAATGGTGCTTGTCTTTCAGGACTATCTGACACAGTAGCTAAAGCCAAAGGACTTGGAAGAATGGTCCTGTTTAGGCTTCCCTGACTGTGGCTTCAGAGACTGTTTTCTGCTTTTGACAGAAACAGGAAGCACCCAGAAAAGTAAAATGGCTACTTCCCTGAGTCCCTCAAGTGCCACCCAACCATTACCCCACCAGCTACAACAGATATATCATAAAGAAGTGAAAAGTCACAAAAACCCCAAATCAGAAGTCTCACCTCTGGCTCTTGTTAGTGAAGCAAGTTATTACTGAATGCGGACTGTTATGATGATGGAGGCAGCGTGAAACAGAACTGGAGAAGATCCAAGAATAATAGGCAGAAAATCTTTTTGAGAATGTTATAGGTATGTGCCATATTATTTAAGCTGTATTATTCAACTCTACTATAGAAAACTTAAAAAATAAACGAGTGAGGATACATTGAATTGTTTAGAGGCAAGTAGTTTGTGAGACACGTAGAAGCCATAAGATATGTTCATGAGCAATGTATTCATGAACACTGAATATATATGAGGTATACGAAGCAATAAAAAATTGTAATGCATTAAATACACACAAGAAACTCAAGTGCTCAGTGTCTGGAAAGTCATAGATGAGCTGTTAGCAAGCTCTCTTGCTCAACTGTAAGCCCCAACAGTTAAAGCCGGAAAGAGACAAGACTGCTTAACTCATGCTGGAACTAAAATCCATTGTTCTTATTTCTTATCGCACTTTCTTGAGGTACCAATGAAGATGGTTTACAGTTACCAGAATATTCCAACTGCCAGCCCAGAAAAGCCCTGATAGCAAGCAGAACACCCCACACAACCCCTTCCCTGACCATGACTCATGTGCTGAACACACACCAACTCCCACCCATGATCACATGGTCCCTGTCTACTCTCTTGCATGCACAACCCTCCCCCTGAAACCTCTCCTTATAGAACTTCAGGTGTCCATCTTGTGGACGGAGGTCAGTTGGTAAGGCGAGAGCCTGCCAGCTCCCTTGCCTGCCATCACCTGAAATAAATTTCTCTTTCTCTTTTCCAAACCCTGGTCTCTTGAGTTATTGGCTTCTCTTGCAATGAGTTTATCTGAGTGTGCTGAGCAACAGTTTTGGCAAACCCAGCTGGGAGCTTCACTTACAATTTGCCCAGCCTCTCAGGATTCACTGGAATGGAGCAGTAGTCCATTTGCCAGGGTTTATGGGTTAGTTGCCTGAGTTAGTGGCTCTGACAGATTGTTAATAGAGCCATCCCCATGCAGATATAATGCCTGGTTGTTCAGCAGGCTAACTGGCAAATTACAGCTGTGGCCAGGTATACTTACTCCTGGGTCTCTCCAATATGTAAAGTGTGTGTCAGTAGACCCTAATACCTTTCCTCTAATTTAATCCTCTTGTTCATACTTCAAGTCTGGTCCCTAAAACCAGGTGAGTAGCAGGGAAGGCTGCTGCAGCAAGGAGAGGGGCAGAACTTATGAACACCATGTATCCCAGTGACAGGTAATAAGGTCACTGTGTCCTGCTTGCACCCTATCTTAATTGTGTTAAACGTACTCTATCTATTTTCCCTTGATACTCATTGTTTGTTTCAGATTTACTCATTAAACATGTGATTGATGTACCTCAATTTGTCTGTGAGCCTTTCTGTACTGTAGCCTCTGAGTTAGCTTTTTGGGTGTATACTTGGCAATTATAACAGATAATTTCTCACACAACAGACAGGTTTTTTTTTTTTTTAATGTTCATTTATATTTGAGAGAGAGAGACAGAGTGTGAGCAGGGAAGAGGCAGAGACTGAGACAGAATCCAAAGCAGGCTCTGAGCTGTCTGTGCTGACAGCTCAGAACCTGACGTGGAGCTCAAACTCAGAAGCTGTGAGACCATGACCTGAGCTGAAGTCAGACGCTTAACTGACTGAGCCACCCAGGAGACCACAACAGAAAATTTCTTAAATTCAGATTGAGGTTTTGAGCTCCTGTTTCCATGATGTTTACATGCTAATAACCTTTATCTTTTTCTTGTTTCTTTTTCTTTCTTTTTTTTTTTTTAGATTATGGGAATCAGTCTGGTGTCTTTTTTTTTTTTTTTTTTTTATTCTGGGAAACTAAGGACCCAGGGTTTTATGAAGAGAGTCCTTGTTAAGTTCTACCCTAGGGGTAAACAAAAGGCTGTGAGTGTTCCCTTGAAGAATTTATGTCTGGGATCTACCCCTTTTGTTGCTCTTCTAGTACTTCCTTCTTTCTTTGTTAAACCTCTCAAGAGCAGTATAAAATATTGTTCTCTTTCTCCCCACCTACTCACCCCATAACCCCCGGTGGTCTAGCCTTCCCACTCACTAGCCAACGATATTCATAAGTTGAATGTCCCAGTGACACTGTCATGAACAAATACAAAAGTTCTCGTTTCTTACTTACTTTGTTCTCATGTCATTTGACACTATGAATCACTCCTTACTTGACACATTATCTCTTCCTGGCTTCCCTGGTATTCCAAAACTTGGTTCTCACACTTCACCCCTTTTTCTCCACTGTCTGGGATATATTTTCAAAGTCCTTCTTCTCTATCTCCTTGGGTCATATAGAGGATCAAAATATGCCACTCCCAAATATACTACTTTGGCATAAGAATTATTTTAAACCGAAGAAAATTGAGAAACATCAGTTACCAAAAAAGCTCTCTGCCCCTCGTCCTCTTGACTCAAAACTTGGATTATTTTTTTAAAGTTTTTATTTATTTAGTTTTTCAAGTAAGCTTTCTGCCCAGAGTAGAGCTTGAACTCATGACCCTGAGATTTAGAGTTGCATGCTCTACTGACTAAGCCAGGCAGCCACCCCCAAGTTTTTATTTAAACTCTAGTGAGTTAACATACAGTGTAATACTAGTTTCAGGTGTACAATATAGTGAGTCAACATTCCCGCGCAATATTTGGTGCTTATCACAACAAATGCCCTCCTTAAACTCCATCATCTATTTAATCTATCTCCCTATCTCCTTCCTCTCTGGGGACCATCATTTGGCTCTCTGTAGTTTAGAGTGTGTTTCTTGGTTTGCCTCTTTTCTTTTTTTCCCTTTGTTTGTTTGTTTCATTTCTTAAATTCCACATATGAGTAAAATCATATGGTGTTTGTCTTTTTTGATTGACTTATTTCACTTAGCATAATACTCTCTAGATCCATTCATGTTGTTGCAAAGGGCAAGATTTCATTCTTTTTTATGGCTGAGTAATATCACACACATACACACGTGCACACACACACACACACACACACACACACACTATATCTTCTTTATCCATTCATCAATTGATGGACACTGGGCTCTTTCCATAATTTGGCTATTATTGATAATACTGCTATAAACATTGGGGTTTATATACTTTTGAATTAGTATTTTTGTATATTTTGGGTAAACACCTAGTAGTGCATTCACTAGATCAGAAGATAGTCCTATTTTTAATTTTTGGGGGAATTTCCACAGTGGTTGTACCAGTGTGCATTCCCACTAATAGTGCAAGAGGGTTCCTCTTTCTCCACATCCTCACGAATATCTGTTGTTTCCTGTGTTGTTAATTTTAGCCATTTTGACAGGTGTCAGTTGATATCTCATTGTAGATTTGATTTTTATTTCTCTGATGATGAGTGATGTTGCACATATTTTCATGTGTCTGTTAGCTGTCTTTGAAAAATGAGATAATCTTTTTCCTGTTGGATACTCTTCCCTGTTTTGTTGAAGATTGACTGACCATATAATTGTGGATTCATTTTTGTGTTTTTTATTCTTTCTATTGTTCTATGTGTCTATTTTTTGTGCCAGTACCATACTATTTTGACTACTACAGCTCTGTGATATAACTTGAAGTCCATAATTGTGATGCCTCCAGCTTTGTTTTTCTTTTTTAAGGTTGCTTCGGCTTCAGGGTCTTTTGTGGTTCCACACAAGTTTTGGAGTTGTTTGCTGTAGCACTGAAAACCCATTTAGAGTCATAATCATCAGAGACTTTTATTAGCCCAGAGATGGCACAAAGAGGAATCTATGTAATGCACTTTACTAAAATAACCCTTATCTTTCATTATTTCCCCCTACATATTTACCTTCCCTTAATTTGCCTTCTTGTTTGTCTTGTCACTTCTCTATAAATTTATTGTTCTTTGTTAAGATGTTACGTAAGTTCAAATTCTCTAACCACCCCCTTTGAATTACTCATCACTGAGTTTCTCTTGTGTGTAAGCACACGGCACATGTTAATAAACTCTGTTGTTTATTTCTTGTTAATCTGTCTTTTATCAGCCTAATATGCAAGGCACTAGGCAGAAAACCTTGGAAGGTAGAGGAAAAGTTTGTTTTCCTCCCCTGTAGTGCTTTTTCTTGTTCCTCTTGGCAACCCTTCCAACTCCATTTCATTGGCCCCAAAGAGTAAGTAAATAGAATCAGGCCCAGCAAAGTAGGCACTGGAGATGAGAGGGCTCTTGGTAAATAGTTTTTGTTTTCTGGCAGCAAATGTACCTCAGTGTATGTGGAGTAATATGATACATCTTACAAAGATCTAGCACCAAGTGCTCTCTCCAACAGACTTGCTACATTACCACCCTTTAATGCAAAATACTCCCAGAGATTGGAGTATCTATGAGAAGTCAGGGTTGTGGTAGTATGGTCAATAAAGCACGTTCTGTGTCTTGGAGAGGTTTGACAATCTTATATAAAGGAGAAGCTGACAAAAGAATGAGAGACCATAACCTTAAAGTAGAAATTTGAGTGCTGGAATTCCATAAGGGTTTATTATTGCTACCAGCTGCTCTTGGGTGAATGGCTAAATCAACGTGCCAGTGACCTTTCTCTCTGTGACCTTGTGTGTGTGTGTGTGTGTGTGTGTGTGTGTGTGTGTGTGTGTCCATATAATCTACTGGGGTTCCTAAGAGATAGCTGCCCAAAACCCCCCACAAAAGCAAAAGGAGCAAAACCACAAATAATCAGTGTGTTCTGGTGGCTGGAGAAGACTAATGGGAGAGTCATAAAGTCTAAATCACATCTCAATGTGTAGATCTATGTTGTTAATGTTAAAGATTTTACTTATATCATTATTTAAATGAGAAAAATCAGGAGATGTTATAACTTATTCAAAGAAGAACACATTTATGTGGAATAAAGGAATGTTGAAATTAATGTGCAAATAAACTGGCAAAACTGGCTTGGGGTGGGGTGCCAGAGGCCAGCTCCGGCAGGTCCAGGGGTCCCTGAAGGATGGACGGTGCCAGCGAGAGAGAGAGTGAGAGAGCCCCGAGATTCTCTCTGATCACCAGGCAGCCATCTCTGTCCTGTCGGTTTTGGTGTCTTTATTTAAAGGTTCAACAACAACATGAGATCAGAGAAAAGAATTTTTACAATGGGAAGCCTTTTGTGATAACAAGTTTTTGATATTCTTGCAGAGTTACCCCAATCATAGTAAGGGTGAATTTTACAACTAAGGAAATAACAGGATGTTCTTAATGAAAAATAGGATGACATATATATGTTAAGTCGTAAATAGTTAGGCTAGGAGTCATTCTGTTTGGCTCTCAAGAGGATGAATGTTTTTGAACTGGTTTGTTTGTGGAAACCTATTTGATGCTGAATGTGTGAACACCATGGGGGCCCTAAATGTGTTAGCTTTTTGCTTTTGGGTTATGTGTTAGCTACTCTTATCTGTCCTCATCCCAGCCACCAGTAAGGGAGGGTGTTTGCAGAAAGTAGGCCTTGGGGAAGGGACTCCCATACATCAGCAGTTAGAAGAAGGTGTAAGTGTTAACTTAAGTTCTGCCCTTATCTGTTCCTTAACTCTAAATTAGGCTCTTTTGTCTTGGAGCCAGGCTCAATTGTCTTTGATCTGCAAGGCCCATAGGAAGAAGCTTTTGACAATCACCCACAGAGGTTTCATCTAAAGTCTCTTTTGTAAAGGCAGGAATATGCTTTTCCTTACGAGGTATCTGTGTTCAGAATATTGGTCTGATATGCAATATTGTGAGGCCTGGTCAATACCAGCAGGCTCATTTCCAACATAAGCCAGTAGTAGCAGAAAGAGATACCAGTTTTCATTTCTCATGGCAGGAGCTGTGCAAACACTGCCATTTCCTTGCTGTGACTGCCATCCAGAGAGGCCGGTGCGGCTCCCAGCAGTGGGGCAAGTGGGTTGTCCTCCACTTGAACAGATTTCATTTGCATATCCGTTGGCAAGCATTATTTTGCAATGTTTTCAGTGCTTGGATATATCAATCAATATTATTTAGCATTGCTAACAAACTTACAGAGTTATAAAATAGCTCTCTTAGAATCAGCTAACCAAAGAAAGAGAGCTATAATGGGGTTTTCCACTGAAGCAAAAGTTTTCCTAAGAGTAAAGGTTTGGAAGGATACATAAGAAACACCTTTGCCCTACCAAAGGTTGGGAAGTGCTTCATATTTTCTTTGAGACAGTTGTGTAAAATGGAGCTGTTTTATAAAAACG
Organism: Hyaena hyaena; assembly: GCF_003009895.1. Lineage (NCBI taxonomy): Eukaryota > Metazoa > Chordata > Mammalia > Carnivora > Hyaenidae > Hyaena > Hyaena hyaena. The sequence goes on along the minus strand of NW_024080934.1, from coordinate 930,831 downwards.
TATTCATGCAACATTTGTCCTAAAAAAAGGGAAATATTTAAAAGCTGACTTGAGTGCTGTATAATTTAAAGAATAAATTCAGAGCTCTGTAGTCAGTGACTGGGTTTGAATCCCAGATTCATCGCTTATAGCTGTTTGATCTTGAACAAGGCACTTAGCCTCTCTAGGTCAGTTTCTTAAGCTACAAAAAGAAATAATATTAATGCCATCCTTCGTGAAATTATTGTGAAGGTTAAATGAAAAAAATATATGTATAAGTTACTTGCACTATTAAACATCAATACTATTGCCTGTTAATATTATTATTATTAATTGCTATGAAACTGAAGTAATGTGGAAGGGCGGGACCTGAAGAAGGATACTGTGAGGCCAAAAACTATTAGAATCACCCTCTGAGTACCATCTTCAGAAGGGCCTTGATTTCAGACAATGTAAAGTTCAAATATATATTAGTAACTTTGGGAAAAGTTATGACTGGAACAGTTTGAAGTGGCCTGTATTAGCCAGCTCATAGAATCATAGAAATTGAAAGCTGGAAGTAATCTTAGTCCACTTTTTTTCTTTGTAGGTTAGGAAACAATTATGGACATGTCACTTGCTTTGATGTCACAGAAAAATGTAAAGGATGGTAATGGGAAGGCCTGAAGAAATGAACAAGATCAGAATATCCTACCCCCAAATATGCCAAAATATGTATTATTTCAAACTGAAGGAAACAGAGTCAACAGATGCAAAAAAAAAAAAAAAAAAAAAAAAAAAAAAAAAAAAAAAAAAAAAAAAAAAAAAAAAAGTCTTTTTGGAGATTCCTTTAATTAAGAGCAGAAACTTCTGAAAAATGATGACAGCTGTAAATCCCCTTTCCAAGGAAGTTCTAAGGTCATGAAGATGGAAAGTTGGCATTGAGAGGAGTCTACACAAACAAATCTTACTAAGATAATCTTTATCTTCCATTAGTTTCTCCACATATTTATCTTCGCTAAAAGCCTCCTTTCCTTTACCTAGTACTTTCTACAATTTATCGAACTTTGTTAAAATGGTGTATAAGCTCTCCAGCCTAATTGCCTTTTCAAGCTTTCACTTCTTTTCTGTGAACTCTCATGCATGTAAAATTGGAAATATTAACATCAGTAAGAATTCGTATGCCCTTCCTTCTGTTTTCTGTCTTTGCCAATTTAATTTGCAGGCTGTAGCTGTAGAACTTAAGAGGGTAGAGGAAAGTTTTTCTTCTTCCACGGAAATAACTGTTAGGAAGACCAGATGCCACAATAATCTTAAAGGCCCAGGAATGGGAAAACTGTGAAAAAAACCTGAACAGCCAAGTTTCCTGTTCACCTCACAACTACTCCACCCAACACTTCACTCTGATAATCCATTTCCGATCTCTCTTGTCTTCTTTTTCCATTTTCTTTGGTCTCATGTTGGAACAGACTGAATATCAACCAAAGTTTAATGACTTTCTAACAGAGACACTATGTTTTTATGAACATTTACTTCTTTGTCTTCTGATATGTAACACAAATAGAATCCTTCTTTTAAAATCAAGCCAGGAAATAAAACAATAACTGGCTTTAACCAATTTTACACATATTTGGAGGATAATCTTTTTCTCTACTGACTGAGGTCTTATAGCCAGGGGCCTACAAATTAATTGACAATAGACAAATTAACCAAAAAACACATCTTATTCATACACGTGTAGGAGCATTCAGATGAAGAAGCTCCCTGGATAGCTAGAGATAAGGGTTTACAGACCAATTTAATAGGGGAATGGGAAAAGAGAGAGTTTCAAAGAGCAAATGGGCTTTAATGGAAACAAATGGAAGGTATGACAGTTTGTGATTAATGTTTGTTTATGTAATTTCTTATCCCCCTGTGAGCAGTCAGTCTTCTCCCTGGAAGTGAGGCTTTCCTGAAGAGGAAATTTATGGCAGCTTCACTCTCTGCCTATTTGTCTGATAAGGGGAGCTCTGAAAAGGCTTCTTTCTCATCTGCTATGTCTCAAATGTCTTCAGTTAAATCTTCATACCAACTCTGGGGATCTGAGTGGGTCTCCACAAAGAATTGTCTGATGTCAAGGTAAAGAAAGGCACTTCAAATGAAATCATAGAAATTTAACAAATATACATATAAAATTTCAGGTGATAAGATTAAAGTTTATTTTTTAGAAAATAATAAATAATATGAAAAATATTGTGATAATTATACTAGAAGTTTCTATGAAAAAGGCTGCTGAACTCTGAATATTAAAGCCAGTGGCTCATGTTATAATAGGGAAAGATAGGATGAAATAGGCAGAGAGGGAAAGGTTAGGACCTGAGGTGCCTGGGTGGGGGAAAAACACATATTTTGGAACAATGCTGGGAGCGGCTGACCACAACAACCTCCTCAGGCATAAGGCCCCTCTTAAGAATGTAACAAACGCCACCTACTGCCCCTCAGGTTCCCCTCAGGAATTTGACAAACAAAATACCTAACTAAAATAAGTAAACCATAAAACTTATGTTATACAGGGACAGTATGACCATAGTCTGACTCCTCGCATAATGGAATTGAGCCAATCAGGAATGGACAACCCAGCACCTGGAGTTGTCCAGTCAGTAAGGATAGAACCTGAGAACTATCAAGAGGGAAGGGTAGTGGGCCTACCAAATCCCTAGAAAACAAAGTCCCTTGCCTAGAGTTGGGGGGATTCACTTTCGAAAGCTCCTTCTCTGTAAAGAGAACTTTCATACTATTCTTACTTTCTAATCTTATGCTCTAATAAACTTTTGCTCGCTGCTCATTTTATTCTGTGTCTACCTCTTCATTCTTTGAAGCAGTGAGACAATGAACCCTGGGCATTGAGATAAAGAATCCTGAAACTGTGTTTAAAGAGCACAGAACACACGTAATAATGACTTCCATACAACTGAATTTCCTATTCTACAGTGTGTAGTAAGTAGATAATTCAGTAGGGAACAAAACATTTAATATCATTCAACTCTGTCACTTGTGATCCCTAGAATAAGGGAACAAGGAGCACCTTGATATCCTGGGGATATGTTAGAAGTACCAATGTTTTGTGAGACTGTTGAGTATTTCATTTTTCCTCCATTGTGGCCACCCTAATGTTTTGAGCTACACTTTCCACTCCTCAATTTTGTGAATTTGTTCTATATCTCAGTAACATGACATTTTCCAGTCTTTGGTACTAGGGCAATCTGATTATTCAGTGGTGTATAGAAGAACACCACGATTCTAGTCTTACAATATGTTTTTATTTGGCAATCAGCTGTCCTGAAATCCAGTGATTTAGGCTAAGTTTGTGGCTTCATCAAAGCATACCTTCTGTCCTGACTTGCCCTGAACTCTCAAAGTCCCAGTGACTTTCTGAGCATTCTTTTTGGTAGATCCAAATCTATGTATTCCACTCAAGAAATATGAGTTAAGCATTTATTATTTGCTAAGCAAGTTCCAGACGTCTGAAACATGAAAAAGAATATAACACATATGGGTTTTAATGGATCTCAGCCTAGTACAAAAGACAGACATAGAAACAAAATCTTGAAATATAATGAGATACATGTTATAATAAAAGTGAGTACAATAGAAACTTCCTTAAATGACTTCTTAACCTACTCAGTGAGTTAACCAATGCTCATGGTTCCTTTAGCAAGACTAAAAGAGGACTTCAACTACCTCCATTTTAACCTCCATCTGTAGTTTCTAATTAAGTTCTTTTATCCAGCTTATCTCTTAACTCAAGGCGGGGGGAACCCTACTCCCTCAAGCAGTAACAACTCCCCTGAGCCAGAAAGACCTCTGTGGTTGACCCCAAGACAAGAATCAACCTGACCTTAATGCCTACCTGCAGGTAACCACCTACCTTTGTTCCACATTTTCCTTATATAAACCTAGAAGTATTTTCAGCATTTTGGAAACAGTCTTTGAGATCTTAGTCCACTGTCTTCTTGGCTTTGACTTCACTGAAATAAATTTCTTATGTTACTGATATGCTTTGAAGTGCTGGGATTTGGAGCTGATGGCTAAGAAAGAATTTTTGAGATGTCTTCTGCACAAAAAAGGAGGTTTTGATAAAGCATGGGGACAGGACCCAGTGGGCAGAAAGAGCTGCACTGGGGTTGTGAGGAGTGACTGATTATATACTTGGGAGTCATGGGAGGTAAAGACAAGGGAAGTTTCCAAAAAGACTTTCATATGCTAAAGAAGACTCATAAGATCCTAGAGGCCTAGTTATTGTCAAGCTAAGGTTGTTTTTCCCTCAAGCACATAGCATTAAATTAAGACAGTTGGGAGTTCCTGGAAGAATGTCACTCTACCTATCTCAAGGATCTGTCAGTGGCTGGGTTATATGGAAACTTAATATTATCTACAGTTTCTTCTGCCTTTGTTCCCCACATCATTATCACCACTCTCTCTGCCTTTGGATTTTGTCAGTGGTGAATGATTGAACCTGTTCTGTTTGGGACCCCTGGAGTCAGGTGCTTTTGCACCCCTGCCCCCAGTTAAGAAACAGGGCTGATAGTCATAGCAATTTGAACACTTCAACCAGTGGGCTCATGTCTACAAACTCAATCACTTCTGCTTTTAAACAGTTATATTGCATTCGTACTAATAATCAGACATTCAAGAAGAACAAAAAAGGGAAACTTGCTCAAATTCTATTTATTATAGAGATATAGTAGTTAAACAATGTATGGTATGTGTGGGAGAGAATTTTGATGTATGAAAGCGAAGCATGGTAAATAGTGGGGAAAAGAGGGGCTATTCAATTAACTGAGCTGGATAAATAATTATCCATATGAAAAAATGTAATTGGATCCTTAATTCCAATTACACCATGATAAAAACCAGCCAGAGAGATTAAGGGCTTGAAAATCAAAAGTAAAACTGTAAAACTTTTAGTAGCAAATATGGATAAATATGTTTCTGGCTTTGGCCTAAAGAAGTTCTTAAGACACACAAAAAACATTAAACCTAGAAGGCATGAAAATTCTGCCCATATAAAAATCAGAATGTGGGGCCACCTGGGTGGCTCAGTTGGTTAAGCATCTGACTCTTGGTTTGGGCTCAGGTAATGATCTCAGTTTCATGAGTTTGATCCCTGCATCTGGTTCTGTGCTGGCAGCACAAAGCCTGCTTGGGATTGTCCCTCTCTATCCTTAATCTCTCTTCCTCTGGTCAGTCTCTCTGTCTCTGTCAAAATAAATAAGCAAACTTAAATTTTTTTTTTTAATTCAGAATGTGTATTCATCAAAAACACCTTAAAGAAAATGCAAAGTCAAGACATAAGATACATTCAGCATACATAAATGATCAAAGGATTAATATAAAGACTATAAAAAGAACAACTATAAATGAATGAGAGAAGGACCAACCCACTGGGAATAAACTGGACAATGATCAAAACAGGTTTACATTCAAAGAAATACTAGTTCAATAAAAATGCAGTTGATATTCAACAGTAATCAGGACCACAATCAAGACCATAATGGCATGGCATATTCTACTAATCTGACTGGCAAATAAAAAGCCAATTATTGGAGAGGATGTAAGTTAACAGATGTCTTAAACATAGATAGAAAGAATATAAATTGATTTAGGCATTTTTGAGAGAAGTAACTCTACTCCCAGCTATATACCTAAGAGAAACTCTAATTTATATACACCAGACCCAAGTACAGGAATGCTTGCTATATTATTGCTTATCATAGTACAGACAAACACACAAAGCACCAAAATGCTCTTCACCAAGATAATGAATAGATAGAAAATACTATATAGTGGTGAAAATGAATAAATAAAATTGTACACATCGGGGCACCTAAGTGGTTTAGTCTCTTGATCTCAGCTCAGGTCATGACCTCATGGTTGATGAGTTTGAGCCCCACATTGGGCTCTGTGTGATAGCCCGGAACCTGCTGGAATTCTGTCTCTCCTCTCTACTCCCAGAGTATGCATATACACCCTCTCTCTCTCTCTCTCTCTCTCTCTCTCTTAAAATAAATAAACTTAAAAAAAATTTTTAAATAAAAATATCAAAAATAATAAAAGATTTAAAAATTACCAAAATCAATATGGAATATTCCTAGTAATGTTCCATCTGAGTGAAAAAGCTGAGACTGAAAATACTACATACAACATGATATACATTTGATAAAATTCAGAACTTATGAAAGTTAAACAACATATTTTGGGACATCTTTCTCTGTGTGTGTGTGTGTGTGTGTGCATAAATAACAACTTTAAATTATAAAGAGATACAATCAAAGAGAATATGAGATACTTTATAAGAAAAGTGTCTTATATGGTCTATTAAAGGACTAAACTAAATACTATAGGGAGTAGGAAGTCATTAAAAGATAAGCAGAGGATAAACATTTTCAAATATTCATTAAAAAAAAAAAAGGCCAATCTGGTAACTGTATGAAAGATCATTTACAAGTATATAATGATACTTGTATATAAGACAAAACCTCTCTGGTTAAAGTACAGGCATACCTCAGAAATATTGTGGCATTAGTTTTAGACTATCAAAATAAAGTAAGTCAAATGAATTTTTTGGTTTCCTAGTATATATAAAGTTATATTACTTTATGCTACAGTCCATTAAATGTGTAATAGCATTATGTCTAAAGAAACGTACAGAGTGCCGTTCCTGCTCACTCCTTCCCAGAGGCACACTGAGCACCTCCTCATGCCTTCCTGTCCAGACACTGAGCGCCTGCTGCTGCCACCTGGTCCCAGCACCCCAGCAACACAGGCCCAGCCCCCAACGAAGGACCAAAGGACCAGGGCAGTAATATAAAAGGCGACACTGAATACTAGGGCTACATCAAGAAACAAGCCAAAGTACAAATAGTGGAGAGTCCTAAATACCACTACCAGTAAGAAAATAAAATAACCAAGGTCTCAACGAGAGAGACCAAGAGACACCATTCAAAGAACACTTTCTGAATGGACAGGCCCTGAATAGTCAAAGAGCCTTCTTTGGTACAGCATCACTCACAGGTGCAGAGTGCATAACAAGCTTTTAAAACTAACAAGAGATAGAAAGCTAACCAAAATGATGAAATGGAAGAGCTCTCCTCCAAAGAAATTCCAGAAAAAATTGACAGCTAAAGAACTGCTCAAAACAGATATAAGCAAAATAACTGAGCAAGAATTTAGAACAATAGTCATAAAATTAACCGCTAGGCTTGAAAAAGACATGGAAGACATCAGAGAAACTATTGCTACAAAGACTATGGAGCTTAAAAATAGTTGTGATGAATTAAAAAAATGCTATATATGAGATGCAAAATAAAATGGAGGAGTCCAATGCACGGATTGAGGGGGAGAAAGGAGAATATATCTAGAAGACACAATTATAGAAAAAGAGGAAGCTGAGAAAAAGAGAGATAAACTGATCCAGGAACACGAAAGGAGAGTTTGAGACCTCAGTGATACAATCAAATGGAATAATATCCGTATCATAGAAATTCCAGAAGAGAAAGTGAGAGGGAAAGGCACTGAAGGAGTCCTTGAACAAATTATAGCAGAGAACTTCTCCAATCTGGGGAAGGAAACAGACATTGAAATCCAAGAGGCACAGAGAACTCCCCTCAGACATAACTTGAATCGATCTTCTGCATGACATATCATAGTGAAACTGGCTAAATATAAGGACAAAGAGAGAATTCTGAAAGCAGCTAAGGATAAAAGGGCCCTAACATACAAAAGGAAACCTATCAGAGTG
>NW_024080934.1:769676-921873 GCF_003009895.1 Hyaena hyaena | reverse complement strand
CAAAATCTAACAGCTCACCTAAAGGAACTAGAGGGAGAGCAACAAGAGAACCCCAAACCCATTAGGAGAAGAGAAATAATAAAAATCATGGCAGAAATAAACAATATAGAAACCAAAGAAACAGTTGAACAGATCAATGAAACCAAGAGTTGGTTTTTTGAAAAAATAAACAAAATTGACAAACCTCTAGCCAGGCTTCTCAAAAAGAAAAGAGAGAGCACCCAAATAGACAAAATCATAAATGAAAATGGACTTATTACAACCAACCCCTCAGAAATACAAGCAATTATCAGGGAATACTATGAAAAATTGTATGCCAACAAATTGGACAACTTAGAAGAAATGAACAAATTCCTAAACACACACACACTACCAAAATTCACACAGGAAGAAACAGAAAACCTGAACAGACCCATAACTAGTGAGGAAATCAAGTCAGTTATTAAAAATCTCCCAACAAATAAGAGCCCTGGGCCAGATGGCTTCCCTGGGGAATTCTACCAGACATTTAAAACAGAAATAATACCTATTCTTCTCAAGCTATTCCAAAAAATAGAAATCGAAGGAAAACTTCCGGATTCATTTTATGAAGCCAGCCTCACTTTGATTCCCAAGCCAGACAGAGACCCAGCAAAAAAAGAGAACTACAGGCCAATATCCTTGATGAATACAGGTGCAAAAATCCTCAACAAGATACTTGCAAATCGAATCCAACAGCACATAAAAAGAATTATCCACCAAGATCCCAAGTGGGACTCATTCCTGGGTTACAGGGCTGGTTCAATATTCACAAATCAATCAATGTGACACATCACATCAACAAAAGAAAAAATAAAAACCATATGATCCTGTCAATATATTGCAGAAAAAGCATTTAACAAAATACAGCATCCCTTTTTAACCAACAACCAATCCCTCAGAAATACAAGCAATAAAGACCCATAATAAAGACCCTTGAGAAAGTCGGGATAGAAGGAACTTACTTACACATCATAAAAGCCATCTATGAGAAGCCCTCAGCTAACATCATCCTCAACGGGGAAAAATTGAGAGCTTTCCCCCTGAGATCAGGAACACGACAGGGATGTCCACTCTCACCACTGTTGTTTAACATAGTGCTGGAAGTCCTAGCATCAGCCATCAGACAACAAAAGGAAATGAAAGGCATCAGAATTGGCAAAGCAGAAGTCAAACTGTCACTTTTTGCAGACGACATGATACTCTACGTAGAAAACCTGACAGACTCCACCAGAAGCCTACTAGAACTGATCCATGATTCAGCAACGTTGCAGGGTACAACATCAACGTACAGAAATCAGTTGCATGTTTATACACCAACAATGAAGCAACAGAAAGAGAAATCAAGAAACGGATCCCATTCAAAATTGCACAAAATATCATAAAATACCTAGGAATAAACCTAACCAAAAATATAAGAGATCTGTATGATGAAAACTGTAGAAAACTTATGAAGGAAATTGAAGAAGACAGAAAGAAATGGGAAAACATTGCATGCTCATGGATTGGAAGAATAAATGTAGTTAAAATGTCGTTACTACCCAAAGCAATCTACACATTCAATGCGATCCCAATCAAAATTGCACCAGCATTCTTCTCAAAACTAGAACAAACTATTCTAAAATTTGCATGGAACCACTAAAGACCCCAAATTGCCAAAGTAATATTGAAGAAGAAAACCAAAACGGGAGGCATCACCATCCCAGACTTTAGCCTCTACTACAAAGCTGTCATCATCAAGACAGTATGGTATTGGCACAAAATCAGACACATAGACCAATGGAATAGAATAGAGAACTCAGAATTCGACCCACAAATATATGGCCAACTGATCTTTGACAAAGCAGGAAAGAGTATCCAATGGAAAAACACCCTCTTTAACAGAGGGTGCTGGGAGAACTGGACAGCAACATGCAGAAGAATGAAACTAAATCAATTTCTCACACCATACACAAAAATAAACTCAAAATGGATAAAGGGCCTGAATGTGAGACAGGAAACCATCAAAACCCTAGAGGAGAAAGCAGAAAACAACCTCCTTGGCCTCAACCACAGCAATTTCTTACCTGACACATCCCCAAAGGCAAGAGAATCAAGAGCAAAAATGAACTATTGGGACCTCATCAAGATTAAAAGCTTTTGCATGGCAAAGGAAACAATCCATAAAACTAATAGACAACTGACGGAATGGGAAAAGATAGTTGCAAATGACATATCAGATAAAGGGCTAGTATCCAAAATCTATAAGGAACTCACCAAACTCCACACCTGAAAAACAAACAATCTAGTGAAGAAATGGGCAGAAGACATGAACAGACACTTCTCCAAAGAGGACATACAGATGGCCAATAGTCTCATGAAATGATCCTCAGCGTCCCTCCTCATCAGGGAAATACAAATCAAAACCACACTGAGATACCACCTCATGCCAGTCAGAGTGGCTAACATGAGCAAATCAGAGGACTCTAGATGCTGGCGAGGATGTGGAGAAACGGGCACCCTCCTACACTGTTGGTGGGAATGTAAACTGGTACAGCCCCTCTGGAAAACAGTGTGGAGGTTCCTCAAAAAATTAACAACAGAACTCCCCTATGACCCAGCAATAGCACTGCTAGGAATTTACCCAAGGGATACAGAAGTGCTAATGCATAGGGCCACACGTACCCCAATGTTCATAGCAGCACTCTCAACAATAGCCAAAAATGGAAAGAGGCTAAGTGCCCATCAACGGATGAATGGATCAAGAAGATACGTTTTATCTATACAATGGAATACTCCATGGCAATGAGAAAGAATGAAATCTGGCCATGTGTAGCAACATGGATGGAACTTGAGGGTGTTATGCTGAGTGAAATAAGTCAAGCAGAGAAGGACAGATACCATACGTTTGCATGTATAGGAGGATTAGGAGGAACTTAATGGTGGACTGTGGGGCAGAAGAAAGGGGGGAAAATAGTGGGGGAGAGGGAGGGAGGCAAACCATGAGAGACTTTTGAATGCTGAGAACAAACTGAGGACTGATGGGGGTGGTGAGGAGGGGAAGGAGGGTGATGGGCATGGAGGAGGGCACTTAAGGGGTTGAGTACTGGGTGTTATATAGAAACCAACTTGACAATAAACTATTAAGAAAAAAATAAATATAATTAAAAAATTAAAAACGTACCTACCATCAATAAAAAATACTTCATTGCTAAAAAATGCTAACGAGTATGAGATTTCAGTTAATCATAATCACTTATCACAGATCACCACAACAAATATAGAAATAATAAAAAAAGTTTGAAACATTATGAAAATTACCAAAATATGACACAGAGACACAACATGTGCAAATGCTATTGGAACAACGGCACCAACAGTCTTGCTTGACTCAAAGTTGACCCAAAACTTCCATTTCTAAAAAATGCAGTATTGGCAAAGCACAATAAAATCAGGTATGCCTGAACTAAACACAGTTAAACAAAGTATACAAATTTACATATGCACAACATTATTGAATATGTGACTGTAATTGTGATATATTGGAAATAACCTAAATGCCCATACATAGGAGAGTGTCCACAAGATGGAAGCCTATGCAACTGTACAAAAGAATGAGAAAGATCTCTATAAATCAGTACAGGGAGACTTCCAAAACATGTAGTTAAGTGACAAAAAGTCCAAAAGAATATCTATAGTATGCTCCCCTTAAAGTGAGAAAGAAGAGTATATAAAACACACACACATATCTGCTCCTTGGCAAAAGAAATACAAGGAGGATAAACAAGAATGTAGACACACTGGTTACAGGGGATGAGTGCAGAGAGGTAAAAATAAGTGAGAATGAGACCAAGTTATCACAGAAGAAGAGGAAGTAAGAGAGCTAGGAGCATGACACTGGAGCCAGATGCCTAATCTTGGGCTCCAGCACTTACAATAGAAATGCATTGGTCTGGAACAGCACATGACACAAAGCAAATGCTCAACTAATGCTACTTAGTACTAAATTTATCCCTAAATATTTTATAGTCTTTGTCAACTACTGGGACTAGACTATTTGCCCATTTTAATTTCTAGATATTTATTCCTGGAATTCTGAAAACATTTATTTTTTAACTTTTGTATATTTATCCTGAATCCAACTATCATATTAATACTTCCATTGATACTAGTAGGTTGTTTGTTTCTTTGTTTGTTTCTTATTAGAATCTTTGGGATCTCCAGGCATAAATCTTATAATCAGCCAGCCCAAATGGATCATTTTATCTTTTCTTTTCCAGCATATATGCCAGCTTCTTTACTTTTTAAACTCTTATGGAATTTACTAGAAGATGTAAGATAATAAAAATTATAGTGATAGATGGCATCCCTATCTAGTTCCTAATTTTAATATTTCACCATTTAAAATAGGAAAAAGATGAAAATAATTTAAGGGAAAAGATCAATCAATTCTATTATACTATAATTTTAAAACTCTGCTCACCAAAAAAAAACCCATTTAGAATCCAGAAAATGTAAATAAGTAAAAAATACCAAACAACTAGTGAGAAAAATGAAGGAAAAGTGTTGGGGGAGGTTTTGACTTCGAGGGACAATAAATCACACACAGGTGGCTAGGAAAGCCAATTAAAGATAGGGGCTATTTTATTTTAGTAAGGGGTTTGTTTATGTAACCTCATCTTGGTGCTGGCTCTTGGTCTCCATTGACAAGAGTTATTTTCCTCTTCCTGATATAGAAGGGGGGACACTTTCATAATGGGAAATTTATGCCATGCTTTTGGGCAGTAAAGCAGAGTGCAGAGAACTATCCCTACATCTGTTGGTTTTCCGTTGCCTTTAGCTCAAAATATCTCTTATGCCAAAGTGACACATTTTGGGGTGGCATACTCTGAACATTTTTGAAGGCATACAGACATGTCATGAAATAACAGCCAATGAGAAAATGAAAAGAAGCACAATCTCACTAGTAATCTTAGCAAGGTAAATTAAAACCATAATGTAACATAATTTTTTACCCATCATATTTAAAAAAAAAAGTAAGCATTGCCAAGGATGTGGAGCAATAAGCAATATTATACACTGCTGATGGAAGTCTGAATGGGAGTATTCACTTTGGAAATCAATCTGGCATTATCTGGAAAAGCTGTAATGGATGTGCTCTCTGACTCAGCAATTCTACTTCCTGGCTGTGTTCCCTGGAGAAACTCTTGCATGTGAGCAAAAGAAGGCTACAAGAATGTTCACAGCAGGATTGCATAGCAAAACATTGGAAACTGCCCCTATGTCCTGAAATAGAATGAAAAAATAAAAGTACAATATGATAATATAATAAAATACTGCCGTTATTGAAAATAAGCTACAGCTACTTGAGTTAAAACTCTCTATATATTCCATAGACATAATGTTAAGCAAGCTGTCAAAAAATATATATATCAACTATATATATATATATATAGAGAGAGAGAGAGAGAGAGTTGATTCCACTTATGTTAAGTTAAAATGTAAAAATAAAAGTACATGTTTTAAGGATACATGCATAATTTGGTTAACTATGACAAAAATCAAGAGAATGAGGAAAACCGAAATCGGGCAAAGTGCAATGGTATCCAGAAGGAGCCCTTTCTATATTTCTTAAAACTGAATGTTTTTTAAAGTGGGTGGTGGGTGCACTGGTGTTCATTTGACTGTTCATTCTCTGTAACACTGGCTTTTAAACTAAGCTGCAAGTTGGGATCACCATGGAGCTTTAAAGACATTGATACTCAGTTCCTACCTCAGAGATTCTTATTTAAGTAGTATGAAATCTGGAAAATATTATCCTAATGGAAACCTTATATTTTCCTTAAAATGTGTTACTTAAAATGTGAAGATAATTGGCCTCATTCTTGATTTTTTAAAATTTTATTTTGAAGTAATTTTAGATACCATAAAGTTAAAATAGCACAGAGTTCCCATATTTTTTTTTACCCACCTTCCTCTACTGTTAATACCTTATGTAACTATAGTACAATGATCAAATCCAGGAAATTAACATTGATAAAATACTATGAACTATTCTATAACCCTTATTCAAATATTGCTAGTTTACCCACTAACGTCATTTCTGTGGTCCAGGATTTAATCCAGGATCAAACATTTTGTTTAGCTATCATATCTTCCTAGTCTATTCTAACCTGTGACAGTTCCTCAGTCTGTCTTTCATGACTTTAATATTTCTGAGGAGTGCTGATTGGTTATTTTGTAAACTCAATTCGGTGTGTCTGATATCTTCCATAATTAGACTGAAGTGATATATTTTTGGCAAGAATATCACAAAAGTTATGTTATGTCCTTCTTGGTGCATCACATAAGGGACTATATAATGTCCGTATCTCTCATTACTGGAGAGGTTAACTTAGATCACTTGAGTAAGGTGATGTCTACCAACTCATCATATTTTCAGGTCTCTTTTTTCACTCTCAAAAACTCATATATTATGAAGGATGCTTGACTATCACTCTAATGCACCAATAAAAAAGTTCTGGATCAAAATACATAGCCATACTGATATGCATATGTGAGTATATGTGTGTGCATGCAAGACACACACACGTGATAAAGAAAAGATATATAAGCCCCATTGCATTAGTCAGTTATTATCACAATAATGCTGCCTAACACTCCTCCCTAAAATTCAGATATATTATAAGAAGCTCATGAGTCTCTGCATGGGCTGGAACAACTTTGCTTTGAGCTTAGGTTGCCTGGTCTTGGTTCTGTGCTTCTCCTTGGATTCAGGTCTGTTTTACATGTTTCCTCAGTCTCTTTGGACCAGCAGCCACCTGGGTGCATGTCCTTCTTATAAAGAGATCACAAAAGCATATAGGGATAGTGTTATCTCTTGGAGCAAGAACTGTCACACTGTCCCTTCAACTCATTTTATTAGTCAAAGTAACTTTCAGGTAATATAAGCCGTCTCTACCGGGAAGAATTGCAAAGTCACATGGCCAAGAATCCAAAGGTGAAACTCAGATACACAGAAGTGTACAAAGAACTAAGAATAATGATCCCATCTACCTTGCTAACTCTATGATTGTTTTTAAGTGAGTGACATGATGTTCAACATACAATATTAGCCTGAAGTAATTAGAGAAGATACATGTTAAATGTTTCTTCTGGATTAAATTATTACTATAGTTACTAGTAGTAAATAAGTGATGATAAAAAAAATATATATATAGTGCTTTTTAAGAAGTGATTATTACACATTGTATGAAAAAAATTTCAGTATATTGAAACATAATTAAATATGGAACTAAAGGGCTATGACTGGATTGAAAGATTATCAAAATAACCCTCAAATAATTAAATAGTGTTTGCATAATTCAGTCATCTCTTCCCTTCTCTCTATTGAACCAAGATAATTAATTTTAACTTGTGGGTATTCTTACTTTTTCTTATTTGTGCCTAAAATGGTGTTGAAAAATAACTTCCTCAGCTACTTTTAACCTGTTTCAAAGAACATAATCTAGGACATAGTATAAGTACTGATCTTTTCAAATAAAAATGTGTATAACATAATGCATCCAATGTTATCTAAATAAAACAGGATTTTGATATACACCATAGTGATCAAAAGCAAAGAAGAAGAAAAAGGAGGAGAAGGAGGAGGAAGAAAAGAAGGAGAAAATCTTCTTTAGTAGGTAGACATTTTATATAATTTCTCTTCTCTTTCCTCTTTGAACACATGATTCCATTTCTTTACACCACAAAATTTTATTCTAATGTAATACATGTTTAAAAGTAATTTATTCATCATCCTATCATATTTTTTGAGCAAAAATATGTATATAAATTGAAATTATTTTAACTTTTTATTTCCTATGATCTTAAAGTTCTAAGTGTTAAGTGTTCCTTCTTGATTAAATTACCACTACAGTTATGAGTAGTAAATAATTGATCATAAAAATACATATATTATGCTTTTTAAGAAATAATTATTAAACATTGTATGAAAAAAAATTGTCAGTAAATTGAAACTTATTCCAGGCCCAGGGACACCTGGGGAAACTGACCCTGAGTTCACCTTCTTGCAACATTAATTCCAGGAATGTTAAGGTAAATATGGAATGGGATACAGACTTCTTTTTCCACATGATATGTATCTGGTTGTCCAGATTATTTGTTGTATGACCTATCATTGATACAATTCAGCTGCCCTGAAGAATGTTAGATTATACACATCCTGAGGCTAATATGACAAATAGGGTATAAAAAAGTCAAGGAGCAGACGGTGGAATACCTTCCCCAGACCAAGGCTGTCCACCTACTTTACCCTCATCCCATACAATTTATTATGACTCATGAAACAGGAGGTTTTGGAAACTGTGTCTGGGATATTGCAAGACCTTTTGCTAAAAGTGGTGCTTGCTTGCCTGCTGAAGGATCTGTCCTATTTCCTTTGAGTAAGGTAAGTAAACTGGCATTGGAAACACATTATGTTTTGTTAATCTTTCCATTAGTCCATATTTGTATCTGAAGTGGCAAGTGATGTGAGAATCCCTAACTCCGTATGGCAAAACTTCTATATAGTAAGAAATTAGAGAGGGAATGAAAAATTTTGGTTATGTCAAACTAAAATGCTTCTATATAGCAAAGGAAACAATGAACAAAATGTAACCGAATGGGAGAAATATTTGCAAACCATATATCTGATAAAGGTTAAATATCCAAAATTTAAAGAAATTCCTATACTCGATAGTAAAAATGACCCAATTTTTAAAAATAGGGAAAGGAATTGAATATACATTTCTCCAAAGAAGACATACAAATAGCCAACAAATATGTGAAAAGGTGCACACATTTCTAATCACCAGAAAATGCAAATTAAAACCACAATGAGATATCATCTCACAACTCTTAGGATGGCTTTATTTAAAAAAAAAAAAAAGTAACATTGGAGAGGCT
Organism: Hyaena hyaena; assembly: GCF_003009895.1. Lineage (NCBI taxonomy): Eukaryota > Metazoa > Chordata > Mammalia > Carnivora > Hyaenidae > Hyaena > Hyaena hyaena. The sequence goes on along the minus strand of NW_024080934.1, from coordinate 912,930 downwards.
ATATGGAAGTTGGAATCCTAGGGCACTACTGGTGGGAATATAAATTGGTGCAGTCATTATGGGAAACAGGGAGGGTCTTCAAAAAATTAAAAATAGAACTACCACATGGAGCAATCACACTCCTGGGTATACATCCAAAGGAATTGAAATCAGGAACTCCAAAGAAATATCTGCACTGCAATATTCATTATAGCATTATTCACAACATCAAAGACACGGAAGCAACCTAAATGCCCATCAACTGAAGAATGGATAAAGAAAATGTGGTGTATACATGCAATGGAAGATTATTCAGCTTTAAAAATGAAGGAAATCCTCCCATTTGTGACAACACAGATGAACCTCAAAGACATTATGCTCAATGAAATAAGCCAGAAACAGAAAGACAAATACTATATGATTTACTTACATGAGGAATCTAAAACAGACAAGCTCAGGGGCGCCTGGGTGCTCGGTTGGTTAAGCGTCCGACTTCACCTCAGGTCATGATCTCACAACCTTTGGGTTCCAGCCCCGCATCTGTGCTGACAGCTCAGAGCCTGGAGCCTGCTTTGGATTCTATGTGTGTGTGTCTCTCTCTCCGCCTCTCCCCTGCTCTCACTCTGTCTCTCTCCTTAAAAAATAAATAAACATTTAAAAATAATAAAATAAATAAAATAAAATAGACAAGCTCATGGAAGCAGAGAGTGGTTGCCAGCAGTAGGGAGAAGGGGAACAGGGAAGTATTAGTTAAAGGCTAATAAAAAGAAAAAAAGAAATTTTTGATGCCTGAAAATTGCTGACCCATCATGTTGTTTGATATGGGTACCATTTTATAATTCTGTCCAAGAACTGATCTGATCAGTTGATGTAAAAACATTGACTTGAGTCACTAAGAACTGATGACATGCCACCTGCTAGTGTTGACAAAGAGAAGCAGCTGGTGGGGGGCGGGGGGACGCAAGGCTAAAAATACCATCCCATAGTTGCTGCTTACAGCATTGTTGGATATGAAACCACTGACAGAGAGAAGGAAAAAGAAGAGCCAAGAACTCAGAGAAACAAAGCCTGATTCTTACTGCTTCCTTATCCTAAATATTTGCTTTGCCACCCCACTGAGATTCCTCACTCATCAAACTAATCAAGGTCCCAATGGAGGTGTGCAATTCATGACAGAAGCCCAGCATTGCACCATGAAGAAATTGGGCTATTTTGTCTGGAAAACAAAAACAAAACAGCAGCTGCTATCTCGGATCCTTAGATAAAACTATCAGGAGGGCACCTGGGTGGCTTAGTCGGTTGGGCGACCGACTTCGGCTCAGGTCATGATCTCTTAGTTCATGGGTTCGAGCCCCACGTCAGGCTCTGTGCTGACTGCCAGCTTGGAGCCTGGAGCTTGTTTCGGAGTCTGTGACTCCCTCCCTCTCTGACTCTCCCCTGCTCACGCTGTCTCTCTCTCTCTCTCTCTCTCTCCTAGAAATAAATAAAACATTAAAAAATTTAAAAAAAACTATCAGGATGCCACCAATTTAACTGAGGATATTGCAGAATGGAGTAGTTTTCATGGAATAAGCTTTTATAATATGGAAACAAACTGAATCCAGAAAGTCTTTGTATCAGTCCTGAACCTAATACTCACCAATAACTGAGTTAAATATAATTTTATTGGGAATGTATTAGTGAGATGGATGTTCTTTTGTTTTGTTTTGTTTTTTTAGTTCATGTATCCATGGATGATTATGACCTAGTAAGAAAATGGCTTAGGGTTCAGCATCAATTCCGTGTGAACCTTTAGCAATGTTGAACTTTTACCTGAGTCTTGTCCTAGAAAACAGCTGTAGTTTAAAAATCCCCCCACTCTTTCGGGTTTCAAGTAGTGGCATACTGCCAAAAGGCACCCTGTCCCTTATGACTTAGATAAGACTCATTGATGACCCTGTCTACCTATGACAAAGCCAGGCATTTGTTCAAATTCCCATTCTCTGTCTTATAAGTGATTAACTGAACTGTTTGTGTGGACCAATGTGAACAAAATGCCACTAATCTGACTTGACCAAACTTTCATTAGGCTTCTCTCCTTCCTCCAGGCTCCTGAACTTTGGCCTATCCTTCAGCTTAAATGAGCACTACAATGTGAACAACCTCTTTAACGGCCCTCACAGAAGTGGCTTACCACATAGAAAAACTTTCCAATCATTCCAACTGCTCAGAATGCCCTCTGCCAATCATTCCCTGGCACCCTGTTCCTTCTGACCTTGTTTACTACAATGAACTGTTCTCTTTTTTTGGAGTATCTTCCTCCCCCTAACACAATACTCTTTTTGGAAAAAAAAAATCTCCTTTATGGTCTGGGTTTCTTTTTATTTGATACCTTATAGAATAAAAAATTAGATGGGAATGGAAGGGCTTTTATTATAGTGATGTTATTCAATTATATGAACTTTTTCTCAGATATATGCCCCAGGTTACATAGTTATCAATCATCAAATGTTCATTTTCAATGTAATTTTGGCTGTCATCTTCTTTAGATCTTCCTTCAATTTTGCTGAAAACAAAGAACTGAGAACCATTGGACTTGCAAAGGATGTGTTACTATATCATTTGAGTCACTCACTTCCTCAGTAGCTGACAGTGTGTTTCAAAGTATATCCATCCTGAGGCCCTGGAGTCTTCTTCTCCTCCAAGCAATTCACCATAGTGAGTTCATATAAGAGAGTGGATGCAAAAGGAGAGCTGGAAAGGCTGTATAAAATCTGAAAACCAGCATGATGTCTTGACTATACAGCTGAATTCTTAGGCAGATCTCATTTAAGAAAAAGTATATAGAAAAGTAGAAGATCTGGAAAGTCATTTTTTTTTCATATAATTTTTTTAATGCTTATGTTTGAGAGAAAGAGACAGAGCGTGAGTGGGAGAGGGGCAGAGAGAGAGACACACACACAGTTGGAAGCAGGCTCCAGGCCCTGAGCTGTCAGCATAGAACCCGACAAAGGGCTTGAACTCATGAGTGGCGATGACATCATGACCTGAGCCGAAGTCGGACGCTTAACCGACTGAACCACCTGGGTGCCCCTGGAAATTCATTTTCTTAAAACTAATTGCCTCCATTCTCTGTCTTCACCAAAGCACCCATTGCCACCTGCTTGTGCTGACAGAGCCTCTTGCTTTAGATTGAACAATAACATGAATCAAAAAAAGGTGGCCAGACTTCAAGGTTACATCTGGAATGGACACAGGGCTACACCTTACACTGCAGAAAGGTGATGTATAGAATAATAATAGCTGAGGACAAAAAGCCTCAGAAGTTTCTTTTTTAAAAAATAGTGGAAAATAATATTACTAGGGTAGAAGAAATAATCCTAATTAAAGATGAAGGGGGAGTACCATGACCCAGCCTTTCCTCTCTAAAATCTTCATATAATTACTTACCATGCAAAGGCCAAAGCAGTTTCAGGAATGCTCCCTAGAATATGAAGGCAGCTGGGCACTGACAATGTTACATATCCTAGGTTGTTAGCCAAACAGTCTTTCGCACAGCAAGTGTTGAATAGCAAAGGATAAAAACTAGAAGACATTTCTGATGAAGATAATAATGGTCTTGCAGAAACAAATGAAAACTACCCAAGTGAGAACAAGGAAGGCTATATTCTGAGCTTGCTACAGCAAAAGAATCACCATCCCTTGTGCTTGGCAGCAGTTCAGTCAGGCAGAAGAGTAAGAAAACTTCATAGTGGAGAAAAAGGGAAGGCTTTGGGTGTGGCTTGATTGGATGGTGTTGGCGTGGGGAAGCAGTAGGTGGACTAGCAAGCAGTGGAATATCCTATGTGATTGGTTATGTGATTTGGCTTTCTCTATTTGGCCCTACACTGAAATCGGGGAAGGAGAGTGGGCGGGGCAAAAGTTAGAAAAGCTATCAGGTATTAATCAAGTCCTAGACATTTGCAGCTGATTATTACAGGGCTTATTGTGTAATCGTTTGGCTTCCTGGACTGTTTGCTAGAGATGGTGGTTTGACTTCCTATAAGTCTGACCACAGACAGTTGGTTGACTTCCTGGATTGGTTAGTGTACATAATGGTTTAATTTCCTATGCTAGTCGCTGCAGATTGTGAATCAGAGTTCTGTTTTTATGTACAGTCTGGCTATTGTCTGTTTGTATATTCAGCCTCTCAGTCTAAATGCCCTAGAAATTTCTGATGTGACATCAAATGTTGACAGTAAAGTCTTACTGGTTTTGGCACTCATATGGAGTATATTTAACAATCCAGCTCTAGTTCCAAAGTTGTAGAGAAGCAGAGAAGATCATCCACTAAAATTATGTAATATGAGTATTTTTGTATACTAATAATGCTATTGATTCATCATTTTTCTTTCAATTAAGTTTGCATTTTGTGTTTACTCCCAGGATCTTCATTTATTTGTTTAAATACAAACTGTAGATGTGGTTTGCAGCATTATTTCATGTTTTTCTTTTCTTTTCTCTCTTTTCTCCATTCCCACATGGACACCCTTGTTATTAGTGTTTTAATTTTGATTTGGGGAGTGAGCATAATTTTGGTTAGTGGGAGTTTGTGCAGGTGGGTATGTATGTGTATGCTGTGAAGAACAATTAGAAAATATTTCTATCAATTGTTCTTCTCCATCAGAAACACATGCTCACACTTGTTGTGTTTCTGCTGAACAATGCAGACAATTGCTGAAATGTAAGTGCCTTGTGTTTCAAATATGAAGACATTCAGGATTTGATTTTAGTTTGCTCTGTTAGCTTCTGTATTTGAGAAAATATTTTTCTTTAAGGTATCTTGCTGTCAGTTTTGTGCTCATATATGAATAGAATATATTTGGTCCAATTTTCTTTGATTTAGTAATCCAGACACAGAAGAATTCTCTCATTCTTCTTCTTCTTCTTTTTTTTTTTTTCAACCTGTACACTGTCCTCTTCTTTTTGTTCTCAAATAGCTTGGTCACCCTTTGGTAATTAATATGTTTTCCCATGCAGGAAGAGGTCAGTAAGCTTTTTTTTTTTTAATTTTTTATAAAGAGCTAGATAGGGGGCGCCTGGATGGCTCAGTTAGTTAAACACCCAACTCCTGATTTTGGCTCTGTCATGATCTCCCGATTCCATAAGTTCGAGACCCACATCAGGCTCTTTGCTGACAGTGTGCAGTCTGCTTGGGATTCTCTCTCTCCCTCTCTCTCTGCCCCTGCCCTGCTTGCACTTTCTCTCTCTCAAAATAAATAAACATAAATGATTGATAGATAGATAGATAGATAGATAGATAGATAGATAGAAAGAAAATAGGTATTTTGGGAGGCCATATAGTCTCTGCGGCAACTGCTCAGCTCTGTCCTTGTAGCATGAAAGCAGCCATAGACAAATAGACAATATGAATTAGTGTGGCATTATTCTAATAAACTATATATGGACATTGGAATATGATTTTGTTTTAATTTTTATGTGTCACAGATATTATTCTTTTAATTTTTTTCAACTATTTAAAAAATGTAAAAACCTTATTAGCTTATGGGTAAAATAGGCAATGGACCAGATTTGGTTCACAGACTGTAGTTTGCCAATCACTGATCTAACCTAAGAAAGCAATAGGGTACAATGAGTGCTTTGGCTTCTCTCTGTAAGGATTGTTCACTTTTCCTGAGTCAAAACCACCTGCATCAACACAATTTAAGTATTAAGACAGAGAACTAAAATATTTTCCTCAGGAAATCTTATCCAGAAAGACAGGATGATAAATCAATAACTTCACTATCCATTTGGGGAAAGTTTTGCAAATCTAATTTTATCTAGGTAAGCAATTTGTTCATGTAGGCACATGGCTTTTCTATTAGAACAATAGATCAACTACCTGAACCATAAATTTACCTATCAAGTAATAGTTTACTTATCATGACTCACTCTGAGATCCTCATCTCACTATGTCCACCAGTCCTCTACTTTTGTATCACAAACTGTCCAATCCCAATATTGAGAGATCCATCTAAGCCACTTGAACACAAGGCTCTAAAGCCCTATAAATATCGTCCTCTCACTTCACTCTTCTGAAGCGTTACTAAGACCCTATCAAAGTGGTTTTCTTCCTTACTGCAATTAACCTAACAAAATTTTGCCTGATTAACAGGGTTTTTTAGTAGTGTGTTAGAAGATTTGACAACTGATCTGAGGAACAACAGCTCTGTCCTCAATTTCTAGTTTTGTATTTCCTTTCTTTTCTTTTCTTTTCCTTCCTTTTTTTTTTTTTTTATTTCAAGATAGGCTAGCTTACATGCATTTATTAAATAATGATACATCGGGGAGCCTGGGTGGCTCAATCAGTTTAGTGTCCAACTTTAGCTCAGGTCATGATCTTACAGTTCATAAGTCTGAGCCCCACATTGGGCTTGCTACAGTCATTCTGTCAGTTCAGAACCCACTTCAGATCCTCTGTCCCCCTCTCTCTGCCTTTCCCTTGCTTTCACTCTCCCCAAAATGTATAGATAAAAAAATAATAATGGTATGTCAACCTTATCCTATGTGCAAATTGTTCTTACTAGCATATACAGAGCTGTCTCTTTTTCAGCAAAGCTAGAATTATGAATGCCCCCTTTTTTTTTAAAGGCAACTTTATTGGAAATAATTTGTGTCCAATATAATTCACCTATTTATACAATTCAATGGCTTTTGGAATATTATATTATTAATTTTTAAAAAATTTTTAGTTTATATATATAAAATTTGTTATTTTAATCATTTTTAAGTATACAATTCATGGCATCAATCACATTCTAAATGTTCTTTGGTTACCACTATCTATTTCCATAACCTTTTCATCACTTCAAACGGAACTATAACAATTGAGTGGCAACTCTTCATCCCCATCCCTTCAGCCTCTAGTAACTTCTATTCTACTTTCTGTCCCTATGACTGCCCACTCTACATATTTCATGTAACTGGAATCCTATATATCTTTTTATGGTTGGCTTATTTTATTTGTCATAATGTTTTCAAGGTTCATCCATTTTGTAGCATGTGTCAAAACACTATTCCTTTTTTATGGCTAAAAAAATATTCAACTGCATGTATATACCATATTTTGCTTGTCTATTCATCTGTTGATAGACATTTGGATTATTTCTACCTTTTGGCTAATGTAAATAATGCTGCAGTGAAAATCAGCTTACAAGTATCTGTTTAAGTCTCTGCTTTCAGTTCCTTTGGGAATAGGCTTTTTAGCAGAACTGCTGAGTCATATGGTAATTCTATCTTTAGCTGTTACAGGAACTGCCAGACTGTTTTTGTATTGCCTGCACTATTTTACCTGTCCATCAGTATTCGATAGTAATTTCTTCACAGTTTCACCAACACTTGTTATTTTCAGGGTGTTTTTTTTTTTTTTTTTTATCATAGCCAACCTAGTAAGTGTGAAGTAGTGAGTGTCATTTTGAACCCAAAAATAAAGTTTTAACTAATTTGTAGCACTATCTTGTGCAATTAATGGAAATGATTTTATTCTGCCTTCACAATGGATTATTCACTTAGCTAGGTAGAGAATTTTATGTTGGAAATTAATTCCCTCAGAATTTTGAAGACACCACCAGGATATTTCAAAAATATCCTTTTCACACTTGTATCCTCACTACTGTCATCTTGGGTTCAAGAAAAGGAAATGAAAAGACATGAATAAAAAGAAACCATTCAACAATATGAAGACTACCCTATCTCTATCTTGAATTATTTTAGCACAGATGCTTGACAGGATATATTTAAAATTAAAATTAAAAAATAGTATATTCATATGGTACAAAATACAAAAATTACATTGATATCTATGCACAAGAAATTGCACATGTATTCTTTCTTTTTAATAAAAATGGTAATATTCAAAACAAGTTCCTAATATCTAATATAATAAGCTATTTTAAAAAAACATTTTATTAAGTTTATTTATTTTGAGAAAGAGAGAAAAAGGTGGAGAGGGGCAGAAAGAGAGGGAGAGAGAATCCCAAGGAGGCTCTGCATTGTCAGCACAGAGCCTGACGTGGGGCCTGAACTCAAGAACCACAAGATCATAACCTGAGCCGAAATTAAGAGCTGTATGCTCAATGAACTAAGCCACCAGGCATCCCTATAATAGACTATCTTTAAAATAAACTTGGATTGGGGGTGCCTAGGTGGCTCAGTTGGTTGAGCATCCAACTTCAGTTCGGGTCAAGATCTCACAGTTTCTCTATGGCTACAGACAGAATGGAAAATAAAAATAGGCATGAAGAATTAAAAAATGCGATAAATGAGATCCATAATAAATTAGAGGCCTCCAATGCACGGATTGAAGAGGCAGAAAGGAGAATAAGTGATTTAGAAGACACCATTATAGAAAAACAAGAAGCTGACAAAAAAAGAGACAAACTGATCCAGGAACAGGAAAGAAGAATTCGAGAGCTCAGCGATACGGTCAAACGCAACAATATCCGTATCATAGGAATCCCAGAAGAGGAAGAGAGAGGGAAAGGTGCTGAAGGAGTCCTGGAACAAATTATAGCAGAGAACTTCCCCGACCTGGGGAAGGAAGTAAATGTGGAAGTACAAGAGGCTCAGAGGACTCCCCTCAGACGTAACCTGAATCGATCTTCTGCACGACATATCATAGTGAAAATGGCCAAATACAAGGACAAAGAGAGAATTTTGAAAGCAGCTAGGGAGAAAAGGGCCCTAACATACAAAGGGAAACCTATCAGAGTGGTGACAGACCTATCTACTGAAACTTGGCAGGCTAGAAAGGAATGGCAGGAAATCTTCAATGTGATGAACAGTAAAAATATGCAGCCAAGAATCCTCTATCCAGCAAGCCTGTCATTCAAAATAGAAGGAGAGATAAAAACCTTTCCAAATAAACAGAAATTGAAAGAATTTGTCACCACGAAGCCAGCCCTACAAGAAATCCTGAGGGGGATGCTCTGAAGGAAAGGTTGCAAGGAACAAAGATACCAGAGACACCACCACAAACATGAACCCTACAAAAGATACAAAGACTCTAAACCCACATATTTCAATAATAACACTGAATGTAAATGGGCTGAATGCTCCAATCAAAAGACATAGGGTAGCAGAATGGATTAAAAAACAAAATCCATCAATATGCTGTCTACAAGAAACTCATTTTAGACGGGAAGATACCTTCAGATTAAAAGTAAGGGGATGGAGAAATATATATCATGCTACAGGAAATCAAAAGAAAGCCGGAGTAGCGATACTTATATCAGACAAACTGGACTTTAAATTAAAGACAATCACAAGAGATGAAGAAGGGCACTACATAATAATTACAGGGTCCATCCATCAGGAAGAACTAACAATCATAAATGTCTACGCACCGAATATGGGAGCACCTAAATATCTAAAACAATTAATCACAAACAGAAACAAGCTTATAGATAAGAATGTGCTAATAGCAGGGGACTTTAATACTCCGCTTACAGCAATGGATAGGTCAACCAGACAGAAAATCACTAAAGAAATAATGGACTTGAAAGACACATTGGACCAGATGGATCTGACGGATATATTTAGAACTTTACATCCTGAGGCCAGGGAATTTACTTTCTTCTCAAGTGCGCATGGCACATTCTCCAAGATAGATCACATACTGGGACATAAAGCAGCCCTCAATAAATATAAAAGAATAGAGATCATACCATGCACACTGTCAGATCACAATGCTTTGAAACTTGAAATCAATTACAGGAAGAAGTCTGGAAAACCGCCAAAAACATGGAGGTTAAAGAACACCCTTCTAAAGAATGAATGGGCCAATCAGGCAATTAGAGAGGAAATTAAAAAATATATGGAAACAAATGAAAATGAAAACACAACAATTCAAAATCTATGGGATGCGGCCAAGGCAGTCCTAAGAGGAAAGTACATTGCTCTCCAGGCCTATTTCAAGAGATTAGAAAAAGCACAAGTCCAAAATCTAACAGCTCACCTAAAGGAGCTAGAGGCAGAGCAACAAGAACGCCCTAAACCCAGTAGAAGAAGAGAAATAGTAAAAATTAGAGCAGAAATAAACAACATAGAGACCAAAGAAACAATTGAACAGATCAATGAAACCAAGAGTTGGTTTTTTGAAAAAGTAAACAAAATTGACAAACCTCTAGCCAGGCTTATCAAAAAGAAAAGAGAGAGCACCCAAATAGACAAAATTATGAATGAAAATGGACTTATTACAACCAACCCCTCAGAAATACAAGCAATTATCAGGGAATACTATGAAAAATTATATGCCAACAAATTGGACAACTTAGAAGAAATGGACAAATTCCTAAACACACACTCACTACCAAAATTCACACGGGAAGAAATAGAAAACCTGAACAGACCCATAACGAGTGAAGAAATCGAATCAGTGATCAAAAATCTCCCAACAAATAAGAGCCCTGGACCTGATGGTTTCCCTGGGGAATTCTACCAGACATTTAAAACAGAATTAATCCCAATTCTTCTCAAGCTATTCCAAAAAATAGAAGTCGAAGGAAAACTCCCGGACTCATTTTATGAAGCCAGCATCACTCTGATTCCCAAGCCAGACAGAGATCCAACAAAAAAAGAGAACTATAGGCCAATATCCTTGATGAATACGGATGCAAAAATTCTCAACAAGATCCTTGCAAATCGAATCCAGCAGCATATCAAAAGAATCATCCACCAAGATCAAGTGGGATTCATTCCTGGGTTACAGGGCTGGTTCAACATTCGCAAATCAATCAATGTGATCCATCATATCAATAAAAGAAAAGATAAAAACCATATGATCCTGTCAATAGATGCAGAAAAAGCATTTGACAAAATACAGCATCCCTTCTTAATAAAGACTCTCGAGAAAGTTGGGATAGAAGGAACCTACTTAAACATCATCAAAGCCATCTATGAGAAGCCTTCAGCTAACATCATCCTCAACGGGGAAAAACTGAGAGCTTTCCCCCTGAGATCAGGAACACGACAGGGATGTCCACTCTCACCACTGTTGTTTAACATAGTGCTGGAAGTCCTAGCATCAGCCATCAGACAACAAAAGGAAATCAAAGGCATCAGAATTGGCAAAGAGGAAGTCAAACTTTCACTCTTCGCAGATGACATGATACTCTACATAGAAAACCCGACAGACTCCACCAGAAGCCTACTAGAACTGATCCAAGAATTCAGCCAAGTTGCAGGGTACAAAATCAACGTACAGAAATCGGTTGCATTTTTATACACCAATAATGAAGCAACAGAAAGAGAAATCAAGAAACTGATCCCATTCACAATTGCACAAAAAACCATAAAATACCTCGGAATAAACCTAACCAAGGATACAAGAGATCTGTATGATGAAAACTATAGAAAACTTATGAAGGAAATTGAAGAAGACACAAAGAAATGGAAAAACATTCCATGCTCATGGATAGGAAGAATAAATATAGTTAAGATGTCATTACTACCTAAAGCACTCTACACATTCAATGCAATTCCAATCAAAATTGCACCAGCATACTTCTCAAAACTAGAACAAACTATCCAAAAATTTGTATGGAACCACAAAAGACCCCGAATAGCCAAAGTAATACTGAAAAATAAAACCAAAACGGGAGGTATCACCATCCCAGACTTCAGCCTCTACTACAAAGCTGTCATCCTCAAGACAGTATGGTATTGGCACAAAAACAGACCCATAGACCAATGGAACAGAATTGAGAACTCAGAAGTGGACCCAAAAGTATACAGCCAACTGATCTTTGACAAAGCAGGAAAGAATATCCAATGGAAAAAAGACAGCCTTTTTAACAGATGGTGTTGGGAGAACTGGACAGCAACATGCAGAAGAATGAAACTAGATCATTTTCTCACACCATGCACAAAAATCAACTCAAAATGGATAAAGGACCTGAACGTGAGACAGGAAACTATCAACACCCTAGAGGAGAAAGCAGGAAACAACCTCCTTGACCTCCACCGCAGCAACTTCTTACTTGACACATCCCCAAAAGCAAGGGAATCAAGAGCAAAAATAAACTGTTGGGACCTCATCAAGATTAAAAGCTTCTGCACAGCCAAGGAAACAACCCAGAAAATTAATAGGCAACCAACGGAATGGGAAAAGATAGTTGCAAATGACATATCAGATAAAGGGTTAATATCCAGAATCTATAAGGAACTCACCAAACTACACGCCCGAAAAACAAACAACCCAGTGAAGAAATGGGCAGAAGACATGAACAGACACTTCTCCAAAGAGGACATCCAGATGGCCAACAGACACATGAAACGATGCTCAGCATCCCTCCTCATCAGGGAAATACAAATCAAAACCACACTGAGATACCACCTCACGCCAGTCAGAGTGGCTAAAATGAGCAAATCAGAGAACTCTAGATGCTGGCGAGGATGTGGAGAAACGGGCACCCTCCTACACTGTTGGTGGGAATGTAAACTGGTACAGCCCCTCTGGAAAACAGTGTGGAGGTTCCTCAGGAAACTAACAATAGAACTCCCTTATGACCCAGCAATAGCACTGCTAGGAATTTACCCAAGGGATACAGAAATGCTGAGGCATAGGAGCACATGTACCCCAATGTTCATAGCAGCACTCTCCACAATAGCTAAAACATGGAAAGAGCCTAAGTGTCCATCAACAGATGAATGGATCAAGAAGATGTGGTTTATCTATACCATGGAATACTACATGGCAATGAGAAACAATGAAATCTGGCCATGTGTAGCAACATGGATGGACCTTGAGGGTGTTATGCTGAGCGAAATAAGTCAGGCAGAGAAGGACAAATATCATATGTTTGCACGTATAGGAGGATTAGGAGGAACTTGACGGAGGAACAAGGGGGAGAAGAAGGGCGGAAATGGTGGGGGAAAGGGAGAGAGGCAAACCATGAGAGACTCTTGAATGCTGACAAAAACTGAGGACTGATGGATGTGGGGGGGAGGGGGGATGGGCATGGAGGAGGACACTTGTGGGGATGAGCACTGAGTGTTATGTGGAAACTAATTTGACAATAAACTATTTGAAAAAAAAAAAAAAAAAAAAGATCTCACAGTTTCTGAGTTTGAACCCCACGTCAGGCTCTGTGCTGACAGCTCTGAGCCTGGAGCCTGCTTCAGACTCTGTGTCTCCCTCTCTCTCTGCCCCTCCTCTGCTTGCGCTCTGTCTCTAAATAAATAAATAAATAAATAAAATAAAATGAACTTGGCTTGGAGTTTTCCTATCTCCTCTTTTAGCTCAAGAATATTGTCCCATACACCATTTATCATTGTGCTTTTTGCCAAAATATTGTGATCAAACACTTTAAGTTTGTTGCCCATGGTGTTTTGATATTGAGGAAATTAGTAGCACTTACTTTAGGAGTCTTTCCAATTAAAATAGTTGGAAAGGATGGGATTTTTTAAAGGCAAGTACAATGGAATGTTCAAAAGCAGAACTTTGAAGCGGGGAATTTAAGAGATGTTAAAAGACAATATTCCATAATCTGCAGCACTCCTACATGTTTAGCCCATGTGCTCCAGGACTATCTGTCCAGGAATGCTTGTACAGCCAGGAAGCCCTGAAAAGATAGAGACAGGGACTCCCCCTGGAGCAAATGTATGTGCATTCCTAGATAAGTAAAGATCAAAATGGTAACTCCCTCTGTGAAATTTACAGATATCTTTCCCCTGGAACATTTACTTACATTCCAGGATAATAAAATAAGGTCTTTCTCTAGAAGGTAGGATGGGTGGATTTTCCAGCAGCACTGTGTAAGATCAGAGTCTCTGAAACTTGGACTTCATCTTCTTTACTGCACCCAAAAGGCATGTATAAGTACCATTTGGCTCTCTCTGTGTCACCCCACAAGGACTGGGTTCAGGGAACTGAGCTATGGTGTTACCCTGGTAGCTGCCTTTGCTGTGAGTACACAGTTTTTGTGTCTGACACAGAGGTTTCCTGTTTTCTGCCACTGTCTATATAAAAACCTATGGCAAGTTTGTTAGCTTGCAAGTAGCCTAAAATCTCACACCTTTCATACTGTCTGACTTAGCAAGAAGAGGTTAGGAAAAGAAGAATCAGAAAAGAGTTAACATATGAGTGTATTTAAGTAAATGGGGTGTTGGTCCCCTCCTAAAGTGACAAGGTGACTTTCTTGATTTAAAAACAGTAAGGTTCATAGTTATTGGTGCTGCTCACTAATATATGATTTTCCTCTTCTTCTGACACATAGGATTAAATTGGAGTTGGGTTAGACTAAAGTTAATAGTTCTGACCAATAAGTTATGAACAAAAGTGACATATGTCTAATTTTTGCAGATGTGTTAAAGCCAATCCTAAAATTTATATGGAATTGCAAGGGGTTGTGGAGAGTTAACACAGTATTGAGAAAGAACAAAGTTGGGGGATTCATGTTTCCCCATTTAAAAACTTACTACACAGAGATACAGTAATCAAAAAGGTGTGATACTGTCGTAAAGATAGACATATTGACCAGTGGAATAGAATTGAGAATCCAGAAATAACCCATATATTTATGGCCAATTGATTTTAAACAAGGGTGCCAAAGCCATTCAATAGGGAAACAATAGTCTCTTCAACAAATGGTTCTGGGACAACTGGATATCCATTTGCGAAAGAATGAAGCTGGACCCCTACTACATACCATATATAAAACTTAACTTAAATTGGATCAATGACCTAAATATGACTTAAATCTATAAAACTTAGAAGAAAACAGGGATAAATCTTCATGATCTCAAATTCGTCAGTGGATTCTTAGATATGAAACAAAAAGCCCAAACAAGAAAAGAAAAATTAGATAAATTGGATTTCATTAAAAGTAAAAAAACTTTTGTGCGGCAAAGGACATTATTGAAGAAAGTGAAAAGACAACTCATCGAATGGGAGAAAATACTTGCCAATCATAAGGGTCTTATTCCCAGAACATATAAATAACTCTTACAACTCAACTACATGAAGACAAACAATACAACTTAAAAGTGGGCAAAGGAATTGAATAGACATTTCTCCTAAAAAGATACTGCAAATTGCCAGTGGCAAGCACAGAGAAGAATGTTCAACATCAGAAGTCATTAGGGAAATGCTAATCAAAACCACAAAAAGATATCATACCATAACCACTAGGATGGCTATAATTTAAAAAGAAAGAAAGAAAAAAGAAAAATAACAAGAGTTGGTGAGGATGTGGAGAAATTGTAACCCTCATATATTGTTGGTGGGAATGTAAAATAATAGTTCAGCCATGTGGGGGAAAAGTAGTTAGCAGTTCCTGAAATAGTTGAACATAGGATTATCATTTGATCCAGAAATTCTACTCCTATATATGTACTCAATAGAACTGAAGACAGATTTAAACAAATATTTAGACACTAATGTTCCTAACAGCATTACTTACAATAGCCAAAATATCCAATCCAAATAGTCATCAACAGATGAATGGATTAAAAAATTGTGGTAAACACATACAATGAGACATTACTCAGCCATAAAAAGAAATGAATTACTATTACGATCTATAATCTGAATGAATCCTGAAAACATGCTAAGTATAAGAAGCCAGACACAAAATGTCACATATAGCACGATTTTATTTCTATGAAATATCCAAAATAGGTAAATCCATAGAGACAGAAAGCAGATTGGTGGTTGCCAGGGACTAGAAGGTAGGAGGAATGCAGAGTAACTACTTAATGGGTACATTAATGGGTACAGGGTTTTATTTTGGAGTGATGAAAATGTTTTGGAACTAGATAGAGTTTGTGGTTGTACAACACTGTGAATGAGTTAAATGCAACTGAATTGTTCATTTTAAAATGGTTAATTTATGTGAATTTCACCTCAATTTCTGAAAAAAGTGACATGTGTCACAGCCAGGATAAGTATTTAGGTGCCCAATGTGAGAAACTAAGGACTTTTCCTCCCTAACATGGCAACTTTTAAGACATGCCAATGTTTAAGACAGCAAGTACTTTGTCAGTACTAAATGACTAAGTGTCTAAGATGAACAAAATCTCTTGAAGAACCTTGGAGGACATGTGATTAGAAAGCAAAACCTTTATTGTTTTAAGCTACAGAGATTTGGGGATTATTTTTTCTGCAACATAATCTAGTCTATCATATAACTGATAAAGTGCTACTAAGAAGTATAGCATGCTGTGGAAATCATATAACAACGAGGTTTCTTTGAAAGGATCCTTAGGGAAGTTATATTTGTGCTGAGTTGAGGGGTCCATGTAAAAGACAAGGAAAAACATTTCAAGAAGAGAGAACATTATGAACCAAGTCTCTGAAGTGGATGAAAATGTGGCACATTCAAAAATGTGGTTCATATTTTGAAAGCAAAGGGAAGAATGGTATGCAGTGCACACATAATAAGGTACGAAGGGAGAGATAAGGCAGGGTCTTGCAGGCCTTACTAATGATTTTGGTTTAGGGGTGCCTGGGTGGCTCAGTTGGTTGAGCATCCAACTCTTGGTTTCAGCTCAGGTCATGATCCTATGGTTTCATGGTTTCATTCTTATGGTCCCGCATTGGGCTCTGCACTGACAGTGTGGAGCCTGCTGGGGATTCTCTGTCTCCCTCTCTCGCTATCCCTCCTCTGCTCATGCTGTCTCTATCTCTCCCAAAATAAATAAACTTTAAAAATAATTTTAAAAAATAAAAATATTTTGGTTTATATTATTAAAAAAATTTTTTGTTGTTGTTGATTTATTTTTGAGAGGGAGAGAGTATGCACACAAGCAGGGGAAGTGCAGGGGGAGCATCCGAACCAGGATCCACATTGACAGCAGAGAGTCCAACGTAGAGCTGGAGCTCATGGAGCCACAGAATCATGACCGGAGCCGAAGTCAGACACTTAACCAACTGAGCCACCCAAGTTCCCCAAGATTTTGGGTTTTATTATAATAACAATAGGAAGTCTGAATGGTGTTAATGAAAATAATGACAATAATACCTAATACCTTTTGAGTACTTATTCCATTTACCATTACTATAACTTTACAAGTATTGTCATTCAGTCCTTTGCAAAAACTCTATGAAATATTATTATCTCCTACTTTACAGATTAAGATATTGAAACACAAAGAAGTTAATGAGTTTTTGTTTTTGTTTTTGACTATTTTTCACAAAACTTAACAAGTAGAAGAGCCATAATTTAAAACTAAGAAATCTAATCTCAGGGTCATAACAAGATATTCTATGCTTACATTTTACTTCACTGCATCAGATCTGGAATCACCCATTTTTTCAATTAAAAGCCAATGATTCCTTTTGGGGGGGATAGTATTTAGAAATTATAATCTGGGCACTCACAGTGCTCAATGCTACTGGAGTGTCATTGCTTCTGGGTTACTTTAGTGAAGAAAATTAGCAAGTGGTACAGTTGTGAAATCATGAGTTGCTATTGATACTGCCAGTTCAAATTTAACATTGCTGGGCTTTTTTCTTTTCTTTTTGTCTCTTATTTCTTATATTTTTGTATTTTATTTCTCTTATGGCTTACTCTTGATATATTTTCTAATGTGCTTTGTCCTATGATATATGCAAAATAGTTATGTATAGTTTTCAAAAGCCAGTGTCATAAAGAACAAAGAAAGAAGGTAGGGCAAATGTTCTAAACTGAAAGTGAACCAGAAGACCATACAACCAAATATAATGCATGAATCTTGACTGGGTTTTCAGTAGAAGAGGAAAACAATCAAAAACCAAACAAACAAAAACTAGCAATAAAAGGCCATGTTGATGCTTGGGGAAATTTGGATATGGAATAAATGTCAGATGATATTATAGAATTATAGTTAAATTGGAATAGTATTAGGAATAATACCTCCTTATTCCTAAGAGGTGCCTGTTGAGATATTTACAGGTGAAATGTCATGGTGTCTACAACCTACTTTCAAATGGTTAGATTTAAAAAGCCTAAACACACACAGAGACAATAAAAAGTATACACTAAAAGGAATACTTTCCTTTTAAGTGGAAAAAATGGCAGACTCCAGGTCTGAGGCAGAGAAATGTCAAACAAAAACAAACCCAGACTTAGGTAGCAGGAGACTTTAATTAGAAATAAAGAATATTGTAGGGGCACCTGGGTGGCTTAGTCGGTTAAGCGTCCGACTTTCACTTGGGTCATGATCTCGCGGTTCGTGGGTTCAAGCTCCGCGTCGGGCTCTGTGCTGACTGCCAGCTCAGAGCCTGGAGCCTGTTTCAGAGTCTGTGTCTCCCTCTCTCTCTGACCCTCCCCTGCTCACGCTCTCTCTCTCTCTCTCTCTCTCTCTCTCCCCCCGCCCCAGAAATTAAAAAAAAAAAAAGAAAAAGAAATAAAGAATATTGTAGTAGGGAGAACATTCTTATCTCAGAAATCTGCAAGCATCTAAAAATCAAACAGAAAATGATTTTTCTTTTATAGAGTAAAAGAAGAGAAGCAGAGATGAGCAGAATCTTTTATGGAGAAACTGGATAGCAAGAGGGGTGACAGGAAAAGGGTCTAGCTATGCTCAGCCAACTTTCAGGAGAAGCTAATAAGGGGGTGCATGTTCTTTTTTTTTTTTTCATGTATATGTTTGCTGAAGCTTGGGGCAAGCAGAGTGCAGAGGCCTACAGGGAAAATAGAAGCCTTCCTACAGTTTGGTCAAGACAAAACAGGGAAAGAAATAGGCAACTATGAATACTTAGAAAATACAAAATTAGCTTGGAATGTCTTGATGTGACAGTAAAATTAGATTTCCCAGTTTTAAATGATGACTCCACCACTTGCAAAGTTTGTGGAAATGGCACAACAAAACATTATACACACAGACATTAAATATGATAAAATTATCAGTGACTGAATCTAGGTGAAGGACATATAGATATTCATTATATTATTTTAATTTTCTTGTGTGTTTGAAAGTTTTTCATAACAAAAAGTTGGGGGAAATACCCAAAAAAGATACATTTTATAAAAATTTCAAGTGCTTAAGAATAAATTTTGAGGCACCTGGGTAGCTCAGTAGGCTAAGCGTCTGACTTTGGCTCAGGTAATGACATCACAATTTGTGAGTTTGAGCCCCACATTGGGCTCTGTGCTGACAGCTTGGAGCCTGGAACCTGCTTCAGATTCTGTGTCTCCCTCTCTTTCTGCCCTTCCCTCACTTGCACTCTGTCTCTCTCTCACAAATAAATAAACATTAAAAAAAAAAAAAAAAGAATAAATTTAACAGTGTATAAACCTTTTTGGGGGAAAATTATACAGTAAAGAAAACCTGAAAAGTAGTGATATATCATGCTTTTGTATAAGAAACATCAATATCTCTAAACTCTCTAAGATTAATTTATTACTTGACAAACTGATTCTAAAGGTATTATTGAAGAACAAAGAGCCAACCATAGTCAAATACTGTGTCTTTTAAAAAAAATGTATATTAGCTTTGAGATTTTTTTTTTAAAATGGATCAGTGGAGGGCCACCTGGGTAGCTCAGCCAGTTAAGCATCTGATTTTGGATTGCTGCCAGTGATTTTAAGCCTTGCATCGGGCTCTGTGATAACAGATCAGGCTCTGGAGTTTGCTTTGGATTCTGTCTCCCATTCTCTGTCCCTTCCCCACTCGTCTGTCTCTCTCTCCCTCTCTCAAAAACAAACATTAAATTAAAACTAATAATAATATGGATCAATGAAATAAAAATAAGAGCCCAGAAAAAAGTCCCTTGCATATACAGAATCATTACTTATGAAAGAAGAGCACTGAAAATCAGTGAAGAAAGCATGGCTCTTGAGTAAAGGGTGCTAAGACAAAAAAGAATTCTAAGCAAATTATAGTCTTAAATATAAAAGACAAAACTATAAAACTTTTGGAGGACAAAATAAAATATTTTAAGAATTTAAAGTAAGCAAGTGTTTGTTAAACAACACATAAAAAACACTCAACAAAAGATTGATTAATTGAATCGCATTAGAATTCAGAACATCTATTTATCAAAGACATTATAAAGTGAAAGATAATGTGTAAGGAAAGGGAAAATACCTGCAATCATGCAACTGAAAGGACTAATATCCAGAATACATAAAGAATTTCTATAAATAAAAAAGAAAAACAAATACATAGAAAAATGGGCACAAAGCATTTCACAAAATAGGAACCATAAACTTAAGAAAAAAATGTTCAATCTGTTTAGGAATGAAGGAATGCAAATTAAAAACACAATGAGATCATATTTCCTAGGCACTGGATTTGCAAAAACATTTTAATCTGATGATACCAAGTGTCAGTGAGGATGTGGAATAAAAACATTCACACAATGCTGGTGGGAATTGGTACAACCACTTTGTAAAACAGTTTTGCATTACAGAATGAAGTTGAACATGCACATAACCTAAAGTCCTAGGTCATAATCCATAGTTTGGCATATGAGCATCAGGACACAATCCAAGAATATTCTTAACAACACTGTAATAGCCCCCAACTAAAAACTACTTTATGTCAATCAACTGAAAACTGTTTTATGTCAATCAACCACAGAATTGGTAAATTTTGGTACTCATCAATGGAATAAAGCAGAAGAATCTGAATGAACTACAGATATTTACATCACATGGATAAACCTCAAAAACACTGTTATATAAGAGAAACAAATACCAGAATAATTCATGTGGTATGATTCAACTTATGTTTAAAAACAGATAAAATGAAACAACCTTGTTTAGGAATACATATATACTATAAAGAAGCAAAAATAAGATAATATGAAATTCAGAGTAGAGGAGTATACAATTAGAGTGAGGCACACAGGAAGGTTCCTGTGGTGACCACATGTCCTGATTTGCCTGGGAGTGTACTAGTTTATGCCTCTTGTCATTGTATTGTGACCATTCAGCTCACCCTTCCACTCTTAAAAGAAAAAGTGAAAGTCATGCTTAGTTAAAGATACTGGTACTATTCTATTTCTTAAACAGAATGGTGGATATATGGTGCTTTTTATTATTATGTATATGTTATAAAGTTTTATATGAATGAAATTTCACAATTTAAAAAAATTTTAAACAACAATGGGATAAAAATTCTACATCAAGATAAAGTAGAATTGCCAGGAAGCATGAAGGCCTTTTTGGTTTGCCAAACAGTCAAGTTTAGAGTTTATGAATTTAGAGTGGTGCCAACATAACTGGTTTAATTTTCTCCACCAGGGTTTGGAAAAAGGCTACCCAGATATAAAAAGAGAGAAAGCAGAGCATCAGGTTTATCTAGAGTTAGAGCTAGTGAGATTCAATAAAAGGAGTTTGATACTTGCAAGAAACCACTGCAGTAATTAATCATGGCATCTAATCTGGGCAGGTGTCAGTACATTTAGGAGAGGACTGATGAATAGGGACAAAATATAGAGCATTACTGTCAGTAAAGTCTAGAGCCCTGTGAGTTTGGAAGTTATTAAGAGTGTTTATGAACTGAATACTTATCTGTTTGAATGTTTAGCATGGGCTAACTGCTATGGTAGACAGTGAAGGATTTCTGTTGGGTCCAACCATACAGTTCACTCCCTTAGGGATTTTACATTCTAGTGGAGTACCCAGACAATAATCAAATAATTGCACAAATAAACAGAAAATTGCAACTATAACAAGGAATAAGACAGAAAGAACTGAGTATATGATGTTTAAGGAATGCTATAATAGGGCCTGTAACCTAATCCAAGAAGTCAAGGAAGACTTCTCTGAGGAAGTGATAACTGATTTGCCCCCTAAAGGATGAATAGGAGTTTACTGAGTAAATCAATGGATTGGGTGTCTCTGTGCATAAATTGAGGAGCTGAGACCATTTTAGGAAAAATGCAAGAAAAGAGATTATATTTGGTGAGATGTTTGAGATTTTGAAGGCAAGAAAATTTCAGATAATGATAAGGTTCTGAGCAGCACTGTCCAGCAGAAATAGAACGTGAGCCTCATGTGCATTTTTCAATTTTCTAGTAATCACATTAAAAAAAGATGAAAGAGCTGAAGTTAATTGAAATGAATTTTACTAATATATTTTACAGTCATAGAGGTCAAAACATTATCACTTCAGATGTAATTATGAGTAGATCTCAGAGATTGACAGCATGGACTCTGGAATCTAATAAAACTGTGTTGAGATCCTTGCTCTACTATTTATTTGCTTTGTTCTAACAAGTGCCAGTCAATATAAATAATTTAATCCTTATAACAATCCTAAAAGGAATATATTATTATCCACATTTCATAAATGAAGAAACTGAGGCACAGAGAGATTAAATAACTTACCCAGGGTTACAGAGCTAGCAAAGTTTAGAGCCAGGAATGAACCCAGTCAAGTCTGGCTCCAGAGGCCCTACTAATGAACTAATACATATGGACTTTGTACAGAATCTGGTGTGGTATCCCAGTGGAGATGCCCAGAAGGCTATTGAAAATATAGAAATGGAGCTAGAAATGTAAATTTTAGAGTTATCTGCCAGTAACCAACTTAGAATCTCAATTCAATGGGGTGCCTATATGAAAAAAAATTTCTCCTCAGATCAATGCTTTCAATCGTGTTCTGCTAAATTCCCTTTTCCTTTCCTGTAATGCAGGGGTTCTGCCTCTGTAAGACAGGGTTGACACGAAGGGTGAGGTTTAGAGTCGGTGAAGAAGACAGGGAGCCAGCCTCTACAGGTGGACTGCTCAAATTTATTTTTCAGCTTAGCGTTTAATTAGCAAATACAAACAATCATGCTTAACCAATTTACATTTTTAGAAAGTAGTCATGGGACTTAACATTTCTAAGTGTTCTTGGCAACAGTAATTTCACGGTACGAGAATTCCACTTAAATCGATAAAATTTAACCAGGTAGTCTGAACAAAGTTCTACATATTCTTTACTATGTATGGCAGGATATCTAAAAATAACTGAGCATATAGCCAGAATACAGGAAAACAAAGTGCCGTTTAATTGTTTAAGTTCAGCGGGCATGCAAGAACAGGATATACTTGTACCCGTGGTTATAGGTGATAGACTTTCACAACCCCTTACTAAGAAAGAACAATGTCAACATTTATCATAGAGGACCTGTGGAAATGTTTTACGTGGGTCAACTAGAATTTGGTCTCTGCATTTACAGGTCTCATTCTTTGGCCAGAACAATCCATAAATTGCCTCAGAGGCTTGAGGCCAGGGACAGCAGGCAAATATTTCTCTAACACTTTTCCAAGAAAGTCCTCCAAAACTTCCAAGTCTTGTTTTGTCTCTGTTTAGGGCATAATATGTATTCTTATTGGCAATTAGACCCATACAAGGAAAATGAGCTCCAGGTCTCTTTTAGACCCCATGCATGACAGACTGTCCCCAATTCTGCCAATTACTGCAATAAGCATAAGGTAACATCTGATTGAGGGGGTGGGCATGATATTTTGGTACATTCCATTTTGGAGGAAGAGGGGGAACCTTGGGCAATTCTGGTTTCAGAATAACTCCAGAACAAACTAATAATGGAAGTGATAGTAAAAGATACAGACTAAACAGAAAGAAGGAGTTCTTCTGACTGCCTTGCAGTCCTTTCCCACGGGTCTTTCCCTGGGCCTTGCCGTCGGGGATGACCTGAGCAGTTATGGTCTCCAGCACTGTAACAACATCATGGACAGATTCCATGATCTCCATTTGGATTCCTCACTTTCAGTAATGCAAACTTAGTCAATTCTAGTTAAAAAATGCAATCACGTGTAATTCGAAACTTCCCTACCCTTCATTTCTTGCTAGAGTTTTGGCTTGAAGAACCGAAAGTAGCTGGTGGTAGGGGTTGGGTCAGTAAGATTCAGTTCCATTATTTCCTCCACTACACTGACATGTGATCTGGCTCTCACTTGACTTCTTCCACCTCAGCCTACCCCTACACACATTCCTCCAGCTTTTTGCTGCTAGGGTCCCTTCACCTGACCAAAAGTGTTTTGGGGCTGCTACAGGCCCAAGGAAACATGTGCATCCCTGCCATGCCAACCACTGAGAGCTGTGACAACTCCAAGGCTCTCTCCCTATCTTCCTTACAACTCTGAGGTTCAACTGGTGAAGAAATGCCAGTCTGCTTATTGTAGGCCTCCCAAACTTTCTCAGTATTTCTATTGGAGTCTTCTCCCTCACACAGTTCTGTGAAGGAAGCAAGGACCACTTGGCTGTGGGCAACTCTGACTCCCTCTCCCTCTCCCCACCCCTCCCTAACCCTCTTCTGTAGACTGATTTGGGGGTAGGGGGAAAGCTGGTTTGAGTAAAGCTCATCCTGCTGTGTGTTGGTAAGCCCAAGGGTGGAATCTAGCCCCAAAATGGGTGACTCTCTTTAAAACGTCCCTCTTTCTTGGTTCTTTGTCTCGTTTCAACACCAGTCCCTTATTCTGATTCATTAGGAAGAATCACTTTCTGCATCTTTGTTATAGATGCATAGATGGCAACTGAAGCTATAAGAGTTGACCTAAATCTCAGGAACTGTAAAGATAACTGAGAAGGAGTTCTGCTTGTAACCCTTATTAAGAGTCAGCTTTCAATTGATCTGAGAAGATTTTTTTAAATGGTATAGTATATTTGAAACAATTTTTTTCCTTTTCTTTTCTTCTTTTTTTTGTATCTATAAGATGATGGGTGTTAATATATTGTAGTGCTACACATCAATTATATCTCAATAAAACTAAAAAAAGAGAGATTTAAAAAATGTGATTATGCACTGGCAGTGATAGTAAAACATTAAACAGCCATTGTGGAGTCACAACTTGAAATGTCTTATGTTGGCTAAATGTATCTAGAGTTGCCATGAAAAACATACCATGAAGGGCAAGAAGTCTTATGTTGGTGTTGGGTAAATGTGTATGAGGAAGAAACCATTAGAAGATCTACATTAATAAGCATAATAAAACAAAAGAATTCCAGGGGGAGGAAAAGTTGTCAAAAACAACCAAGCAAGCTGACACCCATCTTCCATCTCTTAAGGAAAAGAAGCTTCAAAGGCAGGGAGATGACTGAGGCAACCAGGTAGCTCAGTCGGTTCAGCATCCGACTTCAGCTAAGGTCATGATCTCCTGTCTTGTGGGTTCTAGCCCTGTGTCAGGCTCTGTGCTGACAGCAGAGCCTAGAACCTGTTTCCGATTCTGTGTCTCCCTCTCTTGCTACCCCTCCCTTACTTGCACTCTGTCTTTCTCTCTGAAAAATAAATACAAATTAGAAAAAAAAAAAGGCAAGGAAATGGAGCCCATGCATAGATATCTCCTATCATCCCAGAAAACCCAACCATGCCCAGAGTCTTGTTTATGATGCCTTTCTAGATTTGACTACAGCTTGAGAGTCAGCAACAGTGACCCACTGGAATCCCTTCTCAGAAGTGTTTATTTCATCACATTCGCTGTTTCCTGGTTCTGAGTATTTCCCAACACAGCACAACACCTCCTCTCCAGTCTTCAAACTGGGATATGTTCCTTGGGGGAACCTGAAGAATTTCCATGACGTGCATGAGCATGAATAGCTTTAAAAGAACTAATTTCTGTCTCTCAGCTTCTATTTGCCCTCTCATAAAACCGATCTGCCCTCTCAACAAACCTAATGTGTTGTGGTTTGCTAGTATTCTAATCACCCTTTTCCCAACTTACAAAATAAGACATACCTCTCGCCCATCTCAAAATGTGTATAATGTGTGTAGTATGGGGATGGGAACAGTAAACATGTTCTCTGAGGCAAGAATTAAAGGTACTATTCTTCACATTCAGCTTTATTTCATCCAGATACCAAAACAACCAACTCATGCCTTGATTATCTATTTATCTATTACTACATAGAAATTACATCAAAAATTTAGTAGCTTAAAGCAACAACAAAATAAAAAAGTCTCCCTGGTCCTTAAAATTATGTTGTGCAGAGGCTTTATCACCAGTTTGAACCATCAAGATACATGCAAGGAATCTTGGCTTTAGGAGAGGCTAGAACAGAAGTTTCCAGCAGGGTTTTTGTCCCTCTGGTCACATAATCAAGCCAGTTGACATAACTGGTTAGACTGGTTGAAAACGATTAGTAAAGAAAATGACCTTGGGGTTACCAGGGGAGATTCAGATTTTAAACAGTACATCATAAATTCCACTGCCCTTATGTTGACCAAGAGTCAGAATCCAAACATCTAGGCTTCCTCAAAGCTATAAATCAACCTATTGTCTGTCCATGTTTTCCCAATAAAGGCCTTTCCTTTAAGAGCCCACAGTGCAAATTCAACAAACCAAAAGGTTAATGCACATTAGCAAAACATCTAGACACACGTGACTCAGGTTGATTTTGAAATCATTCATTCAGGGCACATTTAAAGTTTTCTTCATGCCTATATTATAGATATTTTATAAATATTTGTTAAGAGAGAAGAGTAAAGAAGAAAAAGGAAGAGAAATAAAAAGCAACACATGTGGGCCCATTTCCCTTCCTGCTTCTGATCTTTTCCTCTACTAATCATTTTCACTTCCTCATCTACCCTGAAGTTCTATTCTTAGCTGTTTAAACTTCCCTTTCCTAAAAGGGCCAGTGTGACCTTGCTATCTGGTCCAAACTTAACCTTCTGATACGTATAATTTCTGTTTCCCCCTTCTGAAACTCATTTTATGCTGTTTTCTCTTATTCCTGCATCCCAACTTCTGGGCTCCTTACTGGGTCATATTTCAGCTCATACCAAGATAGAAATTAGACTTCCTGTTGTAGAAGACAGAATAGACTTGATACCTCCAACTCAAATTAAAAATAAACATCACATGTATACTTGAAACTAATATAATCCTGTATGTTAACTAATTGGAATTAAAGCAAAAACTTTAAAAATAATAAAAATTAATACCACAACATTGATATCTAAGTTCTACTTATCAATCTTATCTCTAAACAAATAGGTTAAAACTGATTTATGTGATTGATTCTAGTCACTTCCTTATTATTTTCTTTGGAATCTAAGTTTTCTCCTCAATAAATTTGTTCTCCAGTCTCTGGGCATATTGAATTTTCATGTGTGAATCTTGTTAATAAAAATCCTAGAATGATGAAAACTCTCTTTAAGACACTATCCATGAGGAAAGGCAACACACCAGGCCTAGTCACTCAGTCCTCATATCTCCAAGGCAGGCTTGAACTATAGTTGACCACTGGCCAGCCTGCAGCCATGTGGTCCTCAGAGTGTTCTTTATGTCACTACTTAATTATTTTATTATGTACACCCAAAGCAATATACAGTGCTATACCAGCTTGTCAATTTGCTTTACAGAAAATCCATTTTGATGATATACACCTGGTTCCATTGTTGAGGTCCTGAGTTTTGGTTGCTGTCACTGGTAGAACAGCAGATGTCTATGTGACCAGTCCTCCATAAAAGTCTCATACTCTGAATCCTGCATGGGCTTCTCTGAGCAGAGACATTCCACCTATTTCCCTGTAATTTGCTTCTGTAGAGAAAGCATATCCTGTGTGGCTTCAGATGTGTTAGACCTCTTTAAACACCACCTGATGCATGTCTTTTTCCTATTGCTTTTGCTCTGTAGCCTATGTTGTACTAAACTTCAGCTGTGAGTTTAACTTGCTATTGAGTCTTACAAAAATCACCAAACTTGAGGTGATCCTTGAGTCCCCAAAACTCAATCTATTCCAACCCATACTCCCTTTGTAATGTCCATGCTAACTAGTCATGCCATATGTATTTAAATACACCTAGTAATGGTGAACTCACCACTTCTTGGTGATACATAAATTTAGAAATCATTTTACATTAACAATTATATAATGTAACATTCCCAACTGAAAACTGAACAGAAAAATTGAGTGATAAACAAGAAACTATTCTCTCAGAGCACTATCCTTTTTCAGAACTTAGGACAATCTCAAGATGGTAATTATTGATTTTCATCAGAGATTATACCTGGAAGTATGAAAAAAAAAAATCCACTTTGTATAGCAGTCATGAAAAGACAAATAACAACAAGTGTTAGGGAGGATGTGAAAAAATAGAAACCCTCATGCAATGTTGGAAGGAAGAGTTTAGAAGTTCCTCAAAATGTTAAACATGGAACTATCATATGACCCAGCAATTCCACTCCCAGCTATATAACCAAGAGAAATGAAAGCTTATGTTCAAACATAAACCTGTACATAAATGATTTTTTAAAAAAATTTTTTAATGCTTATTTATTTTTTAGAGAGAAAGACAGAGCAGGGGCAGAGAGAAATGGAGACACAGAATCTGAACTGGGCTCCAGGCTCTGAGCTGTCAGCACAGAGCCCAACATGGGACTCGAACTTACAAACTATGAGATCATGACCTGAGCTGAGGTTGGATGTTTAACCAGCTGAGCCACCCAGGCATCCCTGTATATGAATGTTCGTAGTAGCACTATTCTCATAGCCAAAATGTAGAAACAAATTCCCATCAACTGATGAATGGATAAATTAAATGTGATATAGTTATACAATGGAATATTATTCAGCAATAAGAAGAAATGAAGTACTAATGCATGTTATAACATGGATGAACCTTGAAAGCATGCTAAGTGAAAGAAGCTAGTGACCAAGGACTGCATATTATGTGATTCAATTTATATGAAATGTCTGAAATAGATAAACCCAAAATGACAGAAAACAGATTGGTGGTTGCCTAGAGTTTAAGATTTGGATAGAAATGGGAGTTATGGGGTGATGAAAAGTTTCTAAAAATAATTTTAGTGATTTTTACACAATTTTAATAATATACCACTAAATTGTGTATTTTAAATGGGTAAGTTCTATTACAATTATTGGAACCTTCAATACATTATTCTAGACTACCAAAAAAAAATGGTACTGCTCTATGTATTATGAATAGTTTACAAGTATATAGTATCTTTGTAATATAATATTTTTAAATTATAGAATCCCTTACTAGGTGTTAATTTTAACTAGATAGACTCACACTTTGTTAACATAAGAAATCTAGTCAAGTTGTGGGCTTTTTTCCTTCCCTCATGCATGAAAGAAAAGAGGAACAATGATCTTCTGATTTGCAGAGCATAAGAATTTATACTATTTATAAATGCAGAGGTGTCAATTGCGACGTTACTAACAGGGCAACAAATTACCAAGTAAAGTAACAAGTCAGAAATCTAAGCTTGAAAGAAGTTTACCCTGTACATCTGGAGTATCTGGAGTCATGGTCTCAACTCTTGGCCAAATTGGGAGCTAAACCCTTGTCCTCCTAAAGCACTGAAACAAGATATATCAGATTTTCAGCCTTATTTAACATATACATCAAGATGTATCATATGCATCTGCCTCTTGGTTTCAGGTCTACACCATGGGTGGTCACACAGGAGGAATGTACCGAAATGACCAGATTCCTGTAAGAATTCTGTGCCCTAACACCTAACTAGGCTTACCTGAGCAGAGATATCTTGTACACATTCCTATAATTTGCTAACAAGGTCAAAAGCATTGCAGACTGACCCACATATAGAGAAGACCTGGAAGTCAGTGCCTACTCTTTCTGGTCTTCACCTAGGCATATCTTTTCTTTTCTTTCTTTTTTTTTTGAGTGATCCTAAATTGTATCTTAATAAACTTAAGCCATGATTATAACCTGTTATATAGTTAAAATGAGTTCTCCTAACAAATCTCCAAAACAGTATATTCTTGGGACTCTCAAAGCACAAGAATTTCTCTAAAGGCTATTTTTAAGGACATAGCAATTAAGTGTCTAAATTTTAATAGTTTTACAAGACTCTGTTTTAAAAATTATACTTCCTGGGCACCTGGGTGGCTCAGTCACTTAAGCATCCAACTTCAGCTCAGGTCATGATCTCACAGTTTATGGGTTCAAGCGCCGTGTCGGGCTCTGTGCTGACAGCTCAGAGCCTGGAGCCTACTTTGGATTCTCTGTCTCCCTCTCTCTGCCCCTTCCCTGCTGGTGCTCTGTCTCTCTCAAAATAAATAAGCATTAAACAACCTTAAAAAGTATATGCTTCCAAGGAAGATATTTGAAAATGATATATCTGATAAGGAGTTAATATCTAACATATTGCTGGTTGTTAATTTTAACTAGATAAGAGTCACAGATATTTTATTAAAATAAGAAATCTAGCAAAGTCACAGGCTTTATTTCCCCAGCATGCATGAAAAAGAAGAATAAGGAAAGAGTACATGCAGCATGTCTACTTATTTCCAAGAGTGTCTGCAGTCACAGTTCCAACCCTTGGCCAAACTGTTGAATGAAACTTACACAACTCAACACCAAAAACAAAAACAAAACCCAAATAATGCAATTAAAAATGAATAGACATTGTTCCAAAGAAGGCATATAGATGACCAACAGACACTTGAAAAGATGTTCACTCATCATCAGGAAAATGCAAATCAAAACCACTAGGAGATATTACCTCACACCTGTCAGAATGGCTAGAATCAAAAAGACAAGAAATAATAAATGTTGATGAGAATATGGAGAAAAAGGAACCCTCACAGGCTGTTGGTGGGAATGTAAACTGGTGTAACCACTGTGGAAAACAGTATGGAACTGTTTCAAAATATTAAAAATAGAAATACTACATGATCTAGTAATTCCACTAATGGGTATTTACTCTCCCACCCCAAATGAAAACACGAATTTGAAAAGACATATGTACCTTCATGTTTATTGCTGCATTATTTACAACAGCCAAGATATGGAAGGAACCCAAATGTACATCCATAGATGAATGGATAAAGAAGGGAACCTGGGTGGCTCAGTTGGTTAAGCCTCTGACTCTTGATTTCAGCTCAGGTTATGATCTCACAGTTGGTGAGCTCAAGCCCTGTAGTGGGCTCTCCACTGACAGAGTGGAGGCTGCTTGGGATTCTCTCTCTCCTTCCCTCTCTGCCCCTCCCCTGCTACATGCTCTCTCTCTCTCTCTTCTCTCTCTCTCTCAAAATAAATGAAATAAATATTGAAAAACAGATGTGGAATATATATATAATAGAATATTACTCAGCCATAAAAAAGGAATGAGATTTTGCCATTTGTGAAAAGAAGGATGAATCTAGAGAGTATTATGCTAAATGAAATAAGGTAGAAAAAGACAAATATCATATGATTTCACTAATATGATTCTACTTTATATGGAATCTAAATAAGAAATCAAATGAATAAACAAACAAAAAGCAAAAACATATCCATAAATACAGAAAACAAGCTGATGGTTTCCAAAGGGGAAATGGGGAGAGGATGGGCAATATGAGTGAAGGGGAGGGGGAGGTACAGGCTTCCAATTATGGAATGCATAAGCCACAGGATAAATGTACATCATAGGTAATAGAGTCAATAGTATGGTCATAGCATTGTATGGTGACAGACGGTAGTTGCACTTGTGAGCATAACAGAGCATAATGTATAAACTTGAATCACAACGTTGTACACCTGAAACTAATGTAATAGTATGTCACCTATACTTCAATTAGAAAACAAATATAGAGTTTCACTATATAGAAAAAAGTTATACTTCCAAGGACAGATTTGTAACAAGAAATAAAACATGCTGAAAATAGTTATGAATATTTACAGTATCTCCATATTGTACAGAAAAAATCAATGTTTTTATGAATATCCACCATTTAACATTTTATAAAATCAAATATATTAAACAAGGTTTATGTCACAGAAAGATATCTCTTCCTTTGTCCTATAGGGAATGGGAGCATATCCTTCATTTCTTTCTAAGACATCTTTTGTTAATTAGAAAGGCTTGCACTGATAAAAACCAAGCTCTGGATTTTCACTAGTTAGCATTATAAGCTAAAAGCAGTCCTATGGAGATCAATTCTAATTGCAAAAATACAGTTAAGAATGAATGAATAAGATCGTATAATAACAATTATATAAGGAGCACATAGCATTACTTTTCCAAACTGTATGGTCATGTATTTTTTCTTTAATACTTTCATTTATTTTTGAGAAAGAGTGTATGCATGCGAGTGGGGGAGGAGCAGAGAGAGAGAGAGAGGGACAGAAGATCCAAAGCGGGCCCTGCACTTACAGCACAGAGCCCGATGTGGGGCTCAAACTCACAAACCTTAAGTTCATGACCTGCATCAAAGTTGGAGGCTCAACTGACTAAGCCATCCAGTGACTCTGGTCACATATTTATAAATGTGACAATACAGGAAGTGTCACTAGAATGTCACTTTATACAAATTTATAGTAACATGAGCAAATATACCCTAACTGCTGCTTTCTTCTTCTTTCTATATGCTTTTCTGTCAGGTCAAATTTTACTTTGATATGACAAGAGATAATAGACCATTAGGTTAAAAGATAATAGACTTGGATCATAGCCAGGGAATATAAACTTAAGTTTGTTTTGTGTATATACAAAAAAAATATTTGTGTATATTATAACAGGACAAGAATTTCAGGTTACCCAGAATGCATGGTTATCTAAATTGTCTCTGAAATAGAAATTATTTACATTTCTAAAAAAAAATCCTTCTTCCTTTTCTAAACACAAATAAACAATAATAAATTAAAATAAGTGGCAGATAAGTAAAATAAGAAGATTCCTATGCTGTTTTCTTTTGCTTTATGTGTAAAAATAAACCTTTCTGACAATCATCTCTCATGTAAGTATACCAGCTATGTATCTGAAACCTTATCACACAGAACAGAATAGCAACTCTCTGACTTCATGAAAAGAAAACAAAAACAAAAGCTAGTGAGACAATCCTCTATTAGGAATCAGGAAATTGTTTCACAGATCAGGAGTGAGGAAGATTGTTTTTCTTCAAGTTCAAGTTCCTGATTTTTTTATTATCTTCAGGAGCTCTTCCTATCTATTTATTCATCAATCTATTCATCTATCTATCTATCTTCCGGCTTTACTGAGATATAATTGACATGGGTTCTTACTATCTATATTGAAGTCATGTGTTTTGTTACCAGGTCAACTAGCCTACTTCTGTGGTGCTGACCCTGGGATAAAAGTTGTTTTTGTTTTTTTCTCCAACAGCCAGAGGTATATCTCTGAGGACTTTGACCTTCTAAGTGTGATACAAAGCCCCTAAGAGATTTTTTTTTTAATGACAAACTTGATTACTAAAAAGAAAATTATACATGGCATAAGTCAAAAAGGTATCAATAAAGTCAAGGGCAAATGAGAAACACCTATGAAATAAGAATACCTAGAAACACACAAGATCCATTAAGGTGACTGGGATGTAATCACTAAGAAAGGACTAGAATGTAACTGTACCCAACATTGCTAAAATATCAATTTACACTGTCCAAAGAAATGTTGAAGTAAAAGCAAAGTTTAGAAGAGATAATTATGATAGCAAGAGAGCAAGATTCAGGCACTAGTTATCTAATTACTGTTTAGAGTCGAGAGGAATTGACCATGGTGGACACATGTACTCTGATTATGCCATAGTTACAGACTCCTGGAGGGTAAAGTTGGCTTACTTTACCTCATTACAGTTTGGATCAAGAATTTCATAGTTTGGATAAAGGATATACTTCATATTGCTCTAATTCCATTCTCCCCTAAGTAAAGTGATTATATAAATGCTTCACAGTCACCTAAACAGAGGACATGAAAAAATATATAATTTTTACTATAAAATTTTCTGAGAGATGTCCTGGTTTATAAACAGTTTCTTCTGAGTTTGGTTGTCACCGTATTCATGGAGTCTGATCAATGCTGGATTTATTAACAATTTTAAATTTCCACATCTGTGAGCTGAGAACCAGACTGTATGTTGATGACTCTAATTAACAATGTCACTTCTGAGCCTTTACCCAAGTAGCCAAGTGATCTCAGATACACCTGCAACCCTTGTTGCATTACAAACCACCCCCAAAATTAGTAACATAAAACAGCATCTATTTATTGCTCATAATTCTGAGGATTGCAGTTTATTCAGCTGGGTGGTTCTTCTGCTGGTCTTCCCTGGAATTACTAATGTGGCTACAGCAATCTCTCCAAATTAGTCTCATTCACACTGATGACCCTTGTGCTGGCTCTCACCTAGTGTTCCTTTGAAGTAGAAATTATTTGCTTTTCTTTAAAAAATCCTTCTTTCTTTTCTAAACACAAATAAATAATAATAAAGTTATGTGGCAGATAAGTAAAATAAGATTCCTAAGCTGGTTTATTCATTTATTTACTTATTTTTGCTTTAAAAAATTTTTTTTTAACATTTAGTTATTTTTGAGAGACAGAGTGTGAACCAGGGAGGGGCAGAGAGAGAGAGGGAAACATAGTACCCAAAGGCTCCAGGCTCTGAGCTGTCAGCACAGAGCCCAATGTGGGGCTTGAACTCAAGAACTGCCAGATCATGACCTGAGCCGAAATCAAGAGTTGGCAGCGTTATTGACCAAGCCACTCAGGCACCCAGAATGTAAATATTTTAGGAGCCATGCAAGCAATGCATGAATGAATACATAAATTACAGTGTTCCAATAAACTATTTACAGAATGGATTGTGGCTAGACTTGCCTCATGGGCTATAGGTTGCTGATCTCTAGTCTACAGGAAACAGACCAAGAAATAAATATAATTATAAATTTTCATAAGTGCCATGAAGTAAAAATATAGGTATTAGGAGATTCTAAAACACTGACTTCATCTTGTATAGAGTATCAGGGATAATAAAGCTGAGGAAATAACATGTATAGTAAGACTTGAAAAATAGGTAGCTGATAACTAAAAATATGGTGGCAAGGAATTCTACAGGCAAAGCAAATAGGATATGCTAATGTACTGAGGGAGAAAGTTGCGCTGCATTTTTTTAAGAGCTCAAATAAAGCCAATGTGACCAGAGGGCAAAAACATGAAAGTGACGTGAAAGTCTTTCAACAAATGTTTATTAATTTCTTCCTATATGCCAGGCATTCTTCTAGATAAAAGGAATACAGTGGTGAATAAGATTGACAGGTCTCTGCCCTGATGGGGTGGACATTTGGGATAGAGGTGAGCATTAGAGATGGATAATAAACTCATAAATAAATACTGTATGTGTGTATATGCATGTATAAATGAGTGTAACAACATATTGTGGTAAGTGCTAAGAAGAAAATATAAAACAGCATGAAGGCACTTTAAATGCATGGTTGGAGAAGAATTTTTCAGGAAGTGACACTTGATCTGAAACTTGAACACTTAGAAAAGGCCAAACACATGAAAGCAGGAAGAATCATGTGTTTCTTGATTAAAAACTTGAAACAACAAAAGTAGATGAGACAATAAAGAGCCTGTGTTGAGGACAGAACCCTGAGGGAGCCAAAGTGAGAATGCTTTGAAACGAGATTGAAGAGGAAGGCATAGCTCAGATCATGTAGCCTTGGAGTCTTCAGTGAGAAATTTAGATTTTATTTGAAATGTGCTGAAAATCCATTGCAGGGGTGCCTGGGTGGCTCAGTTGGTTAAGCATCCGACTTCGGCTCAGGTCATGAATGATCTCAGGGGTCATGGGTTTGAGCCTTGCATCGGGCTCTGTGCTGACAGCTCAGAGCCTAGAGCCTGCTTCAGATTCTGTGTCTCCCTCTCCCTCTCAGAAATAAATAAATAAATAAATAAATAAATAAATAAATAAATAAATAAATAAATAAAAAGCAATAAAAAAAAATTGAAAATCTGCTGCAAAGTTTTATTGAAGGGAGTTACATTACATTGGGTTGGATATCAGCATTAAAGGGGAAAGATAATCTCCAGTCTCCTGAAAGGAGAAACTGGGTTACTGGTGGTGCCATTCACGGAGACACCCAAGAGGACATAGTAAATATGCATCTGAAAACAGGAGCTCAGCGGGGATTTTATAAAATCAGTCATGCATCTGTCCATAGATGGTCACTGAAGCCAGGGATGTGGATTGTAATGCCTGAAAAAAGAGCATGAAATAAGATGGAAAGACAGTCTAAGTCTGAGTCTTGAGAAACTTGGACATTTAACGATGGCAGAAGCAGACAAACTGATCAAGGAGGCTAGGAAGACATGCGTATAGCATAGGCAGAAAACCAGGAGGCATAATGTCACAGAATGCTGTTGAGAGACAACAAAAACGAGGATTGAAAAACAGCCACTGGATTTAAAGGCAAGGAGGTCATTGATAAACATGGTAAGAGTTATCTTAGCAGAGGGGACAGATGTGTGGTGACAGGATGTGTAGTTGACTTTGAGAAATACAGTTATAAAAGGAGAAGACGTAGGCCACAGAGTAGTCTCTCAGTAAGTAACAGTTTTCGTTACTACTATTTTATAGTCATTTAATAAATGTTACAGGTACTTGGGAGTTTTCACTTAAGTATCAAATTTCTTTTCTTAGTCCACATTAATTTTTAACGTTAATTTTGCTTTATAAAATATTCAATACATCCAAATGGTTGCAAATTCAAAAGGAACAAACAGTACAGTGAAATGTTTACTTCTCGTCCTGTTCCTCAACCCCCAGTTTCTTTCCCAGAAGAACCAATATTATGAGTTTAGCTGCCTCATTCTTTTTTAACCCCTGCATGGTAAGTACTCAAGTATCTATGTTGCCATACTTTATTTAACCAGTGTACTAGTGATGGGCATTTAGCTTGTTAAGAGTCTTTTCCTATCACAAATAATAAAGCAATGGATAATCTTGAATGTGTCATTTCACATATGTGTGAGTGTCTTTGGTCTATCTCTCCAGCTGCAGAGATTCTGGTGGAGATTCTCCTGCAAGCGTTTTATTAGAACACGGTGGGGGGGGGGGGGGGCGCCTGGGTGGCTTAGTCGGTTAAGCGTCCGACTTTCGCTTAGGTCATGATCTCGCGGTTCGTGGGTTCGAGCTCCGCGTCGGGCTCTGTGCTGACTGCCAGCTCAGAGCCTGGAGGCTGTTTCAGAGTCTGTGACTCCCTCTCTCTTGACCCTCCCCTGCTCACACTTTCTCTTTCTCTCTCCTAGCAATAAATAAAACATTTAAAAAAAAATTAAGAACATGGTCAGGGGTAAACCTAAGAGAATGAGGGAAGCAGGACAAGGAAGAAGAAGAAGTAAACGAAGAGTGTGGTTTCAGATGTAGTGTGGATTCAGTATATTCCTACAGGGAGCTCTGAAGCATAAAGTGCAAGCAGCTGCTGTCTGCCTTCAGACAAGCACCAGAACATTTGTACCCTCACTGTGGGAGTTGTGACAACACTGACTCCATCTTTGGCCCTCCATCTTGTTCATGCCCGCACAATGACCTCCTTCAGGACTATGTGTTCCGGACTATGTGTGCCCTGACCAGAATACAGGAAAGTTTGTTTTGATCTTCCCTAAATTGGCACAAAGAAGACACCACTTTAGATAACCAGCAGAGATGACTGGTCACAGATGGCACCCTTTGAGATAACTAACTACTATAGGTGACTTGTGGACAGAAGTCACCACTTTGGATGACTCTCCTTTTACCTCACCACAATGATCCACTTGCTCTATAAAAGCTGTGAGTTAAGGTCCAGACTGGGCAGACAGTAGCTGTGTGGTGCCTGGATCCTTGCCCGCCTGATCTCTCGCATTAGTAGATAAGTCACCCTAAAGAAATTCTGTGTGTGGTATGGAGTCACTTGCTCTGTTTTTCGGTCTCAAAGTGCATTCTCAGTCTGGAGGATATTTTAGTGTCCCTCCCACCACCTTCCAACATCCAAATAGTCACTGGCTACTCCAGAAGGTGGGTGAGGGTAGGGAGGCATGGGAGAGCAGCACACAACTCCAGGCACTTTAAAGTTCAGGTGGCTCTAAGCATATAAGGGCAATCTTCTGGGGTTGTAGGTGGGAGCTGTTCCCACAGCTCCCACAGCTGCTGGGGGTATGAGCACACCAAAATGGTAGCAGGGATGCCTGGGGCACCAGCAGATTACTCCTATAGTGAGTAAAACTATAGGATAAATTCCTAGAAGTAAAACTGTTGTATGGGGCTAACATTGCTAGTTGTCTACTCACACAATTTCTACCCCACCCCTGCCCAACCCTCCTTCCTAATAGAATATTGATTTTATTCAAAGTATTTGTGATTAAAAAAATACTTTCCCAACTTCCTTGGCATCTGGGCTGGTCACGTGACAGTTTTCAAACTAAGATGAAGGTAGTGATGAGGAAGCATAAGACAAGCTAAGGGTGAAGTACAACTAGCACATCACCTACTCTCCCACCCCCACCCTTCACACCTCCCCCCACCATGGAATATGTGTGATATTCCTCAGGCACTCCTGGCTGCCCAAGAACAAAGGAAAGGACAGAGAACAAATGGTTAACTGATAGAGATCACAGTCATGCAGGACCTGAGTCTCCATCAGTTTACAAATATCTTAGTAAATTACAAGAAAAGGGCAATCTTATCAACAGCCTAATTTCCAGAAACCTATAGACTCAGTTTCCTGGAATATATAGGTTTGCCCTAATATCACCCTCTCCTCCATAGTCATATGGGGAATAAAGACAAAAAGGAAAGGGCGGGTAAAATTAAATTTCTTTATAACCTGCAGCCATTTGACAAATTCTTGAGGCAAATACAGAGGAGGAAGCCCCCATTGTCATAATGTTAATGTCTTACTAGAGGGAAGCAACCTTAGCTTGACAATAGCGAGGCCTCCAGTAATCTGAGTCTTCTTTAGCATATGGAAATCCCTTTAAGAAACTTCCTCTTCACTTTATCTCCCCCAACTCCATAGGATATAACCAGACACTCTTTTCAACCCCAGTGTAGGTCTTTTTGCCCATGGGTCCTATCCGCCAGGCTTTAATAAAATCACCTTTTTGCACCAAAGACATCTTCAAGAATTTCTTTC
This sequence comes from Hyaena hyaena, assembly GCF_003009895.1. NCBI lineage: Eukaryota > Metazoa > Chordata > Mammalia > Carnivora > Hyaenidae > Hyaena > Hyaena hyaena. The sequence continues at coordinate 874,172 of NW_024080934.1, read as the reverse complement.
TCAGCCATCAGTTCCGAACCCCCACCACCACTACCATCAGGTAGTAGTTTCTGGAGATAGTGTCCCTTTCTGAATAAAAAGACAAAGCTTATTTCGTCCTCTTTGCCCTTTACTTCACATCCTTCTTTCTGCCAGAAATGTAAACAAATGTGTCTATAAATGCAGCAACCATCTTGTGACCATGAGACATATATCTAATTTTGAGTTAATTTGCTCTCCTTCTAACAAGCTAAGATCCACTACCCTAAAAGTGTGGAAATTTAAATTGGGAACGCAGGACAAAATAATCTCGTAGCATAGAGTATTTTGAAAAGGATCCCATACCCCAAAATTGAAGTGATAGGGTAGAGTCTCATGAAACTACCAAAGGTCAAAGGAAAGATGCACTAAATGAGAGGAAAAGAGTGCAGAAAGGATGTCTATGGATCACAAAATACAAATTTTGCCCATTCTGAAATTTTGCACTGTAGTCTATGGGAAAAGTCATTTTCCCTGTATTCCTGTGTTTCTGCAGGACACTGAGCCATGGACATTGATCTACTTTGAAGATGAGAATGTTTAAAGCCTTGCTTTCAAAGATGTTTGCTGCCCTTTAAAGGGTAATAAAACTTATCTTACCTGGACTCAAAGCCTTACATTCCAGGGCAGGGAACTTTCCCTCCTCCCCAGAGATGCCTAAGGAAGGATTTGGGGAACTATCTGCCTATGTGCTTACACATCAAAAGAGCAGAAAACCCTGGCTGCAATCTCAAAGAGGCTGGTTTTATCTTCCCTCAGAGACAATTTAGATAATTTAGCTTCCAAAGGGTAACAATCCAAGATTCTTCCCCTTCTGTTCCTAAGGAGAATCAGTTTACACTAGAGGCAAAGACTTTTCTCCCTCCTTCAAGGAAGGGAAAGAAGAAAGGTTATTCCTCCCTATATAAATTCCCAGAGCCATGCTTCAGCATCCCTCTCTTATAGGATGATCTCTCCCTACGTGTAGGACTAGCCATCTTGCTCTCATCAGTGTCTCCTTGTACGGCGCCTAAGGGATTGTGCTACAGTGTTAGTCCACCTCGTGCTATTGCTGGGAGTAAATAAAGATCTGATCTCTCACCCAGAGACCCGTGTTTGTGCTAGTCCCTCCGCTTCCCCCTCTCTCCCCCTTTCCCCTTACCTTCCTATCTTCCTGTCTTTATGCAAGCAGGGTAGCATCCAAGACCCATCTCAGTTTCTGACTTGACGAAATCTTCCTACAAGAAATTACTGAATTACTCTCTTTAATAAAGATTCAACCAACACTGAGTTTCTAAAACGTATACAACATCATTTGTGCATTTTCCTGCCTAAAATGGAAGAAATCTACACATAAGGGAATGTTGGAAAAAATCTTAATTGGCAAACATTCTAAAAACATTGGTCTGAAAAAAAAAAAAAAAAACATTGGTCTGTGTGCTTTAAAAGCATCGATGTCAAAGAAGACAAAGTCTGAGGAACTGTTCCAGATCAGAGGAGACTAAGGGACACAGGAACTGAGTGACAAGTGTGAAGGGAAGGATTGTTACAGAGGGCATTACTGGAACAACTGCCAAAACTTGCCATGGATTGTATATTAGTAATAACAGTATATTGATGTCCAAATTCCTGAATTGGGTAATTATATTGTGGTTTTGTAAGACAATACCTTTTTCTTAAGGATCGTGCTAAATTACATTAGGTGTGTTATGTCATGGTCTCTGTAACTTAGTTTCAAAGGGGGAAAGAAAAAAAAATCAAATCTGGCAAAATGTTTCAACTCTTTGAAAGCCAGGCTTTAAACATTGATCTGGGTGAAAGGAGTTCCAGAGCTCAGGATAGTATTCTTCTAACTTTTCTCTAATTTAAAACTCTTTTCAATATATATATATATATTTTTTTTATTTCTAGGATAGAGAGAGACAGCATGAGCAGGGGAGGGTCAGAGAGAGAGGGAGTCACAGACTCTGAAACAGGCTCCAGGCTCTGAGCTGGCAGTCAGCACAGAGCCCGACGCAGGGCTCGAACCCACGAACCGCGAGATCATGACCTAAGCGAAAGTCGGACGCTTAACCGACTGAGCCACCCAGGCGCTCCTAAAACTCTTTTCAAAATAAATAAAAGAAGGGGCCCCTGGATGGCTCGGTCAGTTAAGCATCCAACTTCATCTCAGGTCATGATCTAACATTTCGTGAGTTCGAGCCCTGCGTCAGGCTCTCTGCTGTTAGCACACAGCCCACTTCAGATCCTCCCTCTGCCCCTCCCACACTGGTTCTCTCTGTCTCTCTCTCTCACAAATAAACTTACAAAAAATTTTTAAACAATAAATGAATGAATGAATGAATGAACAAATGGAAAAGAATTCCCATCAAGAGAGTCTAATATGTGGCAAGCTCTGAGCTAACCAGAGCCCCAGAGATAGAGTAATGGATGTGATAAATTTCCAGGCCTCAAAAACCTGACATTTAGTGAAGAAGGCAAACAAGGAAACTGATATCATGTGGTAAAATTTAAAAGTATATTATTTTAGAGTATGTTTATCTTCATGTGGCTTATGTGATACTCTTTTTTTTTTTAAGCCTATTTACATATTTTGAGAGACAGAGAGAGAACATGTAAACGGGGGCAGGAGGCAAAGTAAGAGGAGAGAGAGAATCCAAGCAGGCTCTGTGCTATCAGTGTAGACCCAGACTCAGGGCTTGATCCCACAAACCAGGAGATCATGATCTGAGCCAAAATCAAGAGTCAGAGGCTTAACCAACTGAGCCACCCAGGTACCACATCACCTTCCTATCTCTTGATTCCCCCTCCTATCTCCCTGGCTACTACTTGTCAGTATAATTTGCTAATTCCTCTACATCTTCCCACAGAACTTACTCTTTGGACTTCTTCCCTTCTGTGTCTACTCTTGCTTAGGTGGACTTAACTAGTTATATGGCTTTAAAGACCATCTAAAAGCTGATAATATATATAAATCCCCAATTTATATATCTAGTCTGGGCCTCTCCTCTGAGCTTCTACCTATTCCACATCTCCACTGGAATGTGGATAGGGATCACAAACCCAACTTCTCTAAATGAAAATTCCTGATTTTCTTTCAGTCCTACCTTTCCTCAAAAATATTTGCAAACTGGGGCGCCTGGGTGGCTTAGTCGGTTGAGTGTCCGACTTTCGCTTAGGTCATGATCTCGCGCAGTTCGTGGGTTCGAGCCCCGTGTCGGGCTCTGTGCTGACTGCCAGCTCAGAGCCTGGAGCCTGTTTCAGTCTGTGACTCCCTCTCTCTCTGACCTTCCCCTGCTCACGCTGTCTCTCTCCTAGAAATAAATAAAACATTTAAAAAAAAAAATATTTGCAAACTATCTATCTGACAAAGGACTTGACTCCAGATATGGAAAGTACTCTCAAAATGCAGGAATAAGAAAGTAAATAGGCTTCTTTTTATTTTATTTTTTAAAAAGTTTTATTTATTTTTAGAGAGCGCATACATGCACACACATAAGCAGGGGAGGGGCACAGAGAGAGAGAGAGAGAGAGAGAGAGAGATTTCCATGAAGGCTCCATGCTATCAGCATAGAGGCTAGATGTGGAACTCGATCTCACAAACCATGAAATCATCACCTGAGCAAAACTAAGAAGCAGATGCTTAACCAACTGAGCCACCCAGATGCCCCAATAGCCTCCTTTTTAAAATGGTAAAAGATTTAAACAATCACTTCACTAAATAAGATGTACAGATGGCAAATGAGCCTATGAAGAGATATTCAACATCACTTAGTCATTAGGGAAACACAAATTAAAATTACATTGAAAATGAAATACTATGTACCTATTAGCATGACTACACACACACACCCCATACAAACAACTGACAATACCAAGTGTTGGTGAGGACTCAAAGTAACTGGCATCCTTATTTGTGCTGGTGAGACTGCAGAATAGGACAACCAATTTAGAAAACTCTTCAGCGGTTTCTTTTAAAGTTAAACATACACTTGGCACATTTATCTGAAGGTAATGAAAATCTGCGTTCACACCAAAATACCTGTATGTGAATGCTTAAAGCAGCTTTATTCATAATCACCAAAACCTAAAACAACCCAAATATTCCTCAACTGGAAAAAAAAAAATCCTACCCAACTCAGTGAAGAAAAACTTCTCTTACATGTTTAGGGCAAAAATCCTGGAGTCATCTTTGATATCTTTCTCTCAAATTCTCCATGAATCTTTTAACAAATTACAATGGCTTTAAAATAAAAATGTCCAAGGGCGCCTGGGTGGCTAAGTCGGTTAAGGGTCCGACTTTCGCTTAGGTCATGATCTCGCGGTTCGTGGGTTTGAGCCCCGCATCGGGCTCTGTGCTGACTGCCAGCTCAGAGCCTGGAGCCGGTTTCAGTCTGTGACTCCCTCTCTCTCTGACCCTCCCCTGCTCGCGCTCTCTCTCTCTCTCCTGGAAATAAATAAAAATATTTTAAAAATAAAATAAAATAAAAATGTACAATAACCATAACTGCCCATCCATTAGCACTTCACCACTACCGCCATCTTCCAAACCATCATCATTTCTTGCCCAGATTATTGCAGTAACTTTCTAATTAATCTCTACATTTCTTTGTAGTTGTTCTTTATGCTATTGAAAATGTGCACCAGATCACGTCACACTTTGCTCGTGGCCTCAATGACATCTTATCTCACTCATGACTTTACATCCACACCCAGCCCTAGCCTCCCTACTTTTATTCTTCCCATTGGCCCCTCAGCTCCAGCCACACTGGCTTCTTTTCTTTTTCCTGAATGCAAGCATGCTTCTACCTCAGGCCCTTGGCACTTACTTTTCCTTCCATTTGGAAGACTCTTTCATCATATAACCATATGACTTCCTCCCTTACATCCTTCAGGTCTCTATTTAGATGTCACCTTCATATAGAAGCTTTCTCTGACCACCCTATAAACTATTTTGTATTTCTGCCACCCACCCCTAGGAAAGCCTGACCCACCGTGCTCTTATTTTTCTCCATAGCACCTGTGACTATTTGATATGTTATCTATTTATTTGTTGTTTTTGTGTTCCCCAACTAAATGCAAACAAAACCTTAATCTTCACACTGTAGTATCCCTATACCTAAACCAATGCCCATCATATACTAGGTGCTCGATAAACATTTGTTGAATGTATGAATAAATGAATCATAATAGAACATAAGAAACACACAAAGAAAAATGAACTTGAATAGCTGGCTCTCAGACAAGAGGTAAGAGAATGAAGATCAAATTGTGCTTCAGACCTGAGACTACCAGATCTTACTTACCAAGTAAGCCAAGAATACATTGGAAGCTGGCCTAGGAGGTGGGTAAAGGGCTCCACAAAGCAGGACTCCTCAGGCATGCACTGGTTACCAAAGAGATGAGCCTCCTCTTAAGGATAATATTATAATGAGAAATGAAGGAAATGATCACCAAGCATATTGGTCTAATCAGTGCCATGTTGGAGGAAGATCTGGGGGAGATGTAACCACAGATTAAGGACAAGAATACCTGAGTACAGATTTTAGACTGTAAATAAAAAGCAAACTTGGCTTCAAGAACTTCATGGGTATTGAATATCCATGAACCTTTCTCCAGTTGGATTCATGACCAGGGTTTGTGTTTATAAATTTGACATCTGAATCAACATTGATTCATATTATACTTTAATAAAAACACGTTGGTTTTTTGTTTTGTTTTTTCTGAAATTAAACAGAACTTATTCCCTAGGTACTTTCTGCGCCCTGCTAGGGAATAGATGCCTATGGCCTCTCATTGCTTGGTTTGCTTTCTCTGCCTCTTACTATAGTCACGAAGAGACTATCTAGACAGGGAGAATATCAAAGAGAAAAGCAATACAAATCAACATTTAATACAGGGCGCCTGGGTGGCTTAGTCGGTTAAGCGTCCGACTTTCGCTTAGGTCATGATCTCGCGGTTCGTGGGTTCGAGCCCCGCGTCGGGCTCTGTGCTGACTGCCAGCTCAGAGCCTGGAGCCTGTTTCGGAGTCTGTGACTCCTTCTCTCTCTGACCCTCTCCTGCTCACGCTGTCTCTCTCTCTCTCTCTCTTTCCTAGAAATAAATAAAAAACATTAAAAAAATTAAAAAAAAAAACAAATCAACATTTAATATACAGTGGATGATGTGCACTAGGCTTCTTGTGATCATTTTGCAATGTATATAAATATCAAATCATTATGTCATACACCTGAAACTAATATAATGATATATGTCAATTATACCTCAATAAAAAGTGATACATACACACATGTATATTCACATACTGTGTGTGATGGTGCAGGTCAGTAATACTAGTAATTATCATTATTAAAAGGTTATATTTATATGGTACTTTACAAATTCAGTGTGCACTATACTCATTTCATTCTCACTACTGCCCCCTTGAGTTAGGTGTCAACATTCCCACTTACAGTGAAGAAATTGGGGCTCAAGCAGGTTACGAGGCCTTGCTCAAAGTCATTCAGCTTCAGTCTAGGTGACCTACATCTAGATTGAAGATATGTGCTGGTGTGTCCAGCATAGCCTCCATTTATGTCTATTCTCCTAGTGTAACTATTAATAGCAACTCTTTCACTCTCCAAAGTCCCCTAGTTGGACAATAAACTTTATGCTGACTCTATCAAAACCTGCTTCTTTATTCACTCAATTCTAATCTTTTTATTTCACTATTGCTTTGTTCCTTCCATTTATAGCAGCTCAGGATGGTTATAATATCAAGAGCTGGCTTCAGACCAGGAGATTACTTCTATGAGAAAGGGCATTTCAGATTGCAAACAAATTCAACCAGTAACTTTAAAAATGGAGAATTAGCAGTATAGCACAGCAGTTAAATGATCAGGGTCTGAATCCTAGCTCCACTACTTCCTAGCTGTGTGGCTTTGGGGAAAATAATATGGGAAAAAATCAGTCAGAGCACCATTATCATAAGACTTTATTCTAAAATGTTGGTCTTGAGAAGGCTCCTGAAGAAACTAGAGAATAGTTTATCTTCAAGAAGGAAGGAGCAAGAATTTTAGCTAGTGTTGAGTAGGACACTATTGGCCAAAATTTAGCTAGTTTGGGGAATAGCTGGTCAGAAAAGTGTCTTGAAAGAGAAGGAAATTATTGCAGATTAACAGCCATTATTTGGGCAACTTGAATTTATCAGAATAGATGGGAGAGACAGACAGGGACTAAGACCTGTGCAAGAAGAATGGGAAGAACAATTCAGGCAAAGCAGACATACAGGGGCTACATGGAAGACTCCTGCCTCTTCAGGAACTTTTAGATAAATTTTCCTCTCCAAAGTTCAATGTCCTCACCACCAAACAAGAGGATATACAGTGTATACCTCCTAAGTTGTTGAGAAGAGTAAATATGTTATTAAATATAAAGCAGGCAAAATAGTGACTGACATAATTCATTTGGAAGGGGGACAGTAACAAAAGGAGGCTTGGATTGGCATAGTGCCTCCATATTTTTTTTTTTTTTGAGAGAGAGAGAGGGTGTAAGTGATGAGGGGCAGAGAAAGAGAGACAATCCCCCGAGAGGCAGAGAGGAGATAGAAGCAGGGCTCATGTTCACCCAAAAGGGGGATCATGGTCACCCAAAACGGGGCTCAAGCTCACCCAATGTGGGACTTGAACTTACGAACTGTGAGATTATGATCTGAGCTGAAGTCAGATGCTTAGCAACTGAGCCACTCAGGTGCCCGCCTCCGTAATTTTAATAAACTCTCCTACATACATCCTTTGATGTGGAAAATGACCTGTTCTCAAAGAATTAGCTCAACACTAATCCCTATGACACTGTGTCATTCGCCATCCCTCTCAATCCAACCCGGCTGTCATCTCTAAATGCCAACATTCTGGATCTTTAAGGGAGAGCTAAGGGACTTTCTCAAGGCTCTCTGTATTTGCATAATAAATTCATCATTTTCTACTTAAGTTACATATGATAGGTCAATAAATAAAACACAATTTACTACAGAAACGTTCACTCACAGTTTCCATAAGTTTGAGAAAAAAATCATTTATTTATAATAAAGGATGAAAACTTCAAAAGGCATATAAGGTGAGGCATAGAGAGTGTCCACAGAGATTATGAAGTCAAGGAACTTCCCAAGCTGTAGTTAGACCTCACCCACTCAATAGATTGGAACACAGACTGGATATTCAAGGTAGTTTAAAGGTGTTTTATTTGTTACTCATTACTTAGAGGTTTTGTTATATTTTCCTCGGGGGAAAGAAATTCCCTTTTTTCCTTTCTTTTTCTTTTCTTTTTTTTTTTTTTTTTTGGCTCTGAAAATAAGGTAAACTTCTTCAGATGTCAAAAGGATTAATGACTAGTCCAATAGCTTCTCGTTAGCACTAAGACTAAAAGAATAGTGATTAACGCCCATCTGCTGTTTAGGAGTTTCATTCCCAGAAATCACAAATTTTCCATTATTTTCTTGCCAGAACCATCCAAATTCTGTCTAGAACCAAAAGCCCTGGTGATACTAACAGTTTCTATTGAAAGTGTCAACATGTTACACATTTTTACTCTATCTGTACAACAGCACAGAGTGCTTGATAGAGACACGTGCTGCTATTAATCAAGGTCTGGAAAGGCTGTCCTTTTTTCCCTCTGTTCAAGGAGATCAACCTCTCCTAAAATCAAAACTCAGCTAACAGAAAAGAAACTTCATGTTTTACTCCATGGAACAAGTATCATGTAGAAATGTAACACTTTTACAAAGGCAAATTATTGTTTCTAAATTCAAGGTTTACATTTTCGGCATCAGACTATCCGTATCCCATCCCAACTAGGCTCCCCCGCCCCCACCCCTCCCCGCCGCTTTGGTATTTACTGGTTTATGACAAGTGTTTCATTTCATTTTACTCCTTTGAATTTTCTGTATTTTAAGTTGAACAAGTTTTACTTTTATAAGAAAAAAGATAAAAAGTAATTTCTAAAAAGTGCACATATGTACAGGTTCACACAGCCTCAAATAAATGATAAGGTAGACAACGTGGGCAGAAAGAGTTCCGAGAAAAACAGATGGAACCTAGGGTGCAAAAGATGTTTCAGAAAGGCAGTGGAATTGAAATGGCCTTAAATAGAAGCGATGTAGGTTAAGAGAAGAGGAAAAGGAGAATGGAGGACCAGGGGAAGGAGAAATGCAACGAAGCATCATGAAGTCTATGTGAAGAGGGGAATTAGTTTGTCTCGAGTGTAATATTTATGCAAAAGAGGAAACTGTGGGGATAGAGGATCCACACTGTAAAGAGTTTAGAATTAGGATTAAAGGAAATTTATTTTGCCAAACTCAGACACAAGTTGAAAAACTGACTAGAGTTTTAACTTGAATTTGCAAAAGAGACAAGTTAGTACAGAACTGACTCACATATTTGAGAAAATAGAAGCCTTTGAAAAAAAAAATCACAAGGTCAGAAGATAACTCAGCTTGTTCTATGGTAGTCAGTAATTCTGATTAGATAGCTTTTGGGTCCATTTTGATAAAAAAGAAAAACAAAATGTTTCTGTCTTTTGAATAAAAAGTAACTTTATGGCTTATCTTAGAATTCAAGGCTTTTAGACTATTTCTGTTTTTAAAAGACTTGTCTTAGAGTGCAATGCTTTTGGAAATGTCAGCCTTTGCTAGGCTTTGGTACAGGTAGGGCTTGATTAGTCGTTACTGTGGACAGGGTTAGACAAGACAGTTTTCTTTGCCACATCATATAGACTAGAGTGTAGAGCCTCAAACATCGCGAGGCTTCAAGCCAGGCCACCGGGTAGAGCTATGATCATATAGGTTGTGCACTGCACAACTGTAGGGGGTGCTATGTACATAGTGCTCCCTGGAGTTATACAACCCAGAACATGCTCAGTTATGCTTGGAAACCTAGGAGCCAGGTGAGTAACATAAATCAGTGAAGCGCATGACTCTCCTAAAGGATTCCAACTAATTAAAAAAAAAACAATGTTCAGAACACTATGGAGCAATAAAACAAATTTGCAGACTATATCCAGCCTTGGAGCTCTACTTTGCAACCTCTGCTATAGGATGTAGAAACAGTCACTATTTTTGAGCAATGTAATAATGCATTAAAAAGGGCTATGAAATGAATTATAGAGAAAAAAGACTAGAAAGAAGGAGACCGGTAAGAAAACTTACTTCAATAATCTAGGGTGGAGGAAAAAAGAGCCTGGTCTAGGCTTACGGTAATAGGATAGAAAGGAAAGAATTCTTAGGATTCAATGATAGAATTCAGATTTGATTCAGTCAATTCAGATGACTTCCCACAGGAATAAAAAAAAAAAAAAGGAGTCCAGAGTAATGCAAAGTTTTGAACCTAGGTCCTTAGGAAAATACTTGGAGAAAAAAAATATTTACCTTTGAAACAAATTCAGATATTTTTTAAAAAAGATTTTTAGGGGCGCCTGGGTGACTCAGTCTATTGAGTGACCAACTCTTGGTTTTGGCTCAGGTCATGATCTCACCATTCAGGAGATCAAGCTCCGTGACTGGCTCTGCGCTGAAGGCACAGAGCCTAATTGGGATTCTCTGCTGACAGCTCAGAGCCTGGAGCCTGCTTCAAATTCTGTGTCTACATCTCTCTCTGCCCTGCCTCCCCGCCCCCCATCTCAAAAATAAATAAACACTAAAAAAACTTCTTTAATATGTGGAAAAGAAGCCGAAAAGAGGGAGAAGGGAATTGGAAAAACTATGCAAAAATGTTAACAGTAATTATCCTTAAGTAATGAGGTTATGAGTTATAATAATTCTCTTCTTTATATTTATCTGCAGTTCCCAAATTTTCTACAATGAATGTGTTATTTATAATTAGAAAAAAATGTTTTAATATCCAAAGGGACTCACCATTTACATAGTCCATAAATTAAATCTCCACCTTTTTGTTTTTGTGACAACTATCTGCAATCGCAAATGCTAATAGGTTAGCTTTTCAGTGTTGAGAAAACAGATCTTGTTCTAGCATGCTAAATACAATCCCTACAATCTCAAAGAAAAAAATATTTAATATTTTCCAGTGATAAAGGCTTGTTTTAGACATTATTTTTATTCAAAAATTAATTTTAAATATGCTAATAATTTTGTTTAAAAGACATGATATTCTTTTTCTCAGCATTAGCTGTTAGCCTTTCTCAAGTTACATTCAAGACTTAAAGACCATTTGAGCTTTTGCCAAGGACATAAAAATTCAAGGTAAGAGGAAATAATCATAGTACCAACAATAAAAATAATATTTTTATGGCTTTAAAAAATAGCTTCACATATGTTTGATCCAGGACTCATTTGACTTTTAAGAAAAAAATGGGATGTGGGGCACCTGGGTGGCTTAGTCGGTTGAACNTTCATGCTTCTCTCCGGTTGATGCTTGTCATAGAACTTATAAAGCTTTATTGTACTAACTTATTATTTGTCTTCTACCATCAGCACTCAATATTCTGCCTGGTAGAGAGCAGCTACTCAATAATTGAATGAATGGAGTATGTGACAGACTGGCACTTGAATTCAGTTCCTGTGTTTTTCTGATCATAATGACTCATTCAATGTGTGTACATATTTCTCAGGAGTTGTTTCCCAACACTACATTTGGAGATCTGACCTTCAGGGAACTCTTTTCTTTGTCAGTCAAGAGTAACCCTGCTAGAAAAGGGCTGTCTCAACAAATGGGTGCTTTTGTGGTAGCCTCATCACCCTGTCATGTATTCAGAATTTACATAAATGGTCTAATTTGTAAGAATTGATCTCTTTGAAAGGTCACACTTGGACCTTGGAATAATCAAACTTGAGGGAAAATTATTTTTCTGATTGGATTTTGGGCATGTGCTTAATTTGGCTGTTATGCAGGTGCTGTTAAAAGCGTTGTTTGTAGGGACGCTTGGGTGGCTTAGTCGGTTAAGCGTCTGACTTTCGCTTAGGTCATGATCTCGCGGTTCGTGGGTTCGAGCCCCGCGTCGGGCTCTATGTTGACTGCCAGCTCAGAGCCTGGAGCCAATTTCAGAGTCTGTGTCTCCCTCTCTCTCTGACTCTCCCCTGCTCACACTGTCTCTCTCTCTCTCCTAGAAATAAATAAAAAATATTAAAAAAAAAAAAAGGGATGTAATAATGGCAGGGTTTTCTAGCTCCACTTTGTGAAGGAGACACTGAGACTCAGAGAGGTAAATATCTTGTTCAGTATCACAAGCTACTAAATAGTAAAATCAGAATTCAAATCAAGGTCTCCCATTTCCAAGTACTGTAATTTTTCCCATAGAGTATGAATGGGAAACCATGAAAACTATGCCTTGTCCACCTTGTTGGGCCCTTCTCTGTACTGACAGCAGGGCTGGTTGATCTTGCCACGTTTGTCTGGCCAAGCTCTGGACTCTCACTGTGGTCCATCCTGCTCCAAACTGGTGAAACCCAAAATACAACAAAGGAAAATAGATAGCAATAAAAAAAAAAAAAAAAAAACACAAACAAACAAAAACACCAAAAACACCTCTTTGGTTAAGGGGGAAAAAACACTGTCTTTCATTTCTTTGGGGCGTATTTGCCATTCTAAACTTTGTACAATGGTTTGCATATAAATCCTTCCTAAAATGAATACAAGAGTAAAGGTCTGAGACAAATAATGGAAATGGCTGAAAATTTACAAGTTTATTAAAGCAATAAGTCACATCCACCAGCAGAATGATTGTTTATGCATGAATCTTACACTTAAAAAATTTTTTTAATGTTCAATTTTGAGAGAGAGAGACCAAGAACAAGTGGGGGGAGGGTCAGAGAGAGAGGGAGACACAGAATCTGAAGCAGGCTCCAGGCTCTGAGCTGTCAGCACAGAGCTCGACACAGGGCTTGAGCTCACAAACCGTGAGATTATGACCTGAGCCAAAGTTGGACGCCGATGTTGGATGCTTAACCAACTAAGCTACACATGCACCCCTGCATGAATCTAATACTTATTATCAATGGTTAAAAGAGAGGCACAACTCTCTTGGATGAACTGAAGCAAAACTTCAAGAATGAGCTTCAGTTCCATCTGATTATATCCTCAAAATTAGTTGTCCCTTCATACTTCTTTTATATGATCCCATTTGGCAGTTACGCCCACTTGCTAGAAGAATTTCACATTGTTCTGTGATCAAGGGTATCATTTGTCTTAACTGATACTCTACCGCTCCTCATGCAAACATGATTTTTGCTTTGAACCCAATTTTGATTTGATACATTCTCAGATTGTTCTTCATGCATGCATGGGTTCTCTGTATGTATCATTTTTTCTTCTGTCTGAATTATTAACTTCTCAAGTATACTGTTTGGGTATTTGTTCATGCTTTCATGCTAATACCCATACCGCTTTGTTCACTAAAGCCTTATTGTTGGATAATTTGGATATACTAGCAAATAGCTCATCTGTCACTCTACTATTTTAAAAGCAACACTGCTTTCTCTAAAGCTTAAAAAATTATAACATTATAACATTCTCTAAAGTTTAAACATTTTTCAAATGAATCATTAGAAGGATACTAACTAAGAGGTAGTATAGACAAATTCAAGTGGGATGTTACAGAAAGCAGGAGATTCTAATGTGGGTTGTTTTGAGCAATAAAAATGGTTAAAGTCTATTTGTAAGGTAGAATGTGAAATATTTTAAGATACCAAGTGTAAGCAATAAAAGATAAGCTTAAAGGATAAGAACTTGTAAAAATGACCAGACCTGGTAACTTCTCAAAGGAAGCAGAAAACATCCTCCTACCCAAAGCCAATCCCTCCTGTATTATTTATCTACTTATGCTGATGGGGTTCAGAACACGCTATCCCAACATATGAGTACTGAGTGTTTTAAGCTGAAGGAGTCTGAGAAAACAAGCAGAAGCAGGATCACTCTGACCTTTTTCCTACCCTTCTGCCTTGAAACAGGTCACAAAGCCCTCATGTGAGAGGCGCCTTCCCTAAATGTCGTGGAAAGGAGCATCTTTATCTCCAAAGACAAAAGGACTTACTAAGAAGAATCCAAACAAACAGGCCTTGTTAAGTATGCTACTAAGTTCCCTCATACTCCTTTCGTCTATCACATCCCTCCACAACAATCCACTCTTCAGCAAACCTAGCATCAAAGCACTGAGGTCTGTTTCTTTGGGTCTTCGTTTCCTTATGAAGGCTCCCGTGTCACATAACACTTGTATTAAATTTGTATGCTTTTCTCTCATTAATCTTTGTCGGTTTAATTTTCAGACCCAGCCAGGGACCTTAATAGGGTTGAGAAAAACTTTTTTTCCTACCCTACGCTGCATAGCAAATTATGGAGCCTTAGCAGCTTAAGACAATAAACATTTATTATCTCACACCATTTCAAAGGGTGAGGAATCTGGAAACAGCTTAGCTGAGTGTTGCTGCCTCAAAATATCCCATGCGGTTGCAGCCAAATGTCAGCCAGTGCTGCAGTCATATGAAGGCTTAATCGAGCTGGAGGATCCCCTCCCAAGCCTGTCACTTGGTTGTCACCCAAGAAGCCTCGGTTCCTCCCCATGTGTGCCCTCTCCTTATGAAACGGGAGCTGGCCTCCCCCAGAGCAAATGACAAGGGAGAGAGAGAAGGCACCAAGATGAAAGCTACACTGTCTTTTATAACCTCATCTCGGAAGTGACATAGCATCACTTTTGTTGTATCCAATCAGTCACAAAGACCATCCCTGGTCTATATAGGAGAAGATGACACAAGGATGTGAATACAGGGACCCAGGGCTCATCTGGGGACATCTTGGAGTCTGGCTACCTCCTTTCCTTTGTATCCTTTGTTATCTTCCACTCCCATCACCCTTGTGCTCCTTCAGTTTGAACTACTTTCTCCTTACTGCCTCTTCCCCTATGTTGGGTCTAGACACTCTGACACTATACTCTGAAACTTCATTTGTATACCTTCTTGGGAAAAAAGAAAAAACAAAGTCCTTTCTAAACTCCTCTTCATAGTTCAACTCTAGTTACCACTCTCTTCCCATGGCTGAATTCCTGAAAGAGAAACGCACACACACTTACACTTCCTCACCTGGTCCACAGAAATCTGACCTGCACCCCAACCTCTCCAATGGAACTGTGGTCCCAGGTCACTGGAACACTGCTAGGGGTTCTTTGTCTAAAATTCTAATGCATTTGTGGCACCTGGGTGGCTCAGTCGGTTAAGCGTCTGACTTCAGCTCAGGTCATGATCTTGCAGTCCATGGGTTCGAGCCCTGCATCTGGCTCTGTGCTGACAGCTCAGAGCCTGGAGCCTGAATTGGATTCTCTCACCCTCTCTTCCTTGCGTGCTCTCTCTCTCAAAAATAAATAAACATTAAAAAAATGTAAATTCCAACACTTTTGCAGTCCTTGAATTTCTTTTCCCTTGGCTGCTGTGACACCATTCCTCCCTGGCTTTTGTTCTAACCCTTTCATGACTATTTCTTACTTCCACTGTTGACTTTTTGCTTTATCTCTCTGTAAGTACTGGGTATTCTCCACAATTCAACCCTCACCTTTTTCCTACTATTTTTAACACTCTCCCTGTATTTTTTCTATTCCAGTGGCTTTCGCTACCATCTGTATGTAGCTAACTGCCAAATCTAAATCTCCAGATTCCTTCTCTTTCTTGAATTCCATACCATTATAAGCAACTCCTTGCTTAAGAGTGTGAAAGCCCCACAGGTTTCTAAGTAGATAGATATGTTGGCTCAGTTTGAGGAGATCAATTACTTCTGACAACTTGTAATTAGGAGGGGAAAACTTTTTAAAAAGTATTCTTTTATATATATATATTCATATATATATATTTCTTTTAAGAGAGAGAGAGAGTGCCTAAGTGGTAGAGGGGCACAGAGAGAAAGGGACAGAAGATCCAAAGCAGACCCCCTGCTGACAGCAGCAAGCCCAATGTGGGACTCAAACTCATAAACTATAAGATCATGACCTGAGCAGAAGTCACTCAGCAGACTGAGCCACCCAGACACCCCAAAAAGAGGAATTCTTGATGAGACCTTATCTTCAAAAAGAATTTTTTCCACATGGCATAACCTTTAGTGCAAACGCATGATGGAGTGTGATCCCAGCAAAAAGTTTCCCTCTCTTCCTAGAAGAAGCCACCAATTTGTCCACCAAGCCATTATTCATCATTTTAGTTCAACATAAAGAAGAGTAGACAGCTCACCGTCATAATCAGTTCACACAGAGATTGGTAAAACCAAGAGCTGCATGCAACTTCATAATCAACTCCTATCTGCCAGCACCACCTTCAGATACTTTGTGGAGGCTGTGCCAAGACTCCCAGAACCACATCCTGTCCTCCTGGACAAATTGCCCAGTGAAGACCAACTTCTCCCTAGAATGCTCAGGGTTTCAGACCAAAACTTATCCCAAACTACTGTGAGGAGACCATGTTCTGAGTCACGTTACAGCGTATTGTTAGCACAGACGCCGGGTCCACAACCTGCAGCTGTTGTTACTGCAGCTACTTCTGCTGTCCTCACGTCCTCGCATTTCCACCATAAAAATGAGTTGTGAGCAAGAGTTCATCATGCTCAATAACGTCGTGATGCCCGGTCACACTGCACCAAGCAGCAGTGTGCTGTTCATACGCCTACGGGATCAGAAACATGTAACATTTCCACATTGGTATATGCTCCTCTCAGGGGCAAAACTAGACATCAGGTGCATAGGTGTTTCCTTTTATTCAAGCCACAAGCCTTATTTTTGCCAGAGAAATCACTGGCATTGAGACTGAGCACCTAGAATTTTTCCATATTTTGGAGGCTCCAGAGCCTCATTCTAAGGCTAATGAGGCTATCTCTGTACTTCAAGCCCATCTAGTCAAAGAGACTGCCAAAAACCAGCCAGCAAGTGCTACTGCTGTTCTAAGGTATAAAACTGATCAGGAATCACAAGAAAAACTCACGTTTCAGGCACCTGAGTGGCTCAGCCCATTAAATGTCCAACTCTAGAGTTTGGCTCAGGTCAGTTGAACTCTCAGTTCCTAAGTTCAAGCCTAGCATCAGGCTCTGTACTAACAGTGTGGAGCTTGCTTGGGATTCTCTGTCTCCCCCTCTCTCTCTGACCCTCTCCGCTCGTGCTCTTTCTCTCTCTCAAAAATAAATAATACATAAAAAAATAAAAAGAAGAAGAAAAACCATGTTTCATTGGGAAAAATATCAAAACCTTGAAAAATTTTAGTTTAGTTGTGGGGGGAGGAAATTGTAAAATAAAATGAAATTTTAAATAGAAAAATTGTGATGTGGTCCCTGAGTGGCTCAGTCTATTGAGCATCTGACTCAATTTCATCTCAGGTCATGATCCCAGTGTTGTGGGTTCAAGCCCTGTGTTTGACTCCACACTGAGCATGAGACTCTCTCTCTCTCTCTCCCTCTGTCCCTGCCCCTACTTGTGCACAGGTGTTCTCTCTCAAGTAGGAAAACAAATAAACAAACAAATAAATAGAACATCTGAAACATAGGTAGTGAGAAAATCCCATGTCTAACAAACTTAATTCTAGTCCTAGTTTATTGATGGTGAAAAGGCAGAGAAGAAGAAAGGAAAGAAGGAAGGAAAAGGAAGAAAATGGAAGATTAGGAGAAAGTGAGGGGGGAGGGAAAGAAAGGGAAAAATATGCAAAAAACCTCTTTATCTAGAAATTAATGAGAAAATACAAAGTTTGGTTCTAGATACCCTCAAACTACCTTTGCAAGTTAATCATGATTTCTTTATCTCGTGACACTATTTTTTTAATTTATTGAGGTTGCATAAATTTAAGGCTGATGTTGTTTTATACTGATATGCTTGCATTTTTGTTATTTTGAAAATGCTTTATAGACTCCTATAGCCAAGACATAATTCACAGGTGAAATATAGAATATTAATAAGGGGATTAAGAGTATACTTGTCTTGAGCACTGAGAAATGTATAGAATTGACGAATCATTATGTTGTATACCTGAAACTAATGTAACACTGTATGTTAATTATATGTCAATTTAAAAAGACATAATCTGCATCCCCTATACATTAATTATTTATACCTGCATGTAATCTTGAGGTTCTGATGTTTAATTGGGAAGAAGGCACAGAAAGTTTCAAGTAGCGTCTCCAGTACCGGAACAAACCAGGAGCATTTGGATCCTGACAGTTGTGCAGAGACTGAATAGTACTGTCTTCCACACATACAGAAGCCCACAGTGAGAAGGTAAGCTACCAGATAAGACCTTCAAGTCCAAAATCATCAAAGTAAGAGGAAGAGTTTCAGCAGCAGAGCAGACTACAACCTCACTGCATCGATCTGCCCAAAGGAACCACTGAGTTACTCCAAGTATTATAAACACTTATTATAGGATGTAGGTAATAGGAAGGAGATTCTTGCCATTGTTGTAATCAACGTTGTCAATCTGGGATGGCTTTGATTATATATATATTTTTTCAAAAGTTTATTCTCATGGGCTGGGTTTGAGGCGTAACAACAGTGGCATGAATCACAAGATCAATAAAACCTTCCAACGTTCTGCAAACCTAGTACCTCTGTCTCCTTTACATTCTCCCGTGATGCTTAAGACAGGCTATTGAGGTTGAGGGGGAGGCTAAACAGGCAGCTTGAAGAAAATTATAAATGTTCGTAAAATCTGCTGAGGAAATTCTGGAGAAGCAGATGGCCCGGAACAAATAAAAGGATTGCCAAGCTCTGTTGGAGGTTCACCTGAATTTAGAGGTCATGGACTTACATGACCAGAATGATTAGGTCTGTTTCACATTTAATACATCCATGTATGTAATTTGTCTTCCTTATACAGAATTTAAGTCACTAATATAAACTTCCACAACTAGTTCATTAGGGTCTTGTAGTTGCAAACAACAGAAAATTACTCTGGCTAATAGAAGATAAAAGGAATTTCATTGAAAGGATATATGCAAGCTATCAAAACAAAGGGGAGGTTAATGATTCAGTACGTAAAGGACAAAATGTTTTCACAGGTCTCTGTAGTAGAAACAAATAGCTGCCTGTGTGAATCACTTAATGTCTTTGGATCACTCCATTCCAGAGTCCAGTTCCAGAGAGAGAGAAACTGTCCGAGCAAGGCCCATATGCTTAGGGGAGCTGCCTCCAAGCCTGGAAGGCTGGACAGGTAATTCACTAAAGGAGAATTGTGATGCTGTTGCCAAAAGAAAAGAAGTTGGATGATGGTGAGCAAAAATTAACAAATGTCTGGTGCAGATAAAAGAGCAGAATTAAGATCTGAATATACATTTGTCACATGTAAAACCTAATATGCTACGTTTTTTGCGAAGTTGCCTCCTAATAGGAATGAAGAAGAGAGACTGTTGTTTGAGGGTTACAGTGTAGGTGGAACAGGACAGTAAGAATGTGAGAGGGTCGAGAAGCCTGCAAATAATGACAGGTGATAGGACCTCCGAGCCAGGAATATAAGTGAGGCCAGCGGCGCCTCAGTGGCTCAGTCAGTCAAGCATCTGACTTTTGATTTTGACTCAGGTCATGGTCTCACAGTTTGTGGATTTGAGCCCACGTGGGGTCTCTGCTGGCAGCATGGAGCCTGCTTGGGATTTTTCTCTCCCTCTCTCTCTCCCTTTCTCTCTGCCCCTCCCTTGCTCACATGCTCTGTCTTTCCCTCTCAAAATGAATAAACATAAGAAAAATAAAGAAAAAAACCATAAGGGGACTTCAAAACTGGGAGACATAGAGGGACAGGGTGGTAAAACAGGTGAGGTGAGAGCATTTCTGGGAGTCTTCTGAGATGATGCCAGAAATTCTATGATGTAAACCAAGTGAGAGACATGCCCTGAGAAACTGAGGTGTGTCATGATGAGTCCTCAAACAACAAATAAAGTCCCAGTTGTGTTTTAGTTTCTGATGCAGTCAGAAGCACACTAATTATTTGGTTATTGAAGACTTAAGCAAGAGGGAGACAGTTCATTGTCATAGCCATCTTAAAAATAAAATCTGCTCCAGAGACTGAACAAAGGAAAAATGAAATCTATATTGATCATGGTATTTAAAACTTAGGGGCGCCTGGGTGGCTTAGTCGGTTAAGCGTCCGACTTTCGCTTAGGTCATGATCTCGCGGTTCGTGGGTTCGAGCCCGCATCGGGCTCTGTGCTGACTGCCAGCTCAGAGCCTGGAGCCTGTTTCAGTCTGTGACTCCCTCTCTCTCTGACCCTCCCCTGCTCACGCTGTCTCCCTCTCTCTCTCTCTCTCCTAGATATAAATAAAACATTAAAAAAATTAAAAAAAATAAATAAATAAAACTTAGTGAAGAATGTCTGAAGAATATTTTATGAATGAACTTGTTATCCCACCCACGCTTTTCCCCAAAGAACTGTTGGGGAATGACTCTAGGTAATTCTCTCAAACAAAAAGAGTGTTCACACAAGCTTAGAAGCAAAATGTTTTAGGTTTCTAAAGATAGTCCTACTGATACAAAGAAATTGAAAGCAAGTGTCTTCACTTGCTTTGTATTAAAAGGAAGGAAAATACACCAGAGGAAATCTACCATTTATGAAAAGAGCAGAGCACATTAAACTGAACCTTTCTGGAGTGTGGGGGACAAGAATTGAGCATGGTTATAAAAGGGCAAAATGAAGGTGCCTTGTGTTGATGGGAATAACCTGTACCTTAACTGTATCAGGGTCAATATGTTGGTTGTGATATTGTACTATAGTTTTGCAAAATGCTACCACTGGAGAAAGCCAGATAAAGCCTCCATGGGATCTCTCTGCGTTATTTCTTATAATTGTATGTGGATTTACCATTATCTCAAAATAAAGTTTAATTCAAAAGAAAAACAACAGGGCACCTGGGTGAGTCAGCTGAGCACCCTACTTCTGCTCTGGTCATGATCTCATGGTTCATAAGTTTAAGCCCCGCATCCGGCTCTCTGGGTCAGCCCAGCATCCCATCTCTTTCCCTCTTCTCTGCCCTTCTCCCACTCATTCTCTCTTTCTCTCTCTCTCTCTCTCTCCCTCTGAAATAAGTAAACATTAAGAAAAAAGAAGAAAAACAACACACAAACACAAAATGAACTTTCCTAGTTATAGGGAAGAAGAGTTATCTCTACCCCTTATATTTCCATACGCAGTAATTTAAACTAGACCAAAATGGTTCTCTAACCTGGTTGCTCATTTGTTCCCTGGTGACCTCAAACTTCCTGGAAAACTGAGAATCACTGAGCCTCTCTCCACCCCTCATTTATTCCTCCCTAGGGAAGCTCAGCCCTTCTCCCACCCCCTCTAGTCCTGCATTTTGCAGACAGCATGTCAGCTTTCCTCTCCTGGGCCTTTATTCCACTGGGAAGCCTGTGTTGTTCAACTGCACCAGTGGCTAGTGGGTAACTCTGGAAAAAGTGTGAGTACCCACTCGGCCACGTCTTCCAGTCAGCTTTATGAAGGTGATAGTTTGACCTTCATTTGTCTGATTCTGTATCTCTTTCAACTGATTCTGAATCTAAGAGGAAGAAAGGGCTGATATTTTTTAGGTACCTGGTTCCTGAAAGAAAAGGGCTTTCAGCTGGTCTGAACTCCTATATCAGGCAAAGAGACCTTGGGAATATGACCTTAGCTTTGCCTTCTTGCCACTCGGGCTCTCCAGAATGTAGCAAAGATAAACGTGGAATGTTAGCAGGTCGGATTGCACCTGGCTTAGAGGAGCATTCATTGTGAAATCTCTCACTAATGAGTTGCAGCTGCACTAGGAGGCATGTGACTTGGCATTTACTCCAAGAGACTCTGCAACAAGCAGGGGATTACACACGGGTAAGGAACAGACGGATGGCTGCCCTAAGGTGAAGCTGTCCGCACCAGGTTTGCCCTCATCTCTTGTGACTCAGCCCTGAAGAGTGGAGGAGAGTGGAAGTCACACCTAATCTATCACCAGGTATTACATAACACATGTAGCAAGTAGTCCCACTAAAATTCTAGCACCTGGTCCCTGCTCTTCAGTAACTAGACAAAGTCCTTTGTTAAGTTCATCTAGTTCTTGCAGTCATTCTGTAGGTTAGCACATTTATTACTCTTTCCAACACGATCTCCATTTTCCTTCCCCTTTTAGAGATGTAAGAAGGCTAACTTACCTTGTCAGATGTCCTTGCCATTAGAGGTGGCCCTATGACTCAGTTCTGGCAAAAAGAAAAATGTAAACTGAATACTATTTCTGTATTACTGCCTCTTCCACTTCATTCTTCTTGCCTGGAACACATGCATGATGCTGGAGTCTTCCCGGTCATTGTCAAGTATGGTATACAGCAAGACAGAAGGGTCGCTTGATGGTGGTGTTGAGCTACCATATCAGTCTTAGACCTCCCATCACCAGATTTGGGGAGAACGTCCTGGATTATCCAGTTGGACCCAATGTGATCATAAAAGGCCCTATAAGGGACGGAAAGAGGTAGAAGGAAGGATCAGAGAAATATGTGACAACAGAAGCAGAGTCAGAGCAATGCTATTTGCTGGCTTTGAAAGAAGAGGAAGGGGGCAGTGAGGCAAGGAATGTAGGCAACCCCTAGATGCTGGAAAAAGAAACAGCACCTTCCCATGAGACTCTAGAAGGAATGCAGCCTTTCCAACACCTTAGTTTTAGTCTAGTGAGGCCTGTGTCAGCTTTCTATCCTACCAACAATAAATTCTAAATTCTTGTTGTTCAAACCACTAAATTTGCAGTAAACTGCTACAGTGGCAATAAGAAATAAATACACTATATTAAGACCTCTTAATTACGAATTATTATTAAAGAAATTGTTTCCTTTCATTGCAATATACCTCTAGTTTTTAAATCCAGGGCAGGCAAAAAGAGGCATAACTTATTTTTTAAGAATAAAAAAATATCCCCAGGACCCTAGGAAAAGAATGATATTTTTATAGCCATGGTAACAAACACCAAAGCTGGTTTTAAAACTATTTAATTGATCAGTGACAATTTGCTCCAGTAAACACACCTCAGGAACAGGAAACATGCTTCTATAACCCAAGTTTCTAAGGCTGATTTTCAACTATTCCTTCCTCAGTAACCAATACTTCCCAGAACAAACTTTCCCATTAAGCCTGTATTTGCTTTGCTCAGTGAGACTGTGTCTGATCAACATAGCCTTCCCTTACTTAAGTAAGCAATAAATTCAGTTTCTAGGTTTCCTATTTTGGTTGACAATCTCATCCTTTGAAATATTATACATTCTTCTTAAGACAAACTTATTTTTAATTTAACAAGGGTCAAGGAAAACACAAAGTGCCAAGTTTTGATACTGTTAAGTGAAGGTAGTTGGAAACACAGTATATGAGAATTTGTTTTGATTATGGGAAAAAATAATTTTATGTGTTTTTTAAATATTTATTTTTGAGAGAGGGAGAGAGAGCACACGCGTGCACACATGCACACAAGTTAGGGAGGAGCACAGAGAGAGGGAGACAGAGGATCCAATGCAGGCTCTGCACTGACAGCAGAGAGCCCAATGTGGGGCTTGAACCCATGAACTGTGAGATCATAATCTGAGCCGAAATCAAGATTTGGATGTTTAACTGACTGAGCCACCCAGGTACCCCTTTTTTTGTGTGTGTTTTTTTTAATTCTTAATTTGTCCCTATGTTTATATTTGAAAAACAAAAAGCCTAAAACTAAATAAAACCACTCATGATCCCACCATCTTCATTATCTTAATATTTTAAAACGTACAAGTCCTGATCTCCTTCCTACTAATACCACCCAACAGAGGTAATTGCTAATCACAATTTTATGTATATCTTCTCAGATGTAAACTTAGGCACAGAAGTGTTATAAGAAGGCTATTTTAACCAGTTGCCATGGTGTTGCTAGGGTCTTTGGGACATATTTTATATGGCTAAGTACAGTTTGGTATTTTGGCATGGTTGTGGGCTTCCTAAGAATGGTAGACATGATATATTCATCTCTCCATAACAAGTTACATTATGTAATAGGTTTTCAACAAATCTTTACTGAATTAAATTAAGAACTAAATTTCTCTAAATAAGATTCCATTTAATTTCTGGTATAAGGATATACTACTTCGTCCTAAGGTAATATAGATGCAGATACTGAATCCAACTGTGGTAGACTCTTTGGGATCTTAATGTTTAATGTTCTAGGACAGTATTGCTCAAAGAGCAGTCAACTAGTGGTGGTTTATCAAATATTCAAAGAAGTTTGGCCATTTCAGGGGAAAAAAGCAAAGAAGTAATTTTGTTCACATACAGTTCATAAATGTGTGGTTAAGATTAATTACTTCTTAAGGTGCCTGGGTGGCTCAGTCTGTTAAGCATCCAACTTCAGCTCACGTCATGATCTCATGGCTCCTGGATTCTAGCCCCATGTAGGGCTCTGTACTTACAGCTTGGAACCTGGAGCCTGCTTCAGATTCTGTGTTCCCCTCTCTCTCTGCCCCTCTACCACTCACTCTCTCAAAAATGAATAAATGGTAAAAAAAAATTTTTTAAGATTACTTCTTTTTACAGAAATCTTCTTATATTCTTAGTTTATTATTTTAAAAATAGATATGATTTTCATGATTCAAAACTGAAAAAGGTTGGGGCACCTGGCTAGCTCAGTTGGTAGAGCATGCAACTCTTGATCTCGGGGCTGTGAGTTTGAGCCCTATGTTGGGTGTAGAGATTACTTAAAACATAAAATTGAAAAAAAAACGAAAAAGGTCAAAGGATAAACAGTAGAACCAACCACACTCCCAAGCCACACCCCCAGTTTGTTATGTATCCTTCCAGAGATATCTTAATATATAAGAAAACATATGCACACATACACACACCTGCAATCATTTTATCCAAGTAGCTTAGGTTATATATAGTCTTCTGCCCCTTACTTGTTAGATGCAACAGTGCATCTATGGCAGCCTTCCATATCAGTACACAAAGAGTAGCCTCATTCTCTTTTACAGCTGCAGAGAATTCTCAGATGGACATAAAGTTTTCTTTTTAAACTACTAAGAAGATCTTAATCAATAACTTTGTATGAATGTTCGTTCATACACATTTGACTCTGTAGGACAAATTCCTAGAAACAGAATTGTTGGGTCAAAAGGTATATGAATTTGTAACTTTCTAAAAAATTTTTTAATGTTTATTTACTTTTGAGAGAGAGAGAGAGAGCATGAGCAGAGGATGAGCAGAGAGAGAGGGAGACACAGAATCCAAAGCAGGCTCCAGGCTCTGAGCTGTCAGTACAGAGCCCAATGCAGGGCTCGAACCTACAAACTATGAGATCATGACCTGAGCTGAAGTTGGAGACTTAACTGACTGAGCCACTCAGGTGCCCTTTAACTTTTAAAGTTACTGCCAAAATCCCTCTCCATGGAGGCAATTCATTCTCTCATGGAAATTAGAGTGCCTGGTTCCCCAGAGACTCAGTCACACAATACATTATTATCAAATTATTTTCTCTGCTAATCAAACAGTTCAAAAGGACATTAACTCACATTCTATTGTGAGAAAAGTTTATTTTTTTTTGTTTTGTATGTTTGAGTATTTGTATTACCCTTTCTGTGAATTGTCTGGTGATATGATTTGTCCACTTTTTATTGGGTTGTTTTTTCCTTTAGTTATTGTAGATTCTCTTTTATATTAGGAAAATTAGCCTTTGTGATACAAATATAAAATGAATTTCCTCAAGTAGCCATTGCCTTTTGGCTTACTTTATGGTAATTCTTCCTATGCAGAATTTTTTTTAAATACGACTTGCAAATACTTTATCCCATTCTTTGCTTGTCTTTTCACTTTCTAGGTAATGTCTTTGAAGCACAAAAATTTCTAATTTTAATGAAGTTCTATTTATCTTTTTCTTTTGTTGCTTCTGCTTCTGGTGCCACATCTAAGAAACCATTGCCTAATGCAAGGTCACAAAGATCTATATCTATGTTTCCTTATAAGCTTTAGCTCTTATATCTAGGTATTAATCAATTTTCAGTTAATTGTTGTGTATAGTGTGTGGTACTGAGGTTCTAAATTTATTCGTTTGTAGACTTCAGTTGTCCCAGAACTGTTCATTAAAAACTATTCTTTCCCCCAATTGAATTGTCTTGACACCCTATTGAAAATCATTTTACCACAAATATATGGATTTTTTCTGGACTCTCAGTTCATTCCATTCCTCTATTTATCTATTCTTATGCTAGTGCCACATAGCCTTTAATACTGTAGCTTTAAAGTAAGTTTTGAAATGGGGAATTGTATGTTCCAATTTTGAACTTTTTCTTTTCTTAAACATATGAAATAGTCTTTTTTATTGAAAAAAATAATTGACATACAATATTGTGTTAATTTCAGGTGTATAACATGATTTTATATTTATATACATTACAAAATAGTCAACACAATAAGTCTATCACCATATAAAATTGTAACAGTATTATTGACTATATTCCCTATGCTGTACATTATATCCCTATGTCTTATTTTTTATTTTTTTAATGCTTATTTATTTTTAAGAGAGAGAGAGACAGAGTGTGAATGGGGGAGGGGCAGAGAGAGACACACACACACAGAATCTGAAGCAGGCTCCAGACTCTGAGCTGTAAGCATAGAGCCCTATGTGGGGCTCAAACTCACAAACCATGAGATCATGACCTAACTGAAGTCAGACACTTAACTGACTGAGCCACCCAGGTGGCCCTATCTTATTTTTATAAATGGAATATTGTGCTTCTTTTCAAGATTGTTTTAGTTCTATAAGGCCCCTTGCAATGCTGTATGAACCTGAGGACCAGCTTCTCCATTTCTGCAAAAAGGCAATTGGAATTTTGACAGGCATTGTATTGAATTGGCAGATTAATGTGGGGGAGTAGTGTCATCTTAACATTATTAGGTATTTCAATCTATAAACATAAGTGTTTCTTCAATTCCAGTCTTCTTTAATTTCTTTCAATGATATTTTGTGTTTTCACTATGAGCCCTCTACTTCTTATGTTACATTTATTTCTTTTTAATTAATAGTTCTTTTTTTTTAATTTTTTTAAGGTTTTTTTTATTTATTTCTAGAGAGAGAGAGAGCGTGAGCAGGGGAGGGTCAGAGAGAGAGGGAGTCACAGACTGAAACAGGCTCCAGGCTCTGAGCTGGCAGTCAGCACAGAGCCCGACGCGGGGCTCGAACCCACGAACCGTGAGATCATGACCTAAGCGAAAGTTGGACGCTTAACCGACTAAGCCACCCAGGCGCCCCTAATAGTTCTTTTTAATACTACTACAAATTGAATTATTTTCTTCAGTTTTGGATTGTTATTACTAATGAGTAAAAATACAACTATTTTTGGGGCGCCTGGGTGGCTTAGTCGGTTAAGTGTCCGACTTTCGCTTAGGTCATGATCTCGCGGTTCGTGGGTTCGAGCCCTGCATCCGGCTCTGGGCTGACTGCCAGCTCACAGACTGGAGCCTGTTTCAGTCTGTGACTCCCTCTCTCTCTGACCCTCCCCTGCTCACGCTGTCTCTCTCTCTCTCTCTTAGAAATAAATAAAACATTTTAAAAAAATACAACTATTTTTGTACATTGATCCTATATATAGCAATCTGAAACATTGCTAAGATCATTTATTAGCCCTAATGGATTTGTAGATTCTTTAGGACTTTCTATATATAAAATTATGTCATCTGCAAATAGAAATAGTTTTACTTCTTTTTTAATCTAGATGCCTTTTATCTTTTTTTCTTGCCTAATCGCCTTGGCTGGAACCTCTACTACAATGTTGAATGGGAGCAGCATACTTATTTCCAATATTTTTTAACTTCTAATTTTTCCCCAAATTATAAAGATAATTGCATTACTAGGAAAGTGTTAGTAGAAATAGTAGTCATCACTTTTTTTAACTTGTTGTTAATGGGAGTGCTTCTAATATTTTCCTATAACAGAAGCTGGCTTGGGAGTTAAAATAGATTTATGTTAAGGTAGTATATTCTATTCTTATTCTTTTATACACATTTTGATTCAAAAGTAGATTTTAAGTTTTTATCGAATTCTATTTAAAAGTTGTAGAGTTGATCTTCTTTGTATCTATTCATAAAATATATGTCCTAATATTTAATCACCTTTGCATTCCTAAAATAAACCTCATTTTGTCATGTTAGTCTTTTAAGATATTGCAAGATTCCATGTCCTAATATTTTATTTAGTATTATTTCATCAATAAGTGAAATTAATGGCTATTTTCTTTCTTTATAGTCTTTGTCAGATTTAGTACCTAAATTATTCTTGCTTTATATGAAGGACTTGGAAGGTTCCTTCTTTCTCTGTGGGCTGGAATAGCTTAAATAATTTTGGAATCATCTGTCCCTTAAAGTTACAGTATAACAGTCTATAAAAAGTGCTTTTTGTGTGTGTGGGATAGTTCTTTTTACTTTCTTTTAGGTAATTGATTTGTTTAGACTTTCAGTTTCTTTTGAGATCCATTTGGTATATTATGGCTTCTTTCTCTCTTTTTAAGTTTGTTTATTTATTTTGAGAAAGAGTGAGAGAGAGTGAGTGAGCAGAGGAGGGGCTGAGAGAGAGAGAGAGAATGAGAGAATCCCAAGCAGACTCTGTGCTGTCAGCATAGAGCCCCATGTAGGGCTCAATCTCATGAACCATGAGATAATGACCTGAGCCAAAACCAAGAGTCAGATGCTTGATTGAGCCACCCAGTCACCCTGGTATATTATAGTTTCTTAAAAACAAACCCATTTTACCTAGAATTCCCAAATTTTTGCATCATGTATATTTGTGCTTTTTTTCTTAATTAACATATTAAAGTTTTTCTTTTCTTTTTTTAAGCAACCAGCTCTTGGGTTAATTCTACCATTTTTTAATTTTTTTACTTAAAAAAATTTTTTTTAATGTTTTATTTATTTCTAGGAGAGAGAGAGAGAGAGACAGCGTGAGCAGGGGAGGGTCAGAGAGAGAGGGAGTCACAGAGACTGAAACAGGCTCCAAGCTCTGAGCTGGCAGTCAGCACAGAGCCCTACGCGGGGCTCGAACCCACGAACCGCGAGATCATGACCTAAGCGAAAGTCGGACGCTTAACCGACTAAGCCACCCAGGCGCCCCGATTTTATAATTAAATAGTATCTACTTTTATCTTTTTAATCTTTTCTTTCTGTTTTCTTAGATTTATTTTGCTGATCTTTAATTTCATTTGAATGCTTACTTCATTTCTTTTCATTCTTTCTTATTAGTTAATATGGTGAAATTTTCTAGCTGCTTTGTAATTTATTCACCTGTGGATAAGATCTACTTTGGAATATTTACAGAACTGTAGTCTAGGATGTTTGTATCAGCATGACCTTATATATATATGTGATTTATATCCACTTAAAAAACAAAATCATTTAAACAGGCACTGATAGCCAGTGACAAAACTGGTCAAACTTAATGCTTGACATAACTTTAGTTTGCTTAAGGACAGCTAGACCCTGACCTTTATACAAACTTTCTACACTGTATTGTTTGCTCCAACTCAGACGCAAACTCCACCCCAAGTGCCTAACCACCAACTAAAATTTCTTACCTTGATCTTCCTGGTTTTGCAATATTTAACACAGTTCATTAAGTTCAAGACCCACGCTCCTTGCAACTTTTAAAAAGTGTTTATTTTTGAGAGACAATGTGAGTGGGGAAGGGGTAGAAAGAGAGAAAGACACAGAGTCAAAAACAGGCTCCAGTCTCTGAGCTCTCAGCAGAGCCTGAAGCAGGGCTTGAACTCACACACCATGAGATCATGACCTGAGCTGAAGTCAGACGCTTAACTGACTGAGCCACCCAGAAGCACCTCCTTGCAATTTTAGTGTATTCCTTCCTCTTTCCACAGCCACCTGTTCCCTGGTCTGTGCATATAAAAGTTTTGCTTTCTTCTAGAACTCCATTAAGTTTTGGATTATAATTATGTTGCTAGTGATTTTTTGCTTATTAAATATTTATGTATGTAGTAGGTTTTTGAAATCCCCTAGTACAATTCCTAGCTATTCTCACCAAATTGTGACATATTATAAAAGTATTTAAAATGTTTCCTCTGAACATTCTTTTAGCAGTATCACATAAATTCTGATATGTAATGTTTTTATTACTGTTTTATCTAAATAGTCTGCAATTCCATTTTTCCCTTGGGCCCAAGAGCTGTTTAACCCAAGATATTTTATTTTCTAAGTGGGACTTTTGTTTCCTTGTTATGCTATTGCCTTCTAGTTTTATTGTATTGCTTCTAGAGAAAGTTGTCTGTTTTGTTGTTACTGTTGTTCTTTTTGGAATTTATTAAGTTTTCCTGTTTAATTGGGAAAATAGAAGGTATATTTTCTGTTTTCAGAATCACAGAATTAACTAACTCTACCATATTATGTTATCTAAGTCCATTATATCCTTATTTGTTTCTTTGTATGTTTCTTAATCTGTCATGGACTAGTGGGTTGAACGGAAGTATCCTGCCATTAATGTGCTTCTGTCTACTTCTCTGTGTACACCTTAATGTTCTTATACTGATGCTATGTTATTTGTACATAGATATCCCTAACTCTTATCTCTGTGAATTGCACCCTTTTGTATATGAAGTGCCCTTCCTTGTCTTTGTTAATGCTTTTTTCTCTCAGTTTTAAGCTTCTCTTTCTTTACACTGTACAATTCCTTTTATTTTTTATTCAGTCTGACTCTTCCCTTTTACTAGATGAGTTTAACTCATTTATAATTATTATAATTATTTATATGGAAGATTAGTTATAGTAATGCCATGACTGTTTAGTTGTGACACTGTTAGATCATTCATGCTTTTAAGGTTAAAAATTATTTCCTCACTGAGTGTTATGTGGAAACTAATTTGACAATAAACTATTTGTAAAAAATAAATAAATAAATAAAAATAAAAATATAAAAAAAAATTATTTCCTGTGTGGTATTTTGCTTGGTTATACATGCAATTCTTCTGATAATTATGACTTGGTATTTTTGTCTGATGTCTAATCTTTTTTTAGACAGGATTATAAATGCCCAATTCAAAGCAAAACTTAAATTAGTAGCTTGTCTCAACATTCCACCTCCCTTTCTTCTCCACAACTTCCTAATTTTAGTTAATTATATTATCTTTTATAATGTTCATCTTTGTTTAGTAAATATAATGCCCATATTTGTTTAGTTTTAATCCTATTTATCAGCAATCCTTAATGCTATTTACTTTATGGTTTCTAGTCATCTATTGTTTGATAAAATTAATTCACTGTCAGAATCTTCAAATAAGTCAATGGAAACATTATCCCTAGGATCTTGTGTTTTTAGAACTATGTGCCTTTATACTTAGGCAACAGTTTGACTAGATCTATAATTCCTGGGTCACACCTCTTTCCTTGGGGATTTTGTCTTCTGGGAATGAATATTGTGGAGAAATCTGAAGTCAGATTTGATTTGTTTTGATTTGATCTGTTTTCCTCACTATAAGTGATTTATTTTCTTTCACTTTCAAAGAATGCTAATTTTTTAAGTCTAATAATTTTATGAGGGCATATGTTGGTATTGACCATGTGGGACTATTTTTGTATTTATGATAGTATTTGCCCTTTTATATTTTCAGACTCAAGTCTCTTTATTTCTGTGATTTTTTTTCTTGAATTATAATTTTAATTTTTTCCCTTTGCTTTTAAGATCTATGGTTTTATGGTTTTTCACCAGTTCTAGAAAAAAATTCACAGCCATTATCTTTATATATTGCTTCTCCTCCTTTCTCATTATTCTTTCTATGTAGAACTCTAAGTGTTAGATCTTATCATTCTATCTTCCATACCTTTTAAGTGGTTTTGTTGTGTTTTGTTTTGTTTTGGTTCTTTTTGGTTCACATTTTCCACTTCCTTCTTTCTCTTTACTAAAATCTGGATCAGATCTTCAGATATATCTTATGGTTCATAAATTCTCACTTGAGTTATCTTCTCTAGTTATAATCTCTTCACAGTTTATTGTTTGTTTGCTTGTTTGTTTTTGCTGCCAACAATTGTATTCTTTAATTTCTGGTTTCTTTTGAATTGTTCCCAAAATGTTTCTGTTCATTCCTGGATGTTTCTAATTGAATGGTCACTTTTAAAATTACATGCTTTATTTAAATAGTTCACACAACTGCTTTTTTTTTTCTAACATTTATTTTATTTTTGAGAGAGCACGTGCACACAAGAGCAGGCAAAGGGCAGAGAAAGAGGGGTACAAAGGATTTGAAGCAGGCTCTGTGCTGACAGCAGAGAGCCCGATGTGGGGCTCAAACTCATGACTGTGAGATCATAACCTGAGCTGAAGTCAGATGCTTTATAAAGGACCGAGCTACCCAGGTGCCCCTCAAAAAGCTGTTTTATTTAAACATATTTTTTATTTATACATATATGTTTTATTTATACATATGTTATATGTATATAATTATAATTCCAATACTTGAAATCTTTGGGGAATCTAAATCTATTGTTTGTTTCTGTTGACTCTTACTCATGGTTATTGTCTTCTTTTGTGTTTGGTAATCTTGTTTCTGAGTTCATTGCTTAATCATAATCTGTGGGAGTACTCTGAACCAATCTTGAAGAGCTCTCCTCCCAGATAATGTTTGTTTCTATTTCTGTCAGTAGCCAAGACCACTTCAGTCCTTCTTGGGTTTCAGCTTAAGAGTGTCCCAGGTTCAGCTTGTCCACATAGCTGCCATTCCAACGGTTGGTACGCACAATTGTGTTGCTGTAGAATACTTCCTCAGGCTGACACTGCTCTTGCTGGCTTCCCGCCCATCCAGGAAGCTTCCTGTTACTCTGGCTATCTACTGTTTTCCAACCAGCAGAAATTTTATGACCCAATATTTTGTGTGTGAGTTTGCTTGACCTTTACTTTTCTCCAACAAATGGAGATAGGCCATTCACAACAGTCTCTCTTCTCCCCAAGTGTCACAAAGACTGTTTTCTGCAGGTGCAACTTGTCTATATGATACATTTGTTGCTGCATTTTCTCTGATTCTTGGAACCATGTGGATCCAGGGAAGCTCCTGCAACCAACCTGTGACTTGAATTCTTACCTTTGAATGAAAGATTTAGGCTCTGTACAGAACATTTAAGCTATTTCCTTACCTTTTAAGAAATATTTTTTTCTACTTAACCCTAACCCTGACCCCAATCCAATCTGTAACCCTAAATCTAACAAGATCTTTCTAAAATCTGCACTCTTAACAACCTCCCATACTCTCACTCCCAACCACTTATTTTGTAATTTAAGGATTTGCCTCATTGTTTTTCTTATTCTGCTCTTTACTTTTGAATGGTTTACCCTCCAAAAGGAAAAATACTAACTTTATACTACTGTCTTCAAATAATAAGTCCTGCTACATTCTTTGTGATTATAGCATTTTTGAAAATATCACATGAACTGTAAGAACAGTGTTTGGCAATCTGTCACCACTAATACTCAGTTATCAGGTGCAGTTCATTTCAATTTAAAATATTTTCACAACACTTTAATTTTTGTGTGGTTACTACTGTGTGGTCTTATATCTTCAGTGTTTAAAGAAATGTTATTAAGAACTCAGGAAGCACAAAGCAAAAATGTAATGATGAAAATGGTAATGTAATATATTATCCTGTTCATGTAAAAAATGAACAGGACCCCCATTTTTAGAAGGAGGCCAATGTGGTAATTTCACAGAAACAAGTAAAATAACATATGAATAGAAGTATGAGGGTGAATATCTGAAAATCACCAAGGCAGTTATTTTTTTGACATTGTGCTATCTTCCAAGAAACTTTGTCAGGTTTTGACATGAAGTTAATGATGCCTACATTTCAATTTCTAACATAACACTGTGACCTCTGGTAAACCAATTAAATTTTTCATTACTACAACAAAACAATATAGCATAGGATTAAATAATTATTTTTCCTAAAGTCAGAAAGAGACCAAAACTACCAATATTTCATTCAGAGTTGCATTCCTTATATACTAAACCAGGTGGTTCTCATCATTGTCAAAAGGTTTGTAAAAGCCAGCTAGAAAGTTCTTGAAAATACACTCAGAGAAAGTGAAACAAGCTCCTGGTAAAATTCCATGTCAACTTATTTGGCATCATATACTGTCAATGGCATTTAATGTGAAAGAGGAATTACTGTTCTTTCTTCATGCTAGCAAATATTCTATTTAGAGTTGCATGAAGCCACTAATCGCTAATGTTTAGAAAATGAGTCAGTTCTTGGCATATATGTGGTATAAGAAGAAGTACTTGAGGACTTTTTGTTCTGCTCATTACTAAATGAGAACTAAATGTGCTTCAGGAGGACTTTTTTTTAAATTTATTTAGATAATCACTATTTTGTGAGCCATAACTTGGACTGGAAAGGATATGATAGATTTAGTTCTGATACCAGCTAGCTACACATAAGAAGGAATACATGCACTGCTTTATAAAGAAGAATTGGTGGTCAATAATATGCCTCTTCATATTTTTTGAAAGAAACCGTAAAAAAGAAGAAAGTGAACAAAAAAAAAATGGTGGCCCCTGAGTGTTCAACTCCTCAGTGTGCTTGGTAAAGCCAATCAGGCTTTTGCCTGATTCCTCCACAAAACATTCCTTATCAAACTTGCCACCCATCTTCACTTTGCCAAATCTAACAATTAGTTCTCCGTCTAAATCATAACTGATCTCTGAGCAGTACTTGACTATTCCTTTCTCTTTGAAACACTTTCCTCTCTAATATTTCCTGAAGCCATACTCTTCTGTTCCCCTCATTTCTCACTGGCTGTTCCTTCTCAATCTCCTTTTGAAAATGCACACTTTCTTCTGTCTGGCTTTTAATTATTAACACTCTATCCTGAGTCCCTAGTGCTCTTTACTATCTCCCTATGTAATGCATTGCTATTGTCAAAGCTCTTTGGTAATATCAGATTTTTTTCTGCTTTTAACAATCTGGTAGCTTATATGGGTATTTTATTGTGGTTTTAGCGTATTTTCCTTGTTGATTAATGAGACTGAATATTTTTTACATGTTTATTGACGATGTGGATTTCCTCTTTGAGGGAACTGGTGACTCAGTTATTTTGCTGATTTTCCAATTGCATTTTTTTGGCTTTTATTATATTTATCCTATGGGAGTACTTTTTATACTCTAGATGCTAGTCTTCTTCAGTTACTTGTATTGCAGGTATTTTCCCCAAATGTGTGGCTCTAAATTGATCTGTTTAAAATGCCTATCAGGTCCCATCATGTCCTTGTTTCAAGACTTCCAGTGGCTCCCAAGTGCAGTTAGCTATAAAATCTAAACTCTCATGATCCTCAAGGCCCTAAATGATCTAGTTCCTGCCTACCTCTTTCTCCTTATCTCCTTCTTCCCTGAACTCCAGCAACTGTGGCCTTCTTTTTGTTCCTCAGTTTCATTTAAGAGATAGACTTGAGCTCCCTCCCTTGCACAGCTATGGACGAGTGCCAGTTCTTAGCAAATGCTCATTTGCACCTCGGCAGAGTGTTAGAAAAGGCCCAGCTGCAAGGTGCAAAGCACTGGCTCTGATAAAAATGCTTTCTTTTTGTATAGAATTGTTGAATCAGTGCATTTTACACCTGAAACTAATATAACATTGTATGTCAATCATATTTCAATGATTTTAAAGTGATTTTTTAAAAAGTGCTTTCTTGTAATCATGCGAAGACAAAAACAAAACAAAACAAAAAACAAAAAAAATATACTAACCCCCAAATACCCAAACAGCAAAAATAATCTCAGCTACAAAAGAGAAAGACAGAAACTAAGCTGGGTAATGTCTATCACTAAAGCTTGTATCCAACAGAAAATCATCATCTTAATTAGTAGACCAGATGTTACCAGTAAGGAGAATGTAAGCTCCCTATATAAGCCACAGAAGAAGCCCTTTAGATGAGACAAGATCCCACCTACTAGTGGCTGCAGGTCTGTGGAAGGCCATACATGCTGAGTGGATTGGAGTCTAGGAAAACCGCATTCCTGGGGAAAACACAAACAGGGAATATCTGAACACCTGAACACACAGGCTATTTACCTTTTATTAAAAGTTCTGAGGCAGCTCTTCCGGCTCATGGGTCCTGTCCCTATGTTTTAATAAAATCACCTTTTTGCACCAAAATAATAATAATAATAAAATAAAAGTTCTGAAATTGAGTTTCATACCCTTTGTTAATGGATGAACTATAACTAAGGTTTGCTATGAGAATTCTCCACTGGGTCTGACCCAGCGAATCAAACAATTTTTGTGATTCATACCAACTTTGTCTAGTCTCAAGGCATTGCGTTTATTGTTCTTTTAAAAAATAACATCTTTGACATATCATTCACATGCCATATAATTCACCCACTTAAGGGATATAATTTAATAAATTTTAGTATAGTCACAGATTGTGCAGAAACCGCCACATTCAATTTGAGAGCATTTTCATCATCCCAAAAAGAAACTCTGTACTCATAAGCAGTGCATTTGTTCTTCTTTACACCTGGAATGCTGGCCCCAGATTTCCTAAGACTAACATTTACTACTTCACAAGACTCAAATAAGCATTACCATCTCTAGGGAGGTCACCTTACTCCTGTCTACTTATCCCCTGCCTCTCTGGATGACAGTGTTTGTTGTTTATGGTCATTCCCTCTCTCTTCCTCACCCCTTTAACAGAATCATCATTTTGTTCAGGTATGCAGTAGCTACATGCTACAAGGGTAGTCAGGCCCATGTCCAACCCCAAAGGATAAATCATGACTGATCTATGTCAAAGATGATGTTTCATTCCCCTCGGCATGAATGGTTTAGTAAGGATACAGCTGGAAGGTTCTTCTAGGCAAAGATTTCTTTGCCCTTAAAAGAAAAATGTGAGAAAAAACACATCTTCCCTACCTACACTTTAGTGCGAGGAGGTATTGCTTAGACCTATAGAACCATCTTATAAGCGTGGGAAGAAAACCTGAGAGTCACAGACAGGCTGAGCTGGAGCCATGATGTCATTAAGCCATGATGTTTTCAGCCAAATACATCCTACCTAACAACCTGTTACATTCTCCTCTTTTATCTTCTTCTTAGCATTAACATTCTTTGTAATATCTTGCTTGTTTATTGCTTATCTCCATCAATTAGAACGTAAGCTCTTTACCTTCGGGACCTTCTCTTGTTTGCTACTGTACCTAAAACATCTTAAATAGTACCTAGTATCTAGTCAATAGCCAGTAATTATTAGTTGAAAATGAATGAGTGAACAATGCCTTGATTTCTCTTTCCCTTACTTCCAATCCTTCAGCAAGTCTATTGGTTCAACCTTCAAAATATATCCAGATTGGACTATTCTGACCATACCTGGGGTTATCATCAGTGAGTGTCCAGGTTGGAAGTGTCTTACCCTCCTGTTCACCTGGTAATCTCCTTACTCCTCTTCCTGTTTTCATAGATTCCATGTTTTCTGAGATGCATGCAGGGCACTGGGCTGCCTTCATGAACCCACTGTCTAGTGGAGGGGTGGAGAAGGATCCTGCACAGATCATAACTACATAAGAGATAGGGGATGCAGGGGTGATGGGTGGCTCAGCCAGTTAAGTGTCCAACTCTTGATTTTGGCTTAGGTCATGGTCTCACCATTCATGAGTTCAAGCTCTGCGCAAATGGTGCGGAGCCTGCTTGGGATTCTCTCTCTCTGTACTTCCCTCACTCACACGTGCTTGCTTCTCTCTAAACAAACAAACACACAAACTTTAAAAAAAAGAAATAGGGTACATGTGCTCCTACCCTATTTCTTTTTTTTAAAGTTTGTGTGTTTGTTTGTTTAGAGAGAAGCAAGCACGTGTGAGCAACATGGATGGACCTTGAGGGTGTTATGCTGAGCGAAATAAGTCAGGCAGAGAAGGACAAATATCATATGTTTGCACGTATAGGAGGATTAGGAGGAACTTGACGGAGGAACAAGGGGGAGAAGAAGGGGGGAAATGGTGGGGGAAAGGGAGAGAGGCAAACCATGAGAGACTCTTGAATGCTGACAAAAACTGAGGACTGATGGATGTGGGGGGGGAGGGGGGATGGGCATGGAGGAGGGCACTTTGGGGATGAGCACTGTGTGTTATGTAGAAACTAATTTGACAATAAACTATTAAAAAAAAAAAAAGAAATAGGGGATGCAGAAGTGGGTATGGTGGTCTGGGCAGGTGGAGACCTACAGTCTCCACTCCCATTGCACAGAAGACTAGGCAAAAAACAAGGAGCCACTCCTCTGTGCTCTGGGCAGGGGTGAAGGTGAGGTTTAGTATTCGGGTTGGGAGCATTTCCTTTGTCTATATAAAAAAATTCCAGCACCCCTTGCATATGTTCTTCCCCTTTTCATATGACATTAAAACCAAAAATAACCCTTCTGTCTAAAGTACACTTGTCATACCTCTCCTTTCAGATATTTAGGTGGGAGGGATCAGCTAGTCCCATTTGAGAGACCAAGAAATTAAGACCTGGGTGGCTCAGTCAATTAGGTGTCTGACTCTTGATTTCAGTTCAGGTCATGATCTCTGGGTTCATGAGCCCGGTTAGTGAGATCGGTTCATGAGATTGAGCCCGTATCAGGGTCTGTGCTGACAGTGGAACCTGCTTAGGATTCTCTGTCTCCCTCTCTCTTCCCCTCCCCCACTCATGCACTTGCATGCTCTCTCACTCTCAAAATAAATAAATTTAAAAAATAAAAAGAAATTGGGGGCGCCTGGATGGCTCAGTCGGTTAAGCGTCCAACTTCGGCTAGGTCATGATCTCGCGGTTCGTGGGTCTGAGCCCCGCGTCGGGCTCTGTGCTGACTGCCAGCTCAGAGCCTCGAGCCTGTTTCAGATTCTGTATCTCCCTCTCTCTCTGACGCTCCCCTGCTCACGCTGTCTCTCTCTCTCTCTCAGAAATAAATAAAACATTTAAAATATATATATAAATTAAAAAAAATAAAAAGAAATTGAGACTCAACAAGAAGCCACTTCCCTAGGGTTGTACACCTCTTCAGCAGTAAGGCCACAAGCAGACCTTATGTCTTTTTACTCAAGCAATTCACATTACAGCTCGCTGAGCAGCCAGCCCAAATCTCCCCAAAATAGAGGCTCAATAAACAGGAGTTATTCCCCCAGCTCCCTTTCTGGTCTCC
This sequence comes from Hyaena hyaena, assembly GCF_003009895.1. Lineage (NCBI taxonomy): Eukaryota > Metazoa > Chordata > Mammalia > Carnivora > Hyaenidae > Hyaena > Hyaena hyaena. Next base: position 835,069 of record NW_024080934.1, on the reverse strand, counting down.
TCTGAGAAGCCCTCCTCTTAGAAACAGGGAAACTGAGAAGCAACTTGCAAGGAATACGAGCAAAGAGGCTGACCTGCCGCAGGAGCTCTGATTCTAATCATGATAACAGCCAATATTTATGGAGTACACCCTATGTGCTAAATCCTGTTTCAAAACCCTTAACACAGTATTTCTTTCCATCCCCCAGCAACCCTATAAGGTTATATGGTACAAGTCTAAGATCCCTTATCTTAATTTGGAAGAAGCCCAAAATACTCTGAAAACCAAGAGACTTTTCCTTTATTTGCTGCCCAAACTCTTTTGGTGGCAAAATTTGTCCTGAACAGATGTGAAGCTATCTAGGTTACTTATAATGTTTTATATTTTAAAATATTAAAGATCAGAAAAAAGGAATGAATATCCATAACTTTATTAGCTTTCTATTGCTATGTAACTACATTACTACAAATTTAGTGATTTAAGCCAACACATTTACTATCCCTAATTTCCTTTTTTCTTTTTTAAATTTTTTTTGATATTTATTTTTGAGAGACAGAGGGAGGCATAGTGCAAGTCGGGGAGAGGCAGAGAGAGAGGGAGACAGGATCTGAAGCAGGATCCAGGCTCTGAGCTGTCAGTGCAGAGCCCCACGAGAAGCTTACATTCACCAACTGCAAGATCACAACCTGAGCCAAAGTTGGACACTTAGCCGACTGAGCCACCCTGGCACCCCTACTATCCCTAAGTTCTACTGGTCAGGAGTCTAAGCTGGATCCTCTGCTGAGGGTCTCACAAGGCTTCCATCAAGGTGTCAGCAGGGGCTGCAGTCTCTCCTGGGTTCAAATGGGGAAGGATCCACTTCCAAGCTCACTCATAATATTGGCAGAATTCAGTTCCTTGAGGTGGTTGTTTGTGTGGGTATAGGTGTGTGTTTTGTTTGTTGCCCGTCAGCCAGAGGCTGCCCTCAGCTCTTAGAGGCCACGCATATTCATTGCCATGTGGCATCCCCTACCATGGCCATTTGCTTCCGCAAAGCCAGCAAGGATGAGCAGTAGGGAGAAAGACTGAGGCTGAGACTCCAGCAAGATGGATACTACAATCCTATGTAACATAATCACATAATCATGCACATGCGATCATATACGTCCTATTACTTTACCATAGTCTTTTGGTTAGAAGCAAGTCACAGGTCCTGCCCACACTTGAAAGGAGAGGATCATATAAGGGAGTAAACACCAGGAAGTGGGGAGGGGAGGATCATTTTAAGAGTCTATCTACCACAAAATACTTTTCAGTGAAGAAATATTAATGTTTGATTTGCCCTAGAGTCCCAAGGGGGTGTCTCATAATATCTCTTATATGTACCATGACAGCCTTCTAAAATCCTGAAATTTAGAAATTCTCAGACATATCTGTCCTCATGGATTTTGGATACTACAGTAATATATTACTATCCTCATTTTACAAGTAAAGAAACTGAATTACCAAGAAGTGACGTGACTCAATTTAAGGAAAACTCACTTCCATGTGTTTCTCCTCTACTCTCAATATTCTGCTACTATATATCTTCCTTCATTTATGATGGGGTTACAACCCAGTAAAGCTACATGTGCTAAAAATATCATAAGTCAAAAATGAATTTAGTACACCTAACCTACTGAGCATCATAGCTTAGCTTTGCCTACTTATTATTATTTTAATATTTATTTATTTATTTTGTGAGAGAGTGCAGGGATAAGCAGAGAGAGGGACAGAGAATACCATGCAGGCTCCATGCTGACAGCACAGAGCCCAGTGTGGGTCTCAATCCCACGAATGGTGAGATCATGACCTGAGCTGAAATCAAGGGTCAGATGCTCAACTGACTGAACCATCCAGGCACCCCTTAGCCTAGCCCACTTTAAACATACTCAGACCACTTATATTGGGCAAATCATCTAACACTAAGCCTGTTCTATAATGAAGTGCTAAATATGTAATTTATTGAATACAGTACTGAAAGTGAAAAACAGAATATTATAAGTGTATCAGTCGTTTACCGAGGTAATCGTGGCTGGCTGGGAGCTATGGCTCACTGTCACTAGTGCATCACAAAAGAGGATCCTGCCACATACCGCTAGCCTGGGAAAAGAACAAACTTCAAAATTTGAAGTACAGTTGCTGCTGAATGCATATTGCTCTCACACCACCATGAAGTCAAAAAGTCATAAATTGAACCATTGTCAGTTGGGGACCATCTGCACACTCTTCAATTCTGATGTGTGAAGTTTTCTATACGCCAAGCAATTCTGCAGCACCAGCTGGGTGCCCTACAATTTCACTCAAATCTGACACTGTCTATCTGGGGATAGCACCGGATCTCAAATCCCCACCCACACTTGCATATGATGACAATCACAAGTCCAGGTTGTCACCTGTGCTTCTGACCTACTTGCTATAAATTGGAAATTCTCATGACTCCCTTCTCCGATTTATTTACTTTGCTAGAGCAGCTCACAAAAGTCAGGAAAATATTTTACTTACTAGGTTACCAATTTATTATTAAGAAATATAGCTCAGGAACAGCCATATGCACGAGATGCATAGGGCAAGTTTTGGGAGAAGGACCATGGAGCTTTCATGTTCTCTCTGGGTGCAATAGCCTCCCCAAATCTCCATGTGCTCACCAACCCAGAAGCTCTCCAAACCTGTTCTTTTGAGTTTTTATGGAGGCTTCATACACAGGCACGATAGACTAAATCATTGGCCACTAGTGACAGATTCAACCTCCAGTCCCTCTCCCCTCCCCAGAGATGGGGGCAGGGACTGAAAAGTTCCAACCTTCTAATCCAGTTACTTCCCCTGGCACCCAGCCCCCATCCTTAGAGGCTTTCCAGAAGTCACCAAATTAACATAAACGTTTACAGGTGTGGTTGAAAGGGGCTTGTTATGAATAACAATACACTCCTTTCACCTTTAAGGCTCTGAAGCTATTTCAGGAACCAAGGACAAAAGACCAACTATTGTAGCAAAGGTCATTTCCATTGCTCTTAAGAAATTCCAAGGTTTGGGGCATCTGGGTGGCTCAGTAAGTTAAGAACAGGACTCTTTTGACTTCTGCTTCGATCATGATCTCACAGTTCCTGAGTTTCAGCCCCAAGTCTGCCCCCACAGAGACTGCTTGGGATTCTCTCTCCCTTTCTCTGACCCTCCCACCTGCACATTCTCTCTAAATAAATAAACAAACTTTTTAAAAAAAGTCCAAGGGTTTTAGGAGCTCTGCCAGAAACTAGACGAAGACCAAATATATGTGTCCTATTCGTGAGGAAGCATGAGGCAAGCTGAAGGCAAAGTACATGTTAGTACACCACACCCCCCCAGGTGGGAAATGTATCATATTCCCAGCTACCCCAAAACAAAAAAGGACAAAAAGACAAAACAAAACAAACAAAAAAGAGTTACACTGATAAGAGTCTCTACCAGTTTACCAGAAAAAGGCAATCCCATCACAGCCTAAAGTCCAGGAACTCCCTACTGTTATAATGATAATGACTTGGCTAGAGAAAGAGAAAACCTTAGCTTGATAATAGCTTGGCCTCCAGTAGGTCTGTAACATATGAAAGTCTCTTTGGAAACTCCCTCTTGACTTTATCTCCCCCACTCCATAAATGGTCACCCCCTCCCTCACCCCTGCACAACCCCAGTACAGCTCTTCCTGCCCTTGGGTCCTGTCCCCACGCTTTAATAAAATCATCTTTTTGCCCCAAAGACGTCTTTAAGAATTGTTTCTTGGCCATCAGCTCCAGACCCCATGCACCCCCCATCACCCCAAAACTTCCTCATTCTTACAAATCTCAACATTACACTCACCGTGGCAAAAATAAGGGTTCCAACTCTGAGATTAGAACCCTAGCTCTTAGCCACATTCAGGGTTCATGACTCTGAGATTTAAAGTCTCAAATTCCAAGTGTTCTTATCACCACCATCACCCCAATCCAGAACTGAAATCCTCAGAGTCCCAGACCATGAAGGTCCTATGGATGCACAAGCTTACTATCACCACAGTTCTCTTTCCCTGGGAGCACCTGCCACCTGCTCCTTTCAGTCCTTCGAACTTTACCAAGCACATATTTTGCCTCAGAGCTTTCTCTTCCCTCTGTCCCCAGACCTCTTCATATTTAGCTCCTTTTATCCTTCAAGTCTGTTAAACTAATTTTAAAAAAAGCCATTAGACCAAGGTGACTCTAATGCCATGGTGGCCTATGTATGCAAGCGAAAATCTAAGCCTGTAAATGCCTCAAGGTTCCAATATCAAAACACCAAGGATAACCAATCACAAAAAGCCAACTAGACTTTAATATATAGCCAATCAAATAATTTCCTTTCTTTGCTTCCGCGCTTTCTCTATACAAGTCTTTCTTCTGAATTGTTGGCTCATCACTCATAACTACTTTGGGTCTGGCACTGCCTAATTCCAATCCATCTTTGCTCAAATAAACTTAAAATTTTTAATATCCCTCAGTGTATCTTTTAACAAATCTCAGCTAAAATGTTACAGCCTTAAAGATGCCTTTCTTGACCACGAGAGCAAAACTAATCCCTCTCCCTCTGTCTCTCCCCCTCCTCCATCTCTTCCTAGTACCCCTCTGCCCCCCATCCTATCTTTATAGTTCTTTATAGTCCTTATCTCCACATATTGCTTTGTTTATGTGCCTGTTTTCTATCTTTCACAGTAATATGTAAACTCCAAGAGGACATATTTGTTTACTGATGTATTCTGCCTGGCACATAAGTATTAAATATTTATTTGAATAAATCTAATTAATGGATTTTTAAAGTCTATCTGACAGAAATAACAGGCATTAGGTTCCATTGCAAATGACTAATAAACGTGAGTTAGGAATTGTATAGCTTTATAAAAATAACAAACGAAGCTAGCTAGGAAAAGACAGCACTTAAGCTGCCATTTCACTGGCTCTCAGCATCATGATTGAAAACCACAATTGCCATCCCTCTCACTGTTATAAAACTATAACAATTATTACTTTGGCTCAGACTAAGCTATTGCTTATTAATTTTCAAAATGTTGGTGACATGTAATTATTTTAGCTAAAAATCAGCTTATGAATCCGTTATTTTCCACTCTATCCTTCTCTACTTTGGGCTCTAAGAGGCTGACTTTTGTAGACTGCACCTCTAACTTCTAGGTGGGTGGAAACTATGCACAGAAGCACCAGGAGATCTAAAGGGGGATGGAGAAGGGGGTTAGAGCATTTACTCTTCCAGGATCCCTGCCGGCTGTGTTGTCATAGGCTGATTATGTCCCTTTACTGACCCAGAAACCATAGCTACTTCTAGATGTCCTCACCTATGGCCACTCTCTCTGGTTTTGGTAAATGTTCTCTCCCTAGCTTTCAGGATTGGGAGAGGTAAGGGCTTCCTTCTATTGCTAGTCTAAGGGTATTGAACCACCCTTATCTCTGCTTTCCCTGAATTCTGCACACCTTTATTAAGGTGGGTGGCTGCCCACACCAGCCTCTTTATTAATATCTCCTTGCCTATCCCGTTTGAACTTCTGCAGCTGTTTCCTGCAAGGATCCTGAGTCATACATTTTATACCTCAAACTCCTGAGAATTTGAAAGACATGGGTCTATAGCCTATACACAAATTAAATCAAGGGTTTAGTCAATGGTAAATTTTAACAATATACAAGAAGTCATGAGCATGAGTGCTGTCGTTTCCAATTTAGGGTAAGACATGGTATGAGATACAAAAAGAAATTAAATAAAAAGAGTACCTGTTATTTTCACATGGCACCAATTAAGGACAGTCCTACCTGAAAATAACCTGCACTTGGTTAAGATAATAAAGTAGTCACTCATCTGGCTTCTCTTTATTCTGTTTGTTTTCAGCCCCCTTTAGAGTTATAACCTAAAGATCTGAGAACTAAAAATAGAAAATGTACTGGGCAAGGAATTAGCAATGATATTCTAGTCCCATCTGTGCTCAGAAATCTTGAGAAATCAGTCAACTTTTCTAAAACATAGTTGCCTAAACTGCAAAATTAAGATGTTGGAATACATTATAGCTAAGATATCCTTTAGTTTTGAATCTCTGATAACTATATTTTATAATTATGAAGAACTACCAAGAATTTTTGTTTTAAAGATGTAGGAACAATATAGTATTGTTTAAGAACCCAGCTCTGCAGTCTAATTGTTTGGTTTCAAATCCCAGCTCTACCACTGACTAGCCACATGGACTCAGGCATGTCTCTTTATCTCTTTGGGCCTCAGTTTCCTCATCTGGAAAATTGGCATGATAACAGTAAAAATATCTGCCAGTGAGGATTTCCTTGAGGGTGAAAAAAGTTAGAACTTGTAAAATACTCACTGTGTGCAAGGCACTATTCTAGCCACTCAATAAGTGTTCACAATTATCACTAATATTGTTAACAGAACATTTTCCATAATTTACTGATCTAGATGGCTTTTATTCAGCAATTCATAAATGGGGCAACATCCAGTCTAGCAGATAGAAAAGAGCTCTAAAGAGCTGTACAAGGCAAGAAATATTTACAGACCAAAGTGAGAAGGAACAAGGAAGTTATACTGGGAATTTGCTGATTGGTTAAAACAAGATTACTTCCCTTATATGGAGCAAAGGAGAGTCTTGAAGCCAGGTCAGATAACTTGTGGTAGACAAGCAAGCACTGATTGGTTGGCCTAGGCCCACTTTTTCTGAGAGAGCCAAGCATAGGAACTTAGTTAAATTCCAGTCTGCTGATGTGGGTTTAGCATAAATGGTTCCACCTTGCACCTGGTCTGGATACTAACAATACCCAACTGAAATGATTTGGAGTTAATAGTAGATGATAAAGTATAGATTATACTGAGCTGAAAATTAACATTAGAAGAGCAATTGCCATGTTGAATCTAAATATCAGCAATATAGGGCATCCATGTGGCTCAGTCGGTTGAGCATCTGACTTCAGCTCAGGTCATGATCTCACCATTTGTAAGTTTGAGCCCTGCGTCAGGCTCTGCGCTGACACCTCAGAGCCTGAAGCCCACTTTGGATTCTGTGTCTCCCTCTCTTTCTGCCCCTTATTTGCTTACACTCTGTGTCTCTCTCTCAAGGATGGATAAACATTTTAAAAAATTAATTAGTTAAAAAACTAAATATAAGCAGATTGGTTTAAGAGTAAAGAACTCTTAACTCATACTCTGTTCTTATATTTTGATATGACATGTAAAGATGATTTGAACAATTTATTGCTATTTACTTGTATGCACATACATTCTTCTAAATGACTCAAGATTTACTACATACATGAGCACACATGCAAACACACAAACACATACATATACAGTTGACCCTTAAACAATGTGGGGGTTATGGGCCCCTACCCCCTATGCAGTTGAAAATCCACATATAACTTTTGACTCCCCCAAAACTTAATTACTAATAGTTTACTGTTGATCAGAAGGATGCCTTACCAAAACATAAAGTCAATTATCATAATATTTTGTATGTATATGTATTATATACTCTATTCTTATAATAAAACAAGCTAAAAAGAAGAAAATATTAGGAAAAACCTAAAGAGAAAATACGTTTGCAGTGCCGGGAAAAATCCACGTACAAGTAGATCTGCATGGTTCAAATCCATGTTGTTCAAGGGTCAACTGTATATACATATATATATATACACATATATATATATAGCATAAGGTATACTTAATAGTTTTATCTGTATACATTATATATTTTTCTACACATACACAAACACACTATGAATAAATAGCATAATTTAAGGAAAGTAATGTTTTTTATTATTCTTATATAACCTGCCCAGAGAAACAAATTGTAAGGTTTCTTTATATGGTAGCTAGGGTAGGATGTGGAAGAGGTTCTGAGCTAGAGGAAACTACAGTGATGTGGGCTAGAGGAGAGAACGGGAAAATGACATCTTGCCCTTAGCCTAGCGTTGTCCACAAATCACTTGCCATGCACCAGAAAAGATTACTATTCCTAACAACCTTGCATTCCAAGATAAACCATGAATAACAGGAACCTCCTAAAAGCATTGACTAACAGGAAATCCTGAAAGCTTTGCCTCTTGAGATAAGCCACAAAAATAAGAACATCCTGTTTTCCTTAGGAAAAGACAGGAACATCTTGTTCTTATCCAATCTGAACTGTCAACTGCCATATCTGAGCTATAAATATCTGCCATATCATCAGAGTTATAAATTCCTCCTATTCTATGAGATGAGCCACTACTTCTAAAAAGCTAGTTTGTTTGAACTGCTAATAAAAATGGTTTCCTAAAAGGCAAAATAGGTAAAGGGGATGAAGAGGTAGAAAACTGCAGTTATATTAAAAAAATAATAATAATAATTTTAAATCACAGGGATGAAAAGTACAGCATAGAGAATATAGTCAAACAGACTATCATGATGATGACAGACTTATCATGATGACCATTTCGTAATGTATATAACTGTCAGCACACGATGTTGTACACCTGAAACTAATATGTGTCAACTGTACTTCAACTTTTCCAAAAAGTTTCTCTGTGTTCACATTTGTTTCTGAATTTTACTTTGACAAAGAGTTACTGAATAGACAGTAGTTGGAAGTCTACTTCTCGGGATTTTCTCGGGAAGTCCTAAATACACCAAGGCCAGCTTTATGGGTGAACCAATGGTGCAGTTGTACAAGGCCCTGCCTTGGTTTAATGCTCTACTCATACCATCTTAAAATTCCTAGGCACTTTTTAAAAAGAAGCTTTGCAAACTATATTGATGGTCTTGGATGCATCATAAACCTCTTTCCTGGGGCGCCTGGGTGGCTCAGTTGGGTAAGCATCCAGCTCCTACTCAAGCCATGATCTCATGGTTCATGAGTTCTAGCCCCGCGTTGGGCTCTCCACTCTCAACAAAGAGCCTGCTTCAGATCCCCTGATTCTCTCTCTTTCTGCCCCTCCCCTGCTCTCTATCTCTCAAAAAGAAATAAACATTTAAATAAGTAAAATAAAATAAACCTCTCTCCTGAGCACCCAAATAAAGCAGGAAGAGCATGGTCTTTGGAGTCTGACAGGGCTATTTATTTAGGTAAGCCTCACCTTCATCTATAAGATAGCATGATATCTCAGACTTAGTAGATGACTACATGAGATCATGTAAATATTTACCACGTTTGACACCTAGAAGGTCCTAAAATAACAGTTCTGAATTACCCTATTTTACCTTCTTTGAAAAATAGCTATACTTTTGTACAATCTCCTTTTCTTTTCAGCAGGAGTCTTAATAGAAGCAGCAATTCATTTGAATAAGTGTGTATTATAAGTAAGAGTTGGGCTTCTTGTGTGTTCATTTCCTCTCTTCCCCTTCATTCCTCCATTACAAATCAGACTATATATATCCTCCACCACCACCTCAAGGACCCTTAAGACTTTCCTATGGCTAAACTACCTTCAAGTGTTATTTCACTTGACATCTCCTCAGCATGTGACAATTTTGGTCATGTTTATCTTCTGTAGCACCCCACTGTTTTCCCCCTACCTTTTGGGCTGTTCCTTCTCAGTGTCAATTGCCAGTCAATTGCTGTTCTCAGCTGCTTCTCCAAGGACTTGTTGTTCTCACTCTACATACATCTGATGGGTGAGCTCATCAATTCCCATACCTTCATTTTCCATTTATATACTGGTGACTCCTGTTATGGATATGTAATTGTTAGGATGTTTTGGCAGCAAGAAACAGAAAATTCAACTCCACTGATTTTATCAACAAAGGTTATTAACTGATTTGTGACACAAAATGAAGCCACTCCTGCCCAGGTTGCCACATCAGCAAATCAAAACTTAGATAACTTTCATGTTTCTGTAAATGCTCTGCTTCACCAAGGTGCAGTACATCCAGTCAGCCAATCCCCAATTAAGAATCTGTAATGATTTACCTCTTCTCAGATGTGCAACCCCAGCCAATCAGCTTAAGCCAAATATTCTTTCTTTGTTCCCTGGTTAACCCACTAGCCTTATAAGGAAATCCCTGACCCCCTAGCCAATCATTTCCTGTTTTCCTGTTGCTGCTTCAGACACTATAAAACTCACTCTTGCCCAAACATCCCCTGGGAAGAGTGCTCCACTGCTTGCGGGGCACTGATTCCCCCAATCTATGGATGTTTTCCCTTGAATAAAGAACATCAGACTCAATGGTAAATTGTTTTATTTTTGTCATTTCACAATAGAGAGGAGGAGTGGTATTCAGGCACGGTTCAATCAGGACCCTGGCTATTCTCCCTTGATTCTCTTAATCTGTGTTTCTCTATATAACTTCATTTAACATGACAATGCTGAGAATGTTGACGCATGAGGCACTGCATAAATTTGAGAAAACTTTTTTGTCAAAAATCTGTAGCAAAACCTTTCCTGCTTATTGGTCCCAAATGGGTCACATGTCCCTGGGCCTATTTTTGAACCCAACTCTGTGCAACTCAGCATTGGCTGAGGGAATATGGTGATTTCTTGTTTAAGGCCTGCTAATCCCTGAATCAATCACTGTAGTAATCGTTGATTAGCCTAATCTAGACCCACTTCTAAAGATGGGGTCAGTTCTCCAAACCACATGGCTGCTATAACAAAAAAAAAAAAAAAAAGGGAGAGTTGAAATAAGCTGTCAAGGCAATCAAAATGTACATCAGATCTATCTTATTCAGTGGAGACTCAAAATAAAGTCTTGATACAATTATGCTAAATACCTGAGAGGCTGGTTTGTAGATACTGCAGGTCCTAAAAGCTGCAGGAAATCATAATCAAAATAGTTCTAAGAATTGTGATATCATGAGGGCTTACACATCTTTGACCTTTAAAATAATTGGCTAGAAACAAGTAAAACATAGTATAATTATTTTCTTAAAAGAAAAAACAAAGAAACAAAAGACAGCTGTAATGACTTCCTGACCTCTGAGAACAATTCAGGCACCCAAGGCTGAGCATCTCATAACAATGGGGAACTGGTCTATATTTTTCTGGGCTTGAAGAATCAAGCAATCAGTGGGGAAGATCTAGATGGATAGATGTGCAGCACTCAACAAATAGATAGGACCATGAAGTCCTACCTAACCTTATCTGCTCTGTCAAGCTCTTCTATGGTCTTCCAAGGTCTAATTGGCTCTCAGAGCAGCAGAGAATTCTTCCAAAAAATTACTGTATTAGTAAGTAAATGCATGTATCATCATTGCTATTCAATCTTGTCTTTTATTTTCTTTTTTAATTTTTTCAACGTTTATTTATTTTTGAGAGACAGAGAGACATAGCATGAGTGAGGGAGGGGCAAAGAGAGAGGGAGACAGAATCCGAAGCAGGCTCCAGGCTCTGAGCTGTCAGTACTGAGTCTGAGATAGGACTGAACCCACAGAACTGTGAGATCATGACCTGAACAAAAATCAGACGCTTGACTGAACCACCCAGTTGCCCCTCAATCTCATCTTTAAAAGCAAACCAGTACAATTTGCAGATCTAAAGCTCCATGCCTACCTTTTCCATAGATACCTCAAAATCCACATGCTCAACATTTAAATATCCTCCTCTCTTCAAAAAAAAACCAAAACTCTGCCATCCTCTCAGCTCAATAAATGGCACCATCATATACCACATAGTTCCAAACCCAAAGCCTAGAAATTAGCCTTGACTCTTCACTTTCTCTCATCCCCACCAATCTCTATATCCTATCAGTTCTACCTCTGTTACCTTTTTAATCTGTCCATCCATCCCACTGTTACTACTTTAATTTAGGCTATCATCAAAAGACTCCTATCGAGTTTCCACCTTATGACCTCTACAGTTCTTTTAACACTTAACAGCTGGAGTTCCTCCTAAAACTCATTTTATCTATGCATGACCTGTCCCGGCTTAAAACCTATCTATGACTCCACCCAAATTCCTCCCGACAAAGCCTAAATTGTTTAACATAACACAGATCATTAGGCCCCATTTTAGCTTTCGGATCAGGAGAGGACATACTACCAGCCAGCCAAATCCAGCCCACTACCCGTTTTTGTAGTTTGCAGTGCAAAGCCTTTACATTTTTAAATGGTGGGAAAATCAAAATATGATGGGGCAGCTGGGTGGTTCAGTTGGTTAAGCCTCTGATTCTCGGTTTTGGCTCAGGTCATGATTTCAGTTTCTTGAGGTTCAAGCCCAGTGATGGGCTCTGCCCTGGAGCATGGAGCCTGCTTGGTATTATCTCTGCCCCTCCCCTACTCATGTTATCTCTGTCTCACTCAAAATAAATAAAACTTTAAAATATATACATATATAAAAGAAAAATCAAAATATGACTATTACTTGGTAGTGAAAACTACATAAAATTCAAACTTCAGCATCCTTAAAAAAAAAAAAAAAGACAAAACTTTACTGGAACACAGCTCCACCCATCCGTACTGTCTATGGCTTCTTTTGAGCTACAAGTTGAGTAGGTGTGACCAAGATAATATGGCCCACAAACCCTAAAATCTTTACTGTCTGGCCCTTAAAGTTTGCCAACCCCTGCTCTACACTCATCTCTCACCACTCCCGTCTGCAGCCGCCACCCTGAACTGTCTGCAGTCCCTAACGGACCACCATTTTCCCTCTGACTGCTTGCTCCTCCACCCATGGGTGCTCACATACAACTAACTTCATATCAGTATTTAACAGTTTTTCTGATTGTCCCTCTACTTGTCTGGCGCATATGTTCATCACTGAATCCTCAGCACCAACACGATCTCTACCCTCCTTCAGTGCTTGATAAATGCGTGTTGACCGAATGAGCAGCACCCTGAAGAGATGAACAGAACTGGTTCCAACTTTCAGGAGCTTACAAACGCAAGGCAGACACATAAACAGCATATTAATCCACAAAGAAGAATGAAAAACACTAAAAAGTAGCAAGTACTCCGCAGCATAACCAAAGAGAAATAATTCCACCTGAGGAAGAGTGCCCCTTAAGAATGCCTTCTGATTTGAAGATAAGCCCCTCCCTCCATGATGGAATTCTTACTGAGCTTTCTTTTGTTGGCCTGGAGTGTCACCTGTAAAATAAGGCTAAATAATCCCGACTTCACAGGATTAAATGAATGTGGTTAATTATTGAGAGCAAGTAGCTCAGCGCTTGCTTCAGAGAAAGTGCTCAGTAAACAGCGGTCAGTTCTCGTTGCTCTAAAACGCTCCGTTTGACGTTAATGGTGTCCGTATCCAAGGGAGTCTCCAGTGTGTGTCGCCAAACGCAGGGACCAGCATCAAACACATCCCTACAGTAAGAAGAGCAACCTCCAAGCAAAGCGCCGCCGGAGGCGTACCAGGGTAAGCTGGGAGCCGGGCTGAAACTCCGGGGAAACCGCCCGGAAACGGACCCCGCGAGGTAGAACTACAACTCCCGTCGTGCCTCACCGAGTTTAGGGCTACTCTACATTTTACCACCTCCAGCCACTTCTCTTCTTTCCCTCTGTAGTCCCGAGGGTGGCTGCGTCCTGGTCACCGGAAGAAGCCGTGTGACGTCACGAGGGCCTGCGCGTCGCGCGGGTTGCAGGAGTTGACGGACGGTCTCTGGGTGCGTTTGGGTGCCCGGGGGACCACGGAAGAGGCTTCCCTCGGCGGCCGCGATGCCTAGCTCGCGGCGGGTCAGTCAGCTCCTGGATCTGTGAGTCCACCTGGTCCCCGCCTCCCCGACGCCCCGCCCTGTGCTCGCTCTCCCTCCCCGCCCCCTTTCTACCTCTGGACCTCCGAAGAGGGCCCGCCGGTGTGTCTATTCCTGGGTCGCTGATATGTCGTCTCCTTGTAGATGACAGTTGTGCCAGGTGTGCTGCTGGACAGGCTTGACCCTCTGTTCTCCGCCCTGGGGGCCGCCCGATGGGTGTCCGAACTCTGTCAGCCTTGACAGCTCGATGCCCTGGTAGTTTCTGGCAGTGGCCTGTTTCTGAGGAGAGCTTGATAGAACAGCAACAACAAAAACACCACATGTGGCCTTCAGCAGAGTTCCACCATTCCTGTAACTGGGATAGATATTGATTCTTTGAGGCAGCTCCTCGATTGCTTGACTGGGATTGCTGGGTTCAGCTCCCAGTCGGCCATTCACCAGCTGTGTGACCACGGAGAATAACTTAAGTTTCACCTCTGTGCCTGAGTTCCTGATCTATCCAAGTAGTGTGACAACAGTATGGATCTCATAGAATTGTAGTGAGGAATACATTTAACGCGTGTCCTTTGAAGGATGCCTAGTGTCAAAAGAAATTTCAAAGAACTTTACTTAAAAATATTTTAATGAAGGAGAAACAATCTCAGAGGCATGCCATTGCAGGATGGCTTATACACTGAGAATGACTGTGTTGTTTATCCTTTACAGTGATTGGTTATTACAATGATTGATTACTACAATTTCAAAAACCTCAAGGGGTTGGTTTAAAGTGATTGTCATATACTATTTTAGAGAGATGATTTAAGCTTTGTTTATGATTGTCAGAGGGATTTACAAGAAATATACTGTTAAATTTCACTTTGTTCATGAAATAAGCCAGATTAAGTTTCACTTATGTGAAACTGATTTGGTCTGCTTAGGGGATTTTCAAGCATGGTCTGCATTTTGTTTTATTTTAAAAATTCCCCCTTTGGGTCATTCCCTCAGAAAGGTGAAAGTGTGAGCCAATATATAGTTACTCTCCCCTTGATGTAGTCATTGGGCTGTACGGTCATGTAGTTGCCATTACCAACAATTGCATAGTCATTGAAGACATGGACAGTGGGACAACTGAGTTCCTTGAGTTGTGTAATCCTGACAGATATCGTTTGACGTATGAGTGACTGCTGAAAGGCATTTACAACTCTTGAGAGGATATAGTGCACTAGTGTTAAAAGGTGGGGGAGGGACAGTAAAGTATCCTCCAGACCTAGTAGGCACTTTGAAGCAGAAAAACAAAGCAAGCCGCTCCATACTGTTTACACAGACTTGTATTCAGGGTGACCTACTGACAAGGGGGAGCCAGTGGATAGATGATCCTGTGGTAGGACCCCTTCCTAAGGAATGTGGTGAAAACCTCAAGACAAGGGAAGGCAACCTGGCTATGTGCTCCAATGTGACATTCCGGACGATTCTGTAACATAGACTGCCCAATCAGACTGTATGTCTATATGTCATCATTTATGGGAGACAAAGAAGTAGAAATTGCATAAAAGGCTACAACCCCCTGCGCTCAGGGCTCAGTTTTTAAGGCATAAACCCATTGAGCCTGTGGCCACATGATGAATAAAGTTGCTTCCTGGAAAGAAAAGCCTAGGTGCCATGACTGTGCGAACCTCAGTCCCCTTACAATCCAGGTGCGATGGAGCTATTCTCCACCCAGTCCAAACCGTGACCTACTGCTTTTATAGAGCAAAGGGCATTATGGTGCAGAGGATCATTATCTAAAGTGGCACCATCTATGCGAGGTCATCTCTCCTACTTAAAGTGGAGCCTTTCATCTCTACTAGTGCACCAATCATCTCTACTAGTTATCTAAAGTGGTACCTTCTGTGCAGCACTTTAGGGAAAATTGGAGCAAGCCTTTCTGCATTCCAGTCAGGGCACACGTTAACCTCCAAGGGGCCTGGAACCTATAGCCCCAAGGGAGGTCATTGCATGAGCAGAAACAAGATGGAGGACCAAAGATGGAGTCAGTGCTGTCAGCACTCCTACAACTAGGGATATTAATATATGATGATTTTGAGACAAAAATCGAAAAATTCTGGGAGCAGATTCCCAGGAGCCAAGATTTAACCAACTAAATAAATCAGTGGAAGAAGGCTCCATCTATCTGATGGAAGACTGACATCTGATCTTTAAGATCTTTTAAATTGGGTGTAATAATTCCTGATCTATTAACATGGAAACATGGGGCACCTGGATAGCTCAATCAGTTACGTGTCCGACTCTTTTTCAAATGTTTACTTTTGAGAGACAGAACACTAGCAGACAGAGCAGGGGAAGAGCAGAGAGAGGGAGAACAGAATCTGAAGCAGGCTCTAGGCTCTGAGCTGTCAGCACAGAACCTGATGCAGGGCTTGAACCCACGAACTATGAGATCATGACCTGAGCCTAAGGTGGCTGCTTAACCGACTGAGCCATTCAGGTGCTCCAAGTGTCCAACTCTTGTTCTCAACTCAGGTCTTGATCTTGTGAGGTTGTGAGTTGGAGCCCTGTGTTGGGCTCCGCATCAGGTGCAAAGCCTACTTTAAAAAAAAATTTAAAAACAACAACAACCATGGAACCTTTTTTTCTTTTTAACCAGTTATAACATATGCATCTCCTTGTTCAGTGGTTAGGGTGTCTGAGACTGTGCAAGAGTTTAGATTCTTACTGTAATTGTAGGGATTTTGCAGAAGGTAAGATGTCACCTGAAGAGATTTAAATGTAGTCTTTTGTGGGTGTCCTTTCCAATAAACTAAGTCTCTAGGAATGTTTTCTTTTGGAATGGATCACATTTTAAAATCTAGTCGAAAATATGTTTCCTAATACCACATTAGTGCCTTACCCTATTAAACCATGTAATGATTACTGAGGATAAACATGAGGATGTTTTATTTCAAGAGTGTTGTAGGTGCTTTTCTATCTAAGTTGGGCCTCTCTATGATGTGAGTAATTAGTCATTTCTATGGAAACGAAAGATAAAAGTTAACACCTGGAGCAAATTCCAAATTGTTTCTGAATCTGAATAGCAAGCAGTCAAAAAAATTTCTAGATTTGAGCTCAAAACATCTTTGTTTTATTTTTCTTTTTTTCAAAACATCTTTAGATGATGGAGTGAGGAGGCAGTTTCAATCTGTTGGATTTTCCTTGTTTGTAGTTTGAATGATTTTGATGACATCATTGAATATTCTGGTGAACTCTGAGTGGCCTGAAACAGAAGTAGGCACGAAGGTTGTCTGTACATGATTTGTTGTGGTGATTTCTTTGAATCTTCTATCAAGTTGTCTGGCTTTAGGTTGTAGAAATTGAGGAAAAGGGCAATTTTAGTTTTTATTCCAAGTCTGAAGCGTAAGAGAAAATTGGAAGTGTTAGGTTGGAAAGTTGTAGCCAGATATTGGAGGGAACTAGAAGAATTCAGGATCCAGTCCAGTTTACAGAAAGATAAAAAAACCTCAAAGATAATGAACAGGACTAGAATCTGATAACAGGTACACTATAGTGTTCTACTGAAACATAATTTTTCTCTCTATAGTCACTTCATTTTTACCAAAGATAATCACAGTAAGACTAACTTATTTGTAAAATGAATCTGGTCCCATCAAATTCAGCTTGTTATTTACATAACAGTGCAGCAGAATAGTTATTTTATGTACATTTTAAAAAATGGTATTCAAGTCCAAGCTTTGGTAATCCAACGGTCTTTGTTGGCTCCACAGATCCAACGTTAGTTTCTTAAAAAATGCCTGGTGGTAGGAAATCTCAGATTGGATATTTAAACACCCTTTTAGGCCAAGAAGTCAAGCCAATGAGTTGTCCAATTGTGTTCTGTTACAAAGAAACAAATTCTGATGGAATTTATGCAAATACCTACACTGCCATGAAAATAAGAATACTTAATAAGAGGGCTGTTTTGTTTTGTTTTTAATTTTGGAGGGATCAGGTAGAGAGAACAAGGTAAATGTTTAATATTTGTTTTTGTTTTGTTTTGTTTTAAATGTTTAATTTTTATTCACAAAAGTTTACCACATTGTTATGTTATATAGTAGTATTTTATTTTATTTTATTTTATTTTATTTTATTTTATTTTAAGAGAGAGACAGGGAAGAGAGGTAGAAGAGAGAGAATCTTAGTTAAGTTCCACACTCAGCGCAGAGCCTGACACAGGGCTCCATCCCAAGACCCTGGGATCATGACCTGAGCCAAAATCAGGAGTCAGATGCTTAGCCGACTGAGCCACCCAGGCACCCCAGTTATATAGTAGTTTAAAAGAAAAGAGAAAGGGGTTCTTCAAATTTGGAAAGCAAAACAGTAAAGAATGAGCAATGCTTCAAACAATGTGATAAAAATTATAATCATCTCCATTAGTTGGTTTTGTCCCATATAATCAATTCTACTTTTCTTGCCCTTGGGTTAGCAGTTTTATGAATCAATCAGTTTCTACATTAGCATGCTAGAAATTCTTACCCAGTTAAGTGGTATGATCTTCAAGTTATCAGAAACTTGTACTCTAGAGTATTTGTCAGGGTCTTTTCCATGAATCTCCTTGAAGACAAAGCATTTTAGCCTGTAGGTAGTTGTAAATGCTCTCATAGATGATTCACTGTATATTAATAGCTGTTTGTAAATGACAAGAGACAAAAAGAGCCATTGTTACAGTTCACTATGAAAAAATGATGTGATTGACAGGTAAGTTTGGCTATTTTGGGGGTATATGACATTTAAAAATAATTAGACTACGATGACATTGCATATCAGATTCCTAGGAATTCCATGCAATTTCTGGAATACTTATATTAATAACATGTATCCATACAAATACAACCTAAGAAGGTTAAGCATCACTTTTACTTGATAATGTTTTCAATGTAATCTCACATTTAAAAAGTCTATAGTTTAATGTCTCCCTTTTTGTAAGAAGAGAAAAAAGCTTTGAGATTTTTCAGGAACCTTGAAAGTTAGTTCAAAGTCAAAAAGACTGCATTTAGAATTTGATTTTGTGAAGTTTGTAAAAAATGTCGAAAGCTTTAAAACACTTGATTAAACAGGATCACTAGTCATTGTGAAATAATACTTAGTCATCTATTTAACCAAAGAGACAAAAAAGATTTCAAAAGCAAATATAGAAAGTACATAGTTATAAAAAAAAAAAAAACCTTACCTCTTTTATATATTGAAAAGATTAAGCAGTCAAAAACCTGATAAAGACAAAGTGAAACACAGGAAATGATTTTCATAAGGTACAGAATCTTTGTTTCCTAGACAAAATACACAAAGGTAAAGAAAAACCTTTCATAATCCCTTATTAAGAGTGACTAACATAGGGCGCCTGGGTGGCTTAGTCGGTTGAGCATCCGACTTTCGCTTAGGTCATGATCTCGCAGTTCATGGGTTCCAGCCCCCCGTCTGGCTCTGCTGACTGCCAGCTCAGAGCCTGGAGCCTATTTCAGAGTCTGTGTCTCCCTCTCTCTCTGACCCTCCCCTGCTCATGCTGTCTCTCTCTCTCTCTCTCTTAGAAATAAATAAAAATATTAAAAAAAAAAAAAAGAGTGACTAACAACCTAAGAAACTTTGTTCTTTTAACAGAGAAAATTAAACTGTGGTTTTGTGTCAGTATATTATTCAGCTCAGTTTTGGAAATCTTTATAAATAAATCCATTGAATTTTAGCTAATTTTGACCATGCAACATGAAATTTCTTCACAATTTTTCTGTAACTTTCTGTATCCATTTAGATTTTTGTTTTATTCCTTTTTCTTTTTCATTTTACTTTAAGACAAAATTACTGTTTTCCCTTAATAAAAACACATCCTATATTTTTTGCTTACTCTTCATATAAAAAACACATCCCATTCTCCTCTCATACTTTATATACAAAGATGTTTTCTTTCATTCTTGTTTTTAGGTGGCTTATTTTTATATATCAATTATAAGCTTTAACCATTATAATCTTTTTTTAACCATTATTAACCTTTATTTTCCAGTGAAAACTAGTAAACAAGCAGTTGGGAACTGTCTGGCATATATCAGCATCCTATAGTAGATTAGCAAATTTATGAATATTTAATAATAAAAAATATACTTTTTAGAGATGTGCTTCTTTATAGTACATTTTTTTAATGTGGGAAAGGCCACATTAAAATAGATCCAAATATCTTTTGTCTTTGTAAAAAATAAGCAGTCAAAAGTAAATAAACTTAAACATATGTTTAGCAGTTAATGTTTCAGTAACATTAGCTTATTATTGGAAATGACCTACATATTTAACAAATACCCATCATCTAATTTAATCTATTTAACTCATTTTTAATAATTATACTTGTATTAAACTTTAAACACCTAACTAGCATCTTAACAATTTTAACCTTTTTTAAAGTTTATTTATTTATTTTGAGAGAGAGAGAGAGAAAGACAGAGAGAGTGAGCAGGGAAGGGACAGAAGGAGAGAGAAAGAAAGAGAATCCAAAGCAGGCTCCTCACAGTCAGCCCAGAGCCCAACACAGGACTTGAACCCACAAACCATGAGATCATGACCTGAGCCAAAATCAAGAGTCAGAACCTTAACCGACTGAGCCATCCATACCCCTAAACTATTTCTGAAGCTTCTATAATTCAAGATTATCCAGATCATATGAACTTGAAAAGCATTTCAGTTAGTTTATATTTCTGAGAGTTTTAAGAATCCTTAACTCATATAAGTACTTATTTTTCCTTAAGCCAATTAAATAGAGCTCTTTTTGAAAATTACATATACATAACATACATACATATACATTAATATAAGGACAGTTGTAAACAGAGATCTGTAGCTTTCATTTAAAAATTTCAGCTGTGTGTCAGGTATAACAATACAAAACTCAAAGGAATAGCTGAACCCAAATTGTTTTTCTGGCTGATGGGATAAATTAAGATTATTTGCTGAAATGACTTGAGCTTTTACCACAAATTTTTCATTTGCTGTAAGAATTCTTTAGAGAAGCTATTTTTGGAGTCATTTTGTCTTTTAGAAGCTTTGGCATACCAGCCAATGAATGCATTTATTGCCTTTAAGAAATTTGGGATCCTCTTTTTTTAAAGGTGCCCCCATGTTGGGCTATTTTATCTTAGTTAAAGATTTTCCCAAAGTGGTCACTGCAGTTCCATTGATTCTTTGTAATATTTACCCATTTCTCTAAAAAGGTATAAGATCATTGGGGCACCTGGGTGGCTCAGTTGGTTGAGCATCTGACTTCGGCTCAGATCATGATCTCATGGTTCATGGGTTCAAGCCCCGCATCAGGTTCTGTGCTGACAGCTAGCTCAGATCCTGGAACCTGTTTCAGATTCTGTCTCCCTCTCTCTCTGACCCTCCCCTGCTCACACTATCTCTCTCTCAGAAATAAATAAAAACATTTTTTTAAAAATTTAAAAAATAATAAAGTAAAATAAATAAAAAGGTATAAGATCCTGGTCTGAGCTTTGGACCAGATGGAATCCATCTTTGCCTTAGAATCCCTAAGAAAACTTAATTAGCATGGGTTTGACAGTTATTCCAAAATAGAAGGAATCACACATTCCTCCCTCTTTTGAACAGAATAGCATGACTTACTGAAAAGTTTCAACAAGCATTGCTCAGTAAAATCAGATAAATCAACACAAAAGGAGTGGAGTTTAGATATAAGGAAGATTTTCCCTGGAATTCCATGGTTGGTAGTGCGCAGTGGTCTCCATGGGTTTTGGCACCTAGTTACTCACTGGCCTTGGAGCTCATCAAGGGTCATCCCTGGATCCCACTTTTGACACCAAAAACTTTCAAAAGAAAATTCAGAAATGTTTAGTTGATATAAATGTTTTACTGAGTGAGAAACAAACTGTTAGTGTACAGGGAGACTTCAAACCAAAAAAGGTTAGACTCTCAAGGCATGTGATCATAGGAGAGCTCATAAAGTGAGAATGAGGAAGTTGTTTAATCTTTACAATGATTGGTTATTACAAGGAGAGTTTACACAGTATGGAAGTTTCTCAAAAAAATAAAAATAGGATTACGGGATGATCCAATAATTTCACTACTGGGTATTTATGCAAGGAATACAAAAACACTAATTCAAAAAGATATATACAGCCTTCTGTTTATTGCAACACTATTTACAATAGCCAAATTATGGAAGCAAACCAAGTGTCTATTGAGAGGTGAATAAATAAAGAAGATGTGACACACACATACACACACACACACACACACACACACACACACACAGGAATATTATTCAGCCGTGAAAAAAAGAATGAAATCTTGCCATGTGCAACAAGATGAAGCCAAAAAATATAATGCTATGTGAAAGAAGTCAGAGAAAGAGAAATACCCTATCATTTCACTCATATGTAATTTAATGAGCAAAACGAACAAGCAAAGTAAAAGAGAGAGGGAGAGAGACAAACAATGAATCAGACTCTTAACAGACTCTTAACAAGTTTGTATACAGAACAAACTGACATTTATCAGAGGGGAGGTGGGTGGAGGGATGGATGAAATAGGTAATGGGGATTAAAGAGTGAACTTATGATAGCACTGAGCAATGTATAGAATTATTGAATCATTATATTGTATACTTGAAACTGATATTACACTATATGTTATGTATACTGGAATTTTAAAAAAAATTTTTTTTAAATGGGAGTTTACAGGGGCGCCTGGGTGGTTCAGTTGGTTAAGTGTCCGACTTCGGCTCAGGTCATGATCTCATGGTTTTTGGGTTCGAGCCCCACTTGGGCTCTGTGCTGACAGCTAGCTCAAAGCCTGGAGCCTGTTTCAGATTCTGTGCCTCCCTCTCTCTCTGACCCTCCCCTGCTCACGCTGTCTCACTCTCAGAAATAAATAAAACATTAAAAAAAATTTTTTTAAATGGGAATTTACATATATCAGGGGATTGGTTAAAAGTGATCCTTTATACTATTTTAGAAAGGTGATGTAAGTTTTATTTATGATTATCAGAGACAGTTACAAGAAATAACCTAGGTTAAGTTTCTCTTAAATTAATGATGTAAGGGGGTGCCTGGGTGGCTCAGTCGGCTAAGCGGCCGACTTCAGCTTAAGGCATGATCTCATGGTTCATGGGTTCGAGCCCCGCATCAGGCTCTGTGCTGACAGCTAGCTCAGAGCCTGGAGCCTGCTTCAGATTCTGTCTCCCTCTCTTTCTGCCCCTCTCCTGCTCACACTCTGTGTATCTCTCTCTCAAAAATAAACGCTAAAAATTTTTAAACAATAATAATGATGTAAGCTAGATTAAGTTTCACTTACATGACCTGACTGGTTTTATCTGCTTGAGGAATTTTTAAGCCTGGTGTCCATGTTATTTTAAAACTAGTAAGTAATAAACATCACTAAGTGTTATTTATTGTTATTAATTATTTCACTGGGATAGATGCTGAAACTTGTAGTTACAATAGCAATTACTTCTCTCTGGGAGCTTCAGTACGTTAATATTGCATAAAAAAATATTGCCATGCAAAACTTGAGGCTGAGGAGAACAATTATCTGCTGAATGCTTTTGAAATCCATGCTTTTGAAGTGACATTTACATTATATCTCATAAACTTCTGGCCCTCAGTCCACAGTCACTTTTTAGTTTTTGGGTTTTTTTTTAAATTTTTTAGAAGTTTAGTTTTGAGAGAGACAGAGTACGAGAGGGGAAGGGGCAAAGAGAGAAGGAGACACACAATTTAGAGCAGGCTCCAGGCTCTGAGCTGTCAGCACAGAGCCTGACTTGGGGCCCAAACTCACAAAATCATGATCTCAGCTGAAATTGGATGCTTAACCAACTAAACCACACAGGTGCTCCTCATGGTCACTTTGTGTAAAAGAGAACTCTGTTGATTCCCTTTTGTGTAACTCAGGTTGTATAGAGTCCTGTGAAAAGTATTTTGCTTTCATTCTTGGCTTTAACTTTACACCTGATCCAAATAAGAGTTTCTCTCTGTCAGTAAAGACAGAGAAATAGTTAAGAGTGCAAGTTAGAAAGACAGATGAAAGCCTAGCTATCCTCCTGTCTTTTAATTCCTGCCTTTATATTGAAGGTTTGCTGAGGCATCCATATAAATGATCCTCTGAACTTCTGTGGCCAGAATCAAGTCTTTTATCTCTTCATAGCCACAGTTTCTTATTTTTAGGAGCTGCTCAATATTCAGTAAGCATATATTTGGCATATGACACATTATGCTGATGGTTTTGACAAATATCTAGCATAAAGAAGGTACAGTTTTATGGGACTAGCATATGCAAGTATATAAATAACTATAATATAGGTAGAATAATAGCACAGAAGGGAGATTAACGAAGTATTTTGTAATTTCTGATGAGGAAAAGAATATACAAGACTAGGAGAAGTCTTTGTAAAGAGGGTTGTATTTGAAGGTTGGTAGCATCTGACATTTGCAAATGGGAGGAAAAGCATCTAAGAAGGAGAGGAATGATAAGGGCAAAGCCTTGACAAGCAGGAGTTAGAAATACATGAGAAGATCAGAAAGTAGTATTTCAATTTGGCCAGAGAATACAATGTGGATAGCAGAGTAGGGAAACATAAAGCCAATAATTAGGAGTAGAACTTTGGGGACCGGAATGATATAAGACTGCTTAATTTTGTAGCAGTAGGGGTCTATAAAAGGTTTTGGAACTGCACTGGGTGTAAAGAGAGATTTGCATTAGGGACAAGTTGGGAATAAAGAGACAATTAGGAAACTGTTGCAAACTCTTGGAAAGAGGTAAGGAGTGCCCAAACTAGGACACATGTATGAAGATGGTCATTGCAGAATTCCACGGTGGAGAATTTGAATGTCTATCAGTGGGAGAGGTGCCATCAAGTATTATGCAGCTGTTAGGAAAGTGAAGAGTAGATGAATATATACTCAAATCGATGGAACTTACAACGTAGTGCTTAGTGAGAAAAGAGGAAAAAGAATAAAACATGTTAAGAAAAATTATCTAGGGGCCCCTGGGTGGCTCAGTCAGTTGAGTGTCAGACTTCGGCTCAGGCCATGATCTCACCATTTGTGAGTTCGAGCCCCACATCAGGCTCTCTGCTGTCCGCACAGAGCCTGCTTCACATCCTCTGTCCCCACCTCTCTCTGCCCCTCCCCCACTTGCTCTCTTTTTCTCTCCAGATATAAAAGAAAAGAAAAATCATCTAGAACTTGAAAGTAAACCAAAAAGATGACCACATGACCTTCATTGTCATACTAGGGTGTGGTCCCCCGTGTAAGGGTCCATATATGCCTTGAGAATCCTATTTGCTAATCCTTTTGGGACAAGGTATGTTCAGGCTGGCAGTTGGTCAGCAGTAAGCTATTTCTGGGTTGTAACAAGGTAAGGAGCTTGATCCAGAATAGCAATCAACGTTTTTACTGAGTGCACTGTTTGTCCACAGGATCGGACTTCACCATGAAGGAAACTGCTTGGTGACATCCTTGCATGAGCTCCTAATCTCACTGACTAGCACTATGAACAGCACTGCCTTAGAGAATCCTTTGGGTCTGGGATGTGTTGAATAGTTTTGGATAGAAGGACCTAGGAAAGAGAAAAAGCAAAAATTACTCTAAAGTTTTCAGCTTTGTTGACCAGGAGAATGGTGATATCTTTACATAATAGTGGAGAAGTAGGTATCTTATGGGGAATACATGGCACAGGCTGCACAGCTGAGCTCAGGGACCCTCAAGGGCTGAGATGAAAAAGACTGAGGAAGAGACATGGGGAGAAAAAAGGAAACACTTAATATATATATAGCTGAAATCTGCATAAAGGAAAATACAAGGGGAGTGACTATCAGGGTAGAATTTGATTTTACCTGTCTTACATATAAACAAATACATTTTTAGTCTGGTCTTGTTTCATGGACACAAGTGAACAAAGGCTCCTGGGTCAAAGACACAAAGGACTTTATTATTCATTGCACAGCAAACAGCTCGAGCATGCATTCGCATGTTTATGTCACTTCCTCTTGACTTCCAAGATGCTCATGGGCAACACAAAAGACTCAGATGGATGCCAACACAAACAATGGGTTGCATTCCAGGAAGGCAACACAGCCCAAACGAATGTCTACTCAAGCAATGAGTTGCATTACAGGAAAGAAACACTGAATTTGGGGACTCTGCCGATGTATAGTAAGCAGTAAGCAACTTCTTTGTCCTGGAGGGAGACATTACTTTATGACACAGGGCTGCTCATTATAAACACAACCCTGTGAATGGCCCAGATAAAGCATATCAGGGCTGTGTATTCTTGTCATTCCCAGCAAGACAGGTAAGATGATGAAAAACCCGTAAAGGACTGCCTTTCGTAACATTCCACTTTTTGGTCCTACCGTCTTGGCCTCTGACAAGTTATCACATGACTAAGACACTTTTTCAGCCACAGTGATTATTGATCAGCAGAGGCTAAGACCAAATGCATTCAATTTATATCATACACCATTTAACAGAGGCTATTAATAGAACTCCAAGAAGCAAGGTGAGGTTAACCTGCAATATTGACCTTTGCTGTGCCCTCAGGAGCCCAGATTCATCTGTGAGTAAATCCTAAGGGAAACCAGTAGGTCTTAGACAGCCAAGATGTAGTGTAAGCCCGGGATAGTATCCATTATGAACTGCACAAGGAAATTGAAGCTTACCTGTTAATAGTTAGTGATATTGTCAGTAATTACAGGGATAGTAGATGGGCCAAAAAGAAACCCTCAACCTAACTGAGAGATATTCCATGGCCTATTCTTCTATACATATAACTATATAAACCAAAGAGACACAGGCCACTCTAGTCTGGATTTACTGTTAAACTTGATTTAGATCACTATGACATTGTTTTGCTTCTGCCATATGGGCAGTGTCACTGACACTTGTAATACACAGAAGTTCAAGGCCATTCATATACATGCACATTTTTCTGTTATAGCACATGGACTGGGATAAGAAACCCAGCATCAGGTCAGATTGACAGCTAGCTACAGCTGCTGCTTGCCTCAGGTAGATCATAAAATATCTTTGGCTGGAGGTGAAGGAAGCAACAATGTTTTAAAAAATGGTATTTTGGATGAGAGCACAGATTGCTGTAAATGTGGAGAGCATTTGCTACCAGATTTCAAGGAATCTCCTCATACCCCCGGACCTGGTCCACAGAACCTTTCTTCTTCCTCTTCCATAATACTAGGTTTCCCATCAGGATCCAATTCTCATCACAATATTGTTAGATCTAGGATATGATTTTACTTGATTAGACTCTTACTGTTTCATGGATACTGGCAGAAGATAGAGGATTTCTGGGCTGGAGACAAAGACTTTGTTACAGCACAGTGAGCAGCACACGCAGTTTGCCTCTTTTGCCCTTCTCCCCCAAATCCCATGAGGGTGACACAGAGGGCTTAGATGGATACCTGCATAGAGGGGATATTACAGGCGGGAAAAAAAACACAAAACACTGAGCTTGTGTGATACAATTTTATAACAAGCAATAAGCAAACTTGTCCTTTGTCTTGGTGGGAGATGATACCTCATCTCTCAGGATTGTTTGCTGCAAACACAACCCACCTGAGAAATGGTTCAAATAAAGAGCAATTGGGACTTTACATTCATACATACCTATGGAAGTATGAAAAACTTAACAGTGACCACAAGCCAGAGGTAGGGAAACTATCTCACCTCAATTTTTAACACAATTTAGCAAATTTATGTATTTTTAAAAACACATGAGTCTGTCTCTCTCTTTCCCTCTCTCTCTCCCTCTCTCTCTCTCACACACACACACACACACACACACACACACACGCATTTCTTTCCAAGAATTGTAGAATCAATGGAGATAGAAAGACCTTTTACTGAGTAAGCAAACTTAAAGTGAACAGTTTATTTTAAAAGCACCCAAGTACATATTTGAAAGAAAAGGAATCACCGTATTTCTTATTAATGGGATACAGGTATTTGTTAAATGGATGTGAACATTGGATGATATTTGGAAGACTTACAAAAAGGCAGCATGAGAAGCTCTAAGAATAAGCTCCCCAGTAAAATAAGCATAAAAGTTGAAAATAATAAAACACTGCCTAAGGTCTCTAGAAATCCTCCTAAGGGCATACAGCAAATGAAGAAACATTCATTCAAGATAATCTTTTAAAACCCGGTAAGAATAAGAGTCTAGCATTTGAACTGTACCTCCACTCCAGGTGGGTATGGCCAAGGTGTTGAGGCTACCTCTC
The DNA here is from genome assembly GCF_003009895.1 of Hyaena hyaena. Lineage (NCBI taxonomy): Eukaryota > Metazoa > Chordata > Mammalia > Carnivora > Hyaenidae > Hyaena > Hyaena hyaena. Next base: position 807,195 of record NW_024080934.1, on the reverse strand, counting down.
TCCCCAGCTCCTACTCAAAGCCTTCAGTATTTTCCTGGGAAGGTCAGGATGCCAGCATTTCTCATCACACTCCTCCCCAGATACTTGTGCACAGGCTAAATTATGGGTGAATATGGTCTGTGGTTGGAGGATTGCTACCTCCACCCAGCCCCCACTTATCAGACATCTCATTCATGGGTGGCAACTACCCAGCACCCGCTCTGAAAGTAGGGGTTTCACTCAGAGAGAAGCACATCATCAACCTTGTTCCCAGTTCTGAAATTGCAGTTTAGAGATTTTTTTCCAGGAAGAAAGACAGGCTGCAAAACACACAACTCCAAGCTCTCAAGAAAATGACTTTATTTGAAACAGAGTGTGGGGGAAGTTCAAATAAAAGTAAGTAGTACAAAGACTCTGACAGCTTCATGTGAGATGCAAGCTAAACCATAGGCCAGGAAGTTTACCAGAGATGCAAGTTAAACCATAGGCCAGGAAGTTTACCAGAGAGAACCAGGGAAAGGAACATCTAAGAAGAGCATGCCTGGTGTCAGAACAAGCCTTAAATACTGACCTCTGAAACTAATCCTACAAAGAAGTCCAAAATGAATTGGATGACATTATGGAGCAATTTTTACCCCATGCATTGTTGAATACATTAGAGCAATCGATCTGTAATGAGTGAAGGCTGACAGCTAGGTGTGATACCAATACAGACTTAACAGAATAATCAGAGAAAGGAACAGTCAAGAGAGCCCTGCTACAATCACTGACATCCCAGCGCAACAATGCTTATGTCCAAGCTGTGCCCACTAAGAAGCAAATCAGAAGTTGCATAGGGTGAGGGAAATAGACTTAGTCAAGCCATGTCACTAAACAAACAGGTAAATAATTACAAATCTGTGGCATCAATATTTAGAGTTACTGTATTATATTATCTAGACTATGCTATTTTCAAAAAAAAATTACAAGACAAACAGAAACTGTGACCCATACACAGAGAAAAAATTGGCAACAGAAACTGTCTTAGAGAGGACCCAGATGTTGGATTTAGTGAAGGCTTCCGAGAAAGTATTATAAATGTGTTCAAAAAACTAAGGGAAGTCCTATTAAGAAGTAAAGGAGAAAACTGCTTGGCAGTTCCTCAAGAAGTTAAACATAGAATTACCATATTACCCAACTTCCACTCCAACTTCCACTCCTAGGTATATACCTAATAGAACTGAAACTAGGTACTCAAACAAATACTTGTACACATATGTTCATAGTAACAGTATTCACAAAGCTAAAAAGTGGAAACGACTAAATAAATGTCCATCACCAATAAATCAATAAACAAAATGTGGTTCAGTAGAGCACGGGACTCTCAATCTTGGGTTGTAAAATCAAGTCCCACATTGGGTGTAGAGAGTGCTTAAAAATAAAATCTTAAAAAAAAGCAATCCCTATCAAAATAACACCAGCATACTTCACAGAGCTAGAACAAACTCCTAAAATTTGCATGCAATCAGAAAAGACCCAAATAGCCGAAGCAATCTTGAAAAAGAAAACCAAAGCTGGAGGCATCACAATCCCAGACTTTAAGATGTATTTACAAAGCTGTAATCATCAAGACAGTATGGTACTGGCACAAAAACAGACACTCAGATCAATGGAACAGAATAGAAAACCCAAAAATGTACCCATAAATATATGACCAACTAATCTTTGACAAAGCAGGAGAGAATATCCAATGGAATAAAGACAGTCTCTTCAGCAAATGGTGGTGGGGAAACTGGACCACTTTCTTACACCACACACAAAAATAAACTCAAAATGGGTGAAAGATCTAAACGTAAAGTAGGAAGCCATCAAAATCCTTGAGGAGAAAGAAAACAGGCAAAAACCTCTTTGACCTCAGCCACAGCAGTTTGTTACTCAACATGTCTCTGGAGCCAAGGGAAACAAAAGCATAAATGAACTATTGGGACCTCATCAAAATAAAAAAAAGTCTGCACAGTGAAGGAAACAATCAGCCAAACTAAAAGGCAACCGATGGAATGGGAGAAGATATTTGCAAATGACAGATAAAGGGTTAGTATCTAAAATCTGTAAAGAACATATCAAATGCAACACCCAAAAAAACAAATAATCCAGTGAAGAAATGGGCAAAAGACATGAATAGACACTTCTCCAAAAAAGACATCCATTTGGCCAGACACATGAAAAAATGCTCAACATCACTTATCATCAGGGAAATACAAATCAAAACCACAATGAGATACCACCTCACACCTGTCTGAATGGCTAACATTTACAACTTAGGCAACAACAGATGTTGACAAGGTTGCAGAGAAAAAGGGTCTCTTTTGCATTGCTGGTGGGAATGCAAACTGGTGTGGCCATTCTGGAAAACAGTATGGAGGTTCCTCAAAAAATTGAAAATAGATCCCATGACCCAGCAATTGCACTGTTAGGTATTTACTCAAGGGATATAGGTATGCTATTTCAAAAGGACATATGCACCCCAATGTGTCGAGCAGCACTGTCGACAATAGCTGAAGTATGGAAAGAGCCTAAACATCCATCGACAGATGAATGGATAAAGAAGATGTGTATATACATACAATGGAGCATTACTCGACAATCAAAAAAGAATGAAATCTTGCCATTTGCAAGTACGTGGATGGAACTAGAGGGTATTATGCTAAGTGAAATTAGTCAGAGAAAGACAAATATATGATTTCATTCATATGAGGACTTTAAGATACAAAACAGATGAATATAAGGGAAGGGAAGCAAAAATAATATAAGGACAGGGAGGGGGACAAAACATAAGAAACTCTTAAATATAGAGAACAAACAGAGGGTTGCTGGAGAGGTCGTGGGAGGGGGGATGGGCTAAATGGGTAAGGGGCATTAAGGAATTTACTCCTGAAATCACTGTTGCACTATCTGCTAACTAACTTGGATGTAAATTAAAAACTAAATTATAAAAAAGAAAAGAAACAAAGGTACCATAAAACAACAACAACAAAACGAGAGAACTGCAGGGGACAATCTTTCTAGACAAGGCAGTTGAGGAGAAGGGAGCTACTGAAGAGCGGGTTGGCTTGGTGTATACACACACCTCAGAAACAGCTGCTTTTAGAAGACTGTTTCCCAGATGAGATGTTTGGTTTTCACAAGCCAAAGATGTACCGAAGTATAGAGGGCTGCTGTATTTACAGAGCTAGGTCTTCCAGTTCTTGACTCACTGACAGTGAACGCTACGAAGAGGACTTCCAGAGCTGTTTGGGGTTGCATGAGACTCATTCAGGAAACATCTGTAATTTTTGTGTCCTGCTTGTGAAAAAATGATTTAAAAAAGCAAAACTGAATCATGTGGTAGATGCAAGGGCAGGACCCAGTCTGAAGACAACATTGAAACCAAAGAAAGTGAAAACTCTATCTGGACACAGGATAGAAAGCAACCAGATCTGTAAACCTCAGAAAGAATTTCAACATCACGATTCTGATGCTCACATTACCACCTCAAGTGCCTCCCGTGCTCAATCTCTTTGTTATTGTAACCAGTCAGATAATGGCCCAGATACAGAGATGGCTCCAGCTCTAACAGAACGTTGGTTTTTTCCTTTTTAGATTTCACACACTGGAAAAGACAGAACATAAGTTGTGGGATTATCTATAAAGGCCGTTTTGGAGAAGTCCTCATTGACACACACCTATTCAAGCCTTGCTGCAGCAATAAGAAAGCAGCTGCTGAGAAGCCGGAGGAGCAGGGCCCAGAGCCTCTGCCCATCTCCACTCAGGAGTGGTGACTGAGGTTTAGGTAGAAGGGGAACAAAAAATGATTTTAATTTGGGAAGAAAACAAAGCAACAAAACCCTCCTATTTTCACTTGGACACCTGCTATTCTGCCAAAAGACACTTTCTAGAATAGTTTTGAATGGGTTGTTATTTCTCCTCCAGTTCCGCAAACTCTGAAGCCTGTGTCTAGCTGACTAAAAGAAAAAATGTGCACACATTTAAGATGCTGATAATTTCTTAGGAAAGCCGAATGCTGCCGTAATGAGGTCTTGCCAAGGTTCTGATGATGCAAACCTGTACTGCTGAATATTAAACAGGACAGACTAATTTCCCTGGTGCAAATACTTTGAAGGTATAATTTTTTTTTATTCCTTTTTTTAATGTTTATTTTTGAGAGAGAGCATGAGCGTGAGCAGGGAAGGTACATAGAGAGAGGGGGACAGAGGATCCAAAGCAAGAGGACAGAGGATTCTGCACTGACAGCTGCAAACCTGATGCAGGACTTGAACTCATGAACCATGAGATCATGACCTGAGCTAAAGTCAGATGCTCAACTGACTAAGCCACCCAGGTGCCCTGAAGGAGTAACTTCTAAACATACAGAGAGGTAAATTCAGTGTATATGTTGCATCCTATGTCACCTCCTACTGTATTGATTTTTAAAAACTTTTTTTAATGTTTATATTTGAGAGAGAGAGACAGAGTATGAGTGGGGGAGAGGCAGAGAGAGAGGAAGACGCAGAATCTGAAGCAGGCTCCAGGCTCTGAGCTGTCAGCACAGAGCCCAATGGAGAGCTTGAACTCAACAGTCATGAGATCATGACCTGAGCTGAAGTCGTACACTTAACTGACTGAGCCACCCAGGCGCCCCTCTCCATATTGATTTTTGATAAAGATTTTAATCTATATTGAAACTTCTTTTTTATATTTTATATAAAAATTAAATATATATTTTATATTTTTTATATAAAAATTTTATATTATTTTTTATATAAAAATTAAATATATATTTTATATTTTTTTAAATGTTTATTTTTGAGAGAGAGAGACTGAGCGTGAGTGGGAGAGGGGCAGAGAGAGAGGGAGACACAGAATTGGAAGCAGGCTCCAGGCTCTAAGCTGTCAGCACAGAGCCCAACGCGGGGCTCGAACTCATGAACCATGAGATCGTGACCTGAGCTGAAGTCAGACTGAGCCACCCAGGTGCCCCTATATTGAAACTTCTAAAGCAGAATCAAAGCTTCTCTGGGGAAATACAAGGTTTTAGGATGAGCAATCCTAAATGATTGTACCAAAGCATTATTGCATGGTAGAGACCACATTCTATTAAAAATGTTAAATTTCCAGGGTGCCTGGGTGGCTCAGTCAGTTAAGTGTCTGACTTGATTCTGACTCAGGTCATGATCTCACAGTTTGTGAGTTCGAGCCCCATATCAGACTCCACACTAACAGCACAGAGCCTGCTTAGGATTATTTCTCTCCCTCTCTCTCTCTGCCCCTCCCCCACTCATGTTTTTTCTCTCTCTCTCTCTCTCTGTCTCTCTCTCTCTCTCTCTCTCTCTCTCTCTCACACACACACACACACACACTAAATAAACTTTAAAAATGTTAAATTATCTGAAAAACTGTGCAGGTCTTCAGGATAGGTTATCCTTCACAAAGAAACAAAGGTTAATGCTTCTTGGGGCACATTTCTTAGAGGGCTTGCCTAGTGTGTAAATAATGGACTTTTGTTTGTGTTACATGACTAGTGACTTCACTGAAAATCTGCACAATTCAGTTTTAGCCCTGGATTACTTCAGTTGACCTTTGTGAAGGCTTTGCCTGTGTAGAGTGGTTGTTTGACTTGTTTTAACCTATTAAGGTTTGGGGTTTTTTTTTTTTTCACTCTATATTAAAATAAAATTCTACTAAAACAAAACAACAAAATATGGTATATCCATATAATGAAATATCATTCAGCCAGTAAAAAGGAATGAATTACTGGGGCACCTGAGTGGCTCAGTTGGTTAAGTGTCTGACTCTTGATTTTGGCTCAGGTAATGAACTGGAGATTCGTGGGATCAAGCCCTGCATCAGGCTCTGTGCTGACAGTTAAACAGACACTTAACCAACTGAGCCACCCAGGCACCCCTGAATTGTACACTTTAAATAATTAATTATATTTTATGAATTTCACCTCAGTTTTTAAAAAAAAGTAAAAGAAGGAAAGTATGATGGCAGTGCCTCATAAAATAGTATCAGTAAAGCAATAGCAATTATAATTTTAAAAAATCCTAATGGAAATTCTGAAATTGAAAAAGTACAGTAATTAAAATGGAAGAACTTAAAAATGTTATGCAAAGTAAAAGAAGCCAGTGACAAAAATCCGCATAATACATTATTCCATTTATGTAAATGTGCAGAATACACTAATCTAGAGAAACACAGTAGATTGGTGGGAGATGGAGGAGATTGGCCACTGACAGCTAATGGGTATAAGATTTATTTTTAAAAATGTTCTGGAATTAGACAGTGATGATAAATGCATAACTCTGTGGATGTACTAAAAAAACACCGGGGGTGCCTGGGTGGCTTAGTCCATTAGGATCAGACTTTATTTTTACTCAGGTCATGATCTCCCAGTTGGTGAGTGCGAGCTCCACATCAGGCTTGCTGCCATCAGCGCAGGGCTCACTTCAGATCCTCTGTCCCCTTCTCTCTCTCCATCCCATCCTTTCAGAATCAAGCATTTAAAAATGAATAATAAACTTAACAACCAAGAACATGTTGGGTGGATGGTGGGAGAGGCAATCTGCCATGAACCTGCCGGATGTGCCAAGAATGTAAGGCTTTGACTACTCTTTACCTAGGGCATTTCTCAAATATGTTTTTGCAGCAAATATTGTCTCCTTCCAAAAAAAAAGTAGACTTGCTTCAGTTTACCATAAAAGTTTTAAATCACCCAAGCTTGTTTTTCTCAAGCATTTATCTAGACGCTACCTATTTTACACAGTAGGACTTAGAAGACATGAGGAACCAGCATAAATGTGAAGCTCTGACTACTGCCCTTGTCATGTGCAATAAAGTTCTTTTTCTTTGACTCAGGAATCTCTTCTCTTCTGCTAGCATTCATGAAATGGTAGTAGGCTAACTTGTAAGCTTGAGTGGGAAAAACTCTCAGACTCTGCATAGTTCTTTTTTTTTTTTAAATGTTTTATTCATTTCTAGGAGAGAGAGAGAGAGAGAGAGACAGCGTGAGAAGGGGAGGGTCAGAGAGAGAGGGAGTCACAGACTGAAACAGGCTCCAGGCTCTGAGCTGGCCGTTGGCACAGAGCCCAACGCGGGGCTCAAACTCACGAACCACGAGATCATGACCTAAGTGAAAGTCAGACGCTCAACCGACTAAGCCACCCAGGCGCCCCAGACTCTGCATAGTTCTTGACAATTGCAAACTTCAATTCCAGGTAGTTTTTAAGTCAAAAAGTGAAAACCATGGGTGCCTGGCTGGCTAGGTCTGTAGAGCATGTGGCTCTTGATCTCAGGGTTGTAAGTTCAAGCCCCACATTGGGCACAGTGATTATGTAATTAAAAAAAAATTTTTTTAAGGGAAAGATAAAACAATACATTTAGTGAATTTTTTCTAGAAGAAAGTATAGCAGATTATCTTCATGAATTTAGAACAGTGAACGAGTTCATAAACAGAACGCAAAAGAAACTTGCCATAAAGAAAACATTAGACTACACTTCTTTTCAACATAAGACACAATTAAGAGAATGAAAGGCAATCCACAGAATAGGAGAATATATTTGAACATATGTAACCAACAGAAAGCTTATGTCTAGAAGAGAAGAGGGACTCCTACATATCAGTAAGTAAAATGTAGACCCAAAAGAAAACTGGGCAGGTTACTTGAACAGATACTCCACAAGACACTATCCAAATGAACAATAAAGAAATGAAAATATGCTCAAATTAATTCATAAAAGGGGTTGCAATTTTTTTTAAATATTTTTTTAATGTTTATTTCTGAGAGAGGGAGAGACAACTTGAGCAGGGGAGGTCCAGAGAGAGAAGGAGATACAGAATCTGAAACATGCTCCAGACTCTGAGCTGGCTGTCATCACAGAGCCTGACATGGGGCTCGAACCCACAAACTGCGAGATCATGACCTGAGCCGAAGTCGGAGGCTCAACTGACTGAGCCATCCAGACACCCAAAAGGGGTTGCAAATTAAAGTCACTTTGCATTGCTACCATGTATTCATAAATTGGCTAAAATTAAAAAGGCTGACAATGCCACGTGCTGACAAGGATATGGATTCCAGGAACTTTCACTAAATGAAGATAGGAAGCAGTACAATCACTTCAGAAGACTGGCATGAAGCTAAACATATGCATACCCTATGACCCAGCAATTCTACTCCTAGACATATACTTTATTAAAATACAGGCACACATGTGCCAAAAGACCTGTCCAAGAATATTCATATGAATATTATTTATAATAGTAAATTATAAACCATCCAAATGTATACCGACAGTAGAAAAGATAAATTGTTCAAACAATGGACTATTATGTAGTATTGAAAATGGACTTGAACAGACCCAATTAAAATGAACTATAGCTACTTGCAACAATGCAGATGATTCTTGTAAACATGTTAGCAAAAGAAGCCAAAGAAATATGGTAGAACAGCATTAAAACCAGACTGATTACAATCTAATGTGAAAAACATTAATGTGAGTAGAGACATTACTTAAAGAGGAAAGGAATATTCCACAAGAAGATATGATGATCATGAATTTGCAACTAACACAAAGTCTTATAAAAGGAATATTGTCACATACAAAAACAATTGACAAATTCAGCCATGGTAGGAAACTTAATCTACTGCATTAAAAAAAATTTTTTCTTAATGTTTCATTTTATTTTTGAGAGAGAGACAAAGTGCTAACAGGGGAGGGGCAGACAGACGGAGACACAGAATCTGAAGCAGGCTCCTGGCTCTGAGCTGTCAGCACAGAGGGGGCTCGGACCCTTGAACCATGTGATCATGACCTGAGCTGCAGTCAGACCTTCAACCAACTGAGCCACCCAGTAGCCCCTACATTTTATAATTATAGAAAACAATACTCTATATTTACACATACATACTTAAGTAGTAAAAATAAAATAAAATCATAGAAACTGTTTTAAAAACTTCATGGTAATAGTTGCAGTGGTTGCCTCTGCAAAGGGCAATAAAGAGAGAAAATCTATGTAGGTGTACAAAGGAGGCTTTAATTTTATCTGAAATGTATTATGTGTGATATGTATGATATTATGTATGATATTAATGTATTATGTATTATGTATGATAAATATTTATCATACATCATTATTTATGATAAAGATATCGGGGCGCCTGGGTGACTCAGTCGGTTAAGCATCAGACTTCAGCTCAGGTCATGCTCTCACTGCTCGAGAGTTCGAGCCCCCATTCAGGCTCTGTGCTGACAGCTGGGAGCTCAGAGCCTGGAGTCTGCTTCGGATTCTGTCTCCATCTCTCTGCCCCTTTGCCACTCATGCTCTGTCCCCTTCTCCTCCAAATATAAATAAGCATTTAAAAAATTTTAAAAAGAGAAAGATATCTGACACAACATGATAAATAATAAATTTTAAAATTCTAGATTTATGATGCATAGATTTTATATCCTATTTTATTTTTATGTATTTAAAATTACTTTCATTATAAAACAGTAATGTACAGAAAGCAAAATCTGGTAGAAATGAAAGTAACTTCATAGGGGATTAATGACTGAGTTCTACTCCTGAAATCATTATTGCACTATATGCTAACTAACTTGAGTATAAATAAATAAATTTATAACAAAATATCCCCCCCAAAGAAACAAAAGTAACTTGATTTCAAAATACAAGTATTGTATTGTAAACTAAGTATTCTACAAGTTTACTAGAAAAAATGAGAACATAGAGTTAATTCTATCCATAAACAATCATATATGCCTACATAATATGTGTGCATACATATATACATACATGGAGAGATATATTTAGACAAACATGTATAATGGAGAGAACATTATATCTCTTAGAGAATATACATTCCCTAAATATTTATAGAGAAAATACAAATTAAGTCATATATTTGGCCACAAAAACAACTCTTACAAATTTAAGTCAAAAAATAGCAAAATAGGCAAAGGATATGAATAGACAATTTAGAGAAATAGACTATCCAGGTAGCCAGCAAGTTCATGAAAAGAGGTCAAATGTACTAGTAATTAGAGAAATACAAATTAAAGTAATAATGAGATACCACTTTTCACATATGACACTTTCCAACATTCAAGAGTAGGTAGATTTTTAAAACTGTGGTGAGTGAAAAACTCTATGACAAATACCATATATATAGATATATTAGAAATACATATAACAAGCATGTTAAAAGGACGCAAACAACAAAAGGGTACATACTGGACATTAGAATGGATTCCTGGATGGTGAAGGATGGGATTGGGAAATGGAGATGATGGAAATAAATGAAAAATTAAGTAAAACAAACCTGTTGCCTGAGGGATGTAGAGGAAATGGGGTAGATGTTATAGACTTTCTAGAAAACAGTCTGACAGCATATGTTAACATGTCCTAGAAGCAGTGGAATACTCATATATAGAATTACCAAATAAATCATCCACCCTGTGAACTGTTATATAGCCATGAAAGGAGAATTAGAAGTATACTTGATGCTTTGAAGAATTTTGTAAGATATAATTGAAATAAAGTTTATATAGAAAAGAGTACACAATGATGCTATTTTAGGAAACAATGCTTCCCCCCGCCCCCCCCCCGGAAACTCTTTAAATGTGATGTGTGTGTGTGTGTGTGTGTGTGTATGTGTGTATAAAAACAAAAAAAAATAAGAGAGAACATACACTAGATATTAGTGGGAAGGAAGGGGAAAGGATCAGAGAGAGAAATTCATGAATGTAAAATTATGTATATGTGGAGATGTTTGTAGTCAAAAATTTAAGTAAGATTTATATGTATTTGCTTGTTTAAAGAAAGGTTCTCAGTTGGAGTTTCAGGCTACATATGAGATATGTTGGTCATATGCGTCTTGGTCATAGCCTGCTCTGATAACCCTATTCTAGGCATACACAACCCTGCTTGTTATCTCTATGATTTGTACTATTTGTGCAGTCTTTGGGGTCGTAGTTCTTTCATGATTTCATTACACAAAGAATTTTTAAGCAAAATCATGAAAACTTTGCTGCATGAATAGATAAAACTTGTCAATTAACAGGCCTTAGCTCAATGTTTATTTAGGAATATGTAACTGAAATGTTGATAGTAACTACGTCTTAGGAATTAGAGAAAAACTTAGGACTTAGGAAAAACTTTTTTTGACATTTACAATGCATTTTAGTAAATGAGGTATGCTGAGAAAAAAATGTGAAGGAAGAGCCTCTTGTCTGCAACTGAGTACATGCTAGGCTTTTAAGTCTTACCAAGCTTAGGTTGCAAATATTAATATAAAATGTACACCCTGTTTATGAAAAGACTAAGTGCTACAAACAGCATTAAACATTAGGAAGCAGTACCAGTACCATGTAATTTACTATATTGTATTTGTATTTCAGATCCCTTTGGTGCTTCATGAAGAATATTTCCAGATATATCACAGACATTAAGCCTTTGCCTCCAAACATAAAAGATAGACTGATTAAAATAATGAGTACCCAGGGGCAGATAACAGATTCAAATATAAGTGAGGTAAGAGTATGTACATTTATAAAGCAAGCGTGTTGTATTTTACTGTTTAGACATAGTTTCAGATTTTTGGAGCAATGGCATATAGTAGGTTTAGTAATAATTCTAAAATATAATAAAACATTGGGATCCTTTTTTCTCTGCAGAAAACCAAAACGTTCATTTGTAATAGTTACTTAAAAATCTTCTCCCACCATTCTTCCACTTGCTTCCTTTGTCTTCACCATACCAGCACCCTTGATCTCTACATTTTCAAAAAGTTTTAAGATTTTTGAACTATTATACCTCAGTAAGGCTGGAAAATATTAAAATGCAGGATGAATACACAAATGGCAAAAAAAAAACAACAGTAAGAAATATATGTTTCATTATGACTGGCACACAAACCACACTTACATGTCACATACTGTGTGCAATACACTTGGATAGTTTCTATTTTATTCTATTATGTCATATTTCAGTTTACAAAAATGTTGATCAGAGTCCACTAAGGTGATTTTATCCACTCATGGCTAACAATCAGCAGTTAAAAGCCACTCTTCTAAACTCTTCTCATCCTTCTGGATACCTCACTCCTGCTAACTGATACTCTCCCTCCTTACAACTAAGCTAACATTGGCTATTCTATAAGGCAGTAAGTATAGTAAGGGCCTCCAACCCGAATTGAAATCCTAGCTTTCCCACTCTCTGACATTGAACCTCAGTGCCCTTAACTAGAAAATGGGTTTGCAGCCATCATCACTGTCTTCGGAGACTCTAGTCTAGTCTAGTGTACTATAGAAACTCAGGTTCCAACTACCAACTGCTGACTTTAATACACATTCTGCCCAAAGCCCAGTATCAAAAGGGAGCAAACTGTGATGATAGCACTCCAGCACATGCCTGTCCCTGTGACCTCAAGTTGTAATTGCACTTACATGTGCCATGAGTGTTTCTTTTAACAGGGTGAGGTACCTGTAACTCTTCGATTTCTTCACGTTAGCTTGCATTGGAATGTAGACATTTGAGTGTTGTAGTCTGCTTGGCTCTCTGGAGGTAGGACAATATCCCCAGGTTCTTACTGTCAGTGTTCTATGGATATATATAGTTTGTGTGTGGCTCACAGAAGAAACATTATGAAACTACAGAAAACTGAAAGTTTTCTTCACTTTCCCACTGTCCCCATTTCGTTCTAACTGTTTAGCTTATATTGGAGTGGCTTAAATGTTCATTTTATGGCAATCCTTAATATTCATTTAAACCTAATTTTACTTGAACAGGAAAGGGCTAAGGGTTGAATGAGACAGAGAAAATATAGTAGTATGCTTTCTTTAGTGGTCTCTCTCAAATCCCCATCCTTATAAGAGTCCTGCTTGTGAAATTGTTCAAAAAGCCAGATCTAACATCTGTTGCAAAGTTGCATGCATCATTGGATGGCTCTTTTTGAAATATTTCCTAAATCTTTTTATAGTTGGATGGAGGAGACCTTTCTAAACATAACACCAAAGGTAGAAACCAAGAAGAAAAATATTGATGGATTTGATTACATAGCAATATGAACTTCCTTATGGCAAGAAGAAAAAAAAAGAAGCAAAGTCAAGTAACAAACTAGGAAAAATATTTGCAATACACATGTAATACTTTGTTATCAAGGTAACAAACCAATAAGAAAAATCAAATACTAGAAGAATCAGGAAATACCAAAGGAAAAAAAATATAAATCACTATCAACATATAAAAGGATTTAACTTCATTAGTAATAAAAGTCAGTTTGTCTTTCAGTTTGGCATTGCCAGAGTCTTAAAAAATAATAATACCCAGTGTTGACAATAATGTGAGCAAAAGTCACTTTTGTCTCCTGTTGGTGTCAGTGTAAACTGATAAAAACCTTTTAGGAGGACAGCATGGCGTTAACTATCAGAAGTCCTAAAAATGTACTTACTATTGACTCAGAAATTTTAGTCCTCGTATTTTTTCCAGTTTTATTGAGATATAATTGACATATAACATTGTGTAGGTTTCCAGCATACAACATAACATGATGATTTGATACATTTATATATTGCAAAATGATTACCACAATAGGGTTATTTAACATCTGCATCACCTCATATAATTACCATTTCCTTCTGCATTAATCCCAAGAAAATAATAATCAGGAAAGTACACAGGTATGCTCATCATAATATCATTTATAATAATAGTTGACAGTTATAAATAACATATAAGCGAGACACCTTTATTTCTCACAAAATATCCCGTTTAATAATAAGGATATTGAGGCGCGCGCGCACACACACACACACACACACACACACACACACACACACACCAGAATTTGCCCACACTCATAAGGCAGTCTGCCTTTAGACGACATGTTCTTAATCACTATACTTTATTGCCTCCTAACTCAGCCTAAATGTTCAACTGAAGTGTTTGTCACTGTAGGAAGCATTTAGTACATTATGGTACCTTCATAAAATGGAATAGAATGCAACCACAATAATTTTTTTGGTAAAAAGTGCTCATCTTATAAATAATCTGATCCCATTTTTCTTCAAAGTTTTTTTTTAACTCAAAAAACATCAAAACTAATATGTTTTCTCTTGGCATTGGTATGATGGGTAATTTTAGTTATAGTGGATAAAATCATAGCCTTTGGAATTAGAAAGACCTGGTTTTCAATCTTAGCTCTGCTTCTTTTTTGCTATGCATTTTGTGCTACTATTTAAGCTCTGGGTGTCTCAGTTCCATCCTTTATAAAATGGTAATGATGAATCTCTCAGGAGTGTTTGTGTGTTTGAGAAAGAGAGAATACTAAAGGGCATAATGTGTATAATGTACTTGGTACCCTTCCTGGTAAGTGCCCAATAAATAGAAATAGTTATTTTTATTTTTGTAACTTTTCTATATTGTCTTAATGTTTTATAATAATAATACACTACTTTTACATTCAGAAAAGTAAAGTTAGTTCTACTTTGAAAAAAGTAAAATAAAAAGAAAACCCAAGAAAAGAGCTCAGAACCGTTTGAAATTCATTTGCTGTATTTGTTGCCCTCAAGTAAACATTCAGAAATACTGGGTCTGCTTGTACTAGTTCTCAATAAGAATGAAGGAGGTAAATGTTCTAGATAAGCAATATTCGTATCCTGTAACCATTCAGTGTCTAAGTGATTGAAGATTCATACTCGCTGAGCAGAGGCATGTAGCCAAGATCTCTGATAATAGTCAAGAACTACCGGAACAAGATAAGCACATGCCACCACCCTGCTCCTGCTTCTCAGGTCTAGTGGGTCCTTACTCTGTACCAGCCATCTCAACAGTGCTATATGTCTCAGTAAAGACTTTGGGGACGCTGGAAGGGCTGCACCCCCTGGTTAGTAGTAGGTTTGTATTTTTCCTGCTTTACGCATGTGTCTCCACACAGATATTTCTTTGTATTTTCAGCTATATTTTCCATCTGCCACTTGTCTGTCATGACTGCCAAAACACTGAATGTGGAATAAACATTTATATTCATAACAAAAATTAATTTTTTTAATCATGTATTTTTTTTTTTTACAGATTTTACATCCTGAAGTGCAAACTCTAGATCTTCGGAGCTGTGATATTTCAGATACTGCTCTCCTGCACCTATGCAACTGCAGAAAACTGAAGAAATTAAATTTAAGTTCCTCAAAAGAAAACAGAATTTCCATAACTTCAAAAGGTATGTTTGTTAACACTGAATAAATTGATAGACTACTCTATATCATCTAGTATAATTTTGGAACAAAGAACCGGAGGGGTACTAAATATGTCAAAAGATGTCAAAGAAACAGAAATTATATTTGTCAATAAAAATATTCAAGCTAAGGGGTGCCTGGGTGGCTCAGTCAATTATATGTCTGACTTCAGCTCAGGTCATGATCTCACGGCTCATCGATTCGAGACCTGTGTTGGGCTCTGTGTTGGCAGCTTGGGGCCTGGAGCCTGCTTCAGATTCTGCGTCTCCCTCTTTCTCTCTGACCCTCCTCTGCTCATGCACACACATAAATACACACTCTCTCTCTCTCTCTCTCTCTCTCGTTTTCTCTCTCTTTCTCTCTCTCTCTCTCAAAAATAAATAAACATTAAAACAAATTTTTTTAATATTTAAGCTAAAGAATCCAAATTAGAGGGACGCCTGGGTGGCTTAGTCGGGTAAGCGTCCGACTTTCGCTTAGGTCATGATCTCGCGGTTTGTGGGTTCGAGCCCTGCGTCGGGCTCTGTGCTGACTGCACAGAGTTTTTACCCTTTTTTTCTATCAATATAGAATTTTAACCTTTCCCTTCAATAAAAGAAAGAGGAACTTATTTGGCTAGCTAGATTTCAGGAAAGTTTTGTGAGTTTTGCTAAATGGTTAGCAAGTTAGGCTACCTATAATATTTCAAAAAAGCATAAGTTTTTACTATATTTTTATTTATTTTTTTTTTACAAATAGTTTATTGTCCAATTAGTTTCCACATAACACTCAGTGCTCATCCCTACAAGTGTCCTCCTCCATGCCCCTCCCCGCCTCCCCCCCACATCCATCAGTCCTCAGTTTGTTTCTCAGCATTCAAGAGTCTCTCATGGTTTGCCTCTCTCCCTTTCCCCCACCATTTCTGCCCTTCTTCTCCCCCTTGTTCCTCCATCAAGTTCCTCGTAATCCTCCTATACGTGCAAATATGATATTTGTCCTTCTCTGCCTGACTTATTTCGCTCAGCATAACACCCTCAAGGTCCATCCATGTTGCTACACATGGCCAGATTTCATTGTTTCTCATTGCCATGTAGTATTCCATGGTATAGCTAAACCACATCTTCTTGATCCATTCATCTGTTGATGGACACTTAGGCTCTTTCCATGTTTTAGCTATTGTGGAGAGTGCTGCTAGGAACATTGGGGTCCATGTGCTCCTATGCCTCAGCATTTCTGTATCCCTTGGGTAAATTTCTAGCAGTGCTATTGCTGGGTCATAGGGGAGTTCTAGTGTTAGTTTCCTGAGGAACCTCCACACTGTTTTCCAGAGGGGCTGCACCCGTTTACATTCCCACCAACAGTGTAGGAGGGTGCCCGTTTCTCCACATCCTCGCCAGCATCTCGAGTTCTCTGATTTGCTCATTTTAGCCACTCTGACTGGCGTGAGGTGGTATCTCAGTGTGGTTTTGATGTGTATTTCCCTGATGAGGAGGGATGCTGAGCATCGTTTCATGTGTCTGTTGGCCATCTGGATGTCCTCTTTGGAGAAGTGTCTGTTCATATCTTCTGCCCATTTCTTCACTGGGTTGTTTGTTTTTCGGGCGTGTAGTTTGGTGAGTTCCTTATAGATTCTGGATATTAACCCTTTATCTGATATGTCATTTGCAACTATCTTTTCCCATTCCGTTGGTTGCCTATTAATTTTCTGGGTTGTTTCCTTGACTGTGCAGAAGCTCAAAAAAGCATAAGTTTTTAAAGTGTTTACACAAATAATAACTCACTAAAAAGAACTTTCATGCTGGACACTGATAAATAGGTGTTCTTTTGGGGGGGTAAAAAAATAAAAAGTAGAAGTTCTTTCTTAAGATACAGAAAACAGTAAAAATGACCTACACATGAATTCACCATCTTTCCTTTTGTGTCTTCTGCTCATAAAGGTATCTTTTTAACACTGTTATGTGTGTGTGATTGAACGGTCCAGGGTCCCCAAAGCACTCTCTTCTTTATGTGGCTCATTATCATGGACAAGTCTCCAATGTGTATTTTCATCAGTTTAATTGGATTTAAGGGGGAAGAGAGAATGCAAAAACATATGTATGATTCCTAAGGAAAAGCGTGAAAACTATTACCTAAGACATTTGGACAATTTAACTTTTGATTTCCCTTCAGAGTCCACAAGAAAATTAATTTTATTACTTTAAAACTTTTTGTTTTAACAAAAAGGAGATTTACCTACTAATTTAATTACCTAATTTGGTTCTGAATGACTTTTGGCTGTTTCCTAAAGGCAAATCTACTTGTCAACAATAAAGACTTCATTACAGATACTCTGAATGATATACCACAGACTAAGTAGAGAATTCCTGAAACATTCTAAGAGAGTTTTAATAATGGCAGCATCCCTGGACTAAGTATATCCTCACAGATGGACTACTTTGCAAAAGGCTCACATACAGTTGCATATATCAATACTGGTGACAGCTAAAATGAAAATCGGTCACATTTCTCATATACATAACATATATAGCTCATTGACACGTGATTATGTTTTCCCTCAGGAATAAAAGCTGTGGCTGCCTCCTGTTCATACCTGCATGAAGCTTCTTTGAAAAGATGCTGCAATCTCACTGATGAAGGAGTCCTTGCTCTTGCACGCAACTGCCGGCTGCTAAAGATCATTGATTTAGGTGGCTGTTTAGGTATTACTGATGTGTCCTTACATGCCTTAGGAGAAAACTGCCCATTTTTGCAGTGTGTTGATTTCTCAGCTACTCAGGTAAATGAAATATAGACTTAAAATACAGAGACTGTATGTGTTCGCCCAGTGAATTTCCATGACTCATCAGAAGAGCATAATTAATTCTTTCGATTGTTGTTGAATTTGTTGACTACCTCATGCTTCAGTGTTTATATAATTGCAACATAATTTGGCACATTTCCCTCAATTATTTTAAGTAAGGGTGAAAAAGATAAATTTGGCTAAAGCACACGTTTGCTAAATGGGAGGCAATAAAACTGTACATAAATGATTAATAATATTTAGAAAATTTTACTTCCCTCTTTCCCATTAGTGTGCTGTGTTGCTTTTTCTCTTTGCTTAGGTATCTGATGATGGTGTGATTGCACTTGTTAATGGACCTTGTGCCAAGAAATTAGAGGTAATTTTTAAAAATCTATGAAGTTGATGCTAACTAAATGTTTATATTATCCTCAGAAATTATTTTTTGCATGTAGCAAACAACCAGTGCCTTATTATAAATTAGGTGTTTCCATGGCATTTTTTTTGGTTGGGTTTGCTTTGGTTTTTGCCTCCTTCTGTTTATTTCCAGAGTGAAGAAAAACAGTAAAGTTAGGAGATAAAGCATGCTTTAAATAAAAACCCATTTTACTTCCAATGAAAGTTCTCATTTTCCAGAAGTTTCACTTTCTAACACGTTTAAGGATAATCTTATTATGGATGAAGAATATGAAAGTTTATCAGTGTAAAATTATATTCTTTAGAATTTTCATTGCCAAGACTACTAGTCTTTTACTATTCTATTTTCTTAATATACATGAAGGGTTCTGGAATATACCAGTCACATAACACTTATTTAGATCTAAAGATGTTTAAAAATCAACAGATGCAGGCACCTGGGTGGCTTAATTGGTCAAGCATCTGGCTCTAGATTTCTGTTCAGGTCATGGTCTCATGGTTAGTTAGTTCAGACTATGTGCTGGTGGTGTTGAGCCTGCTTGGGATTCTCTCTCTCTCCCTCTCTCCAACCCTCCCCAGCTTGCTCTCTCTCTTTTTCTCAAAGTAAATAAACTTGAAAAAAAAAATCTACAGATGCAAAAAGAGGCTTTGTCTGAAACACCCCCCTTCCATCTATCTAAAAACAGAACCTTCCAAAAGAATTCAACTGCGCCAAACCCCTTTCAAGGAAGACTACCCAATACCAGGAGGATTTACTGGATGAGTCAGATGAGAAATTGCATGAACAAACATTGTGACAAGACTATCATACCTCCCATCTACTCTCTAAAGGCCCATTTTGTTTTCCCTAAAAGTCATCTGTTTTTCTCTAAGTGTCCTATCTCCCCTCCCTTTCTTCTGTTAAGATGATATATAAACTCAAAGTCATAGCCATTTCTTTGAGCCACTTTCTTTCCGAGCTAGTGTGTGAATAAACTTTATCTTTTCTCTTGCTAGTCTGTCTTTGTCAGTTTAAGTCACAGGCTCCCAAAGATAGAACCTAAGAGAATGGAGAAAAAGTTTTCCTCCCCAACAGCCACATGGTACAGCTATTTAAAAAGATCCTAAATTAGTGTGCAGCCCTTCTATTCAGGGATTGATGTGGCACCTATAACCTGTTTCTAAATATAGTAAGAAGCCTTTTATCCCAGGATTTTGGTTTCCACCTTTCCCAGTTTATAGTGAGGGTTTTTAAGCCTATTAATATAGATGTACTTTTCAACAATAAGCCATGTCAAAAATTTTTTGGAAGTAAACAGTCTATAAATGAATTACAAATATTAGTAATAACTATCGTAATAGAAAAGCAATGCCATGTTTTTGCCCAAATATTTCTCCTTGAGTTACTGCCCTGAGATATCTTTTTTATGTTTTTATATCTGCATGATGCTTGTATGTATGTGTGTGTGCGTGTGTATACATACATACATACATATAGCATATCTATTTTAACAAATCTTTTGAGTAATAAATTACCATATTTTCTTATACCAAGTTCCAAATTCCAAATTGCATTCTGACCATAGGGGTAATAAACTCTGCCATAACGTTTACTGTTTGAAATACTAACATTTGTTGAGTACTTACTATATATTACATACTATTGCCTTATATTCATTAGGTTATCTAATTCTTATAACAACCTTATCCTATAATTATCATCATCAATTTTATTTAAGTTTAGAGAGAGAGAGAGAGAGTATGAGCAGGGGAGGGGGCAGAGGGAGAGAGAGATAGAATCTCAATCAGGCTCCACACTCAGCACAGAGCCTGATGCAGGGCTTGATCCCGTGACTCTGGCATCATGACCTGAACCACAATCAAGAGTCAACACTCAAACAACACTCAATTCCTGATCTACCCAGGAGCCCCCATCATCATTTTTTTTTAATTTTTTTTATTTTCTGAGAGAGAGACAGCATGAGCAGGGGAGGGTCAGAGAGAGAGGGAGATACAGAATCTGAAACAGGTTCCAGGCTCTGAGCTAGCTGTTAGCACAGAGCCCAACGCGGGGCTTGAACCCATGAACCGTGAGATCATGACCTGAGCCGAAGTCGGATGCTCAACCAACTGAGCCACCCAGGTGCCCCTCCCTATCATCATTTTTAATGAATTTCCCAAACAGTTAACATAGTTTATCATTCCCAAATAAAACCGCAGAAATTAGATGTTATGCAATGATGGGAAATATGTCTACATATTTACTTCAATATTATAAAACTAGGAACACCAACCTAAGCAGACTTAGGAAAAGATTGAGGAACAAATAAGTGTTGGCAATTATAGTGCCATATCATTCAATTTTTTGTATTTTCAGTTTTACAAATCTTATTTCTTTAAGTCCCAATATATTTCAGTGGAAATCTTTGTAAACTTTATTAGAATTTTGGGCACCTGGGTAGCTCAATCGGGTAGGTCTCCAACTTTAGCTCAGGTCATGATCTCACAGTTCAAGCCCTATACTGGGCTCTGTGCTGACAGCTCAGAGCCTGGAGCCTGCTTCAGATTCTGTGTCTCCCTCTCTCTCTGACCCTCCCTCACTCACACTCTGTCTCTCTCTCTCTCTCTCAAAAATAAATAAACATTTAAAACTTTTTTAAAGAATTTAATTCCTTCCTTAAACAAAGAAAATATACTTTAACTTTTATCTCATAGCATGTAATATTTTTGTGACCACAGTTTCTGACTCACTGAAACACAAAATTTTTTCATCTTTTTTACTGACTTTTCTCTTGTGGATATGTATTCCTACCTTTTATCATATGCCCTGTTTTAATCTCTTGCTTTTCATATGTTCTGTTCCTGGAAATTATATTATCAGTGTTACTAAATTGTTTGTAACTTGAAAATAAATTTGGGGATGTCAGTCAGTTGAGCATCCTGCCCTTGATTTCGGCTCAGGTCATGATCTCATGGTTTGTGGGATTGAAGCCAGTGCTGGATCTGTGCTGACAGCATGGGGCCTTGGAATTCTCGCTCTCCCTCTCTCTCTCTGCCTGTCATGCTCACTCTCTCTGTCTCTCAGAATAGATAAATAAGCTTAAAAAAAAAAAAGATAAGAAAAGAAATTTGATTAAAAGTCTAAGGACCTAAGATGCCTGGCTGGCTTAGTCAGTAGAGTATGCAGCTCTTGATCTCAGTGTTAAGAGTTCAAGCCCCACATTGGGAATAGAGTTTACTTAATTAAAAAAAAAAAGTCTAAGAAGCTTTCCTAAAAGATTGACAAACAGTTATACAAACCTATGTTACAATGTTTATTGAATGTCATGATTGTTTCTAAGATTTCTGTTGATTTAAATTCTCAGTGGGCAGAGACCATTTTGTTCATCATTTTATCATCATTTTATCCCCATGTTTTACTGCAGTTCCGGACAAATAATAGTACCTCAATAAATGTTATCATATTAACTTTAATTACAATCATTTTGTAAATTACTATAATCTTCATGGTTAAAAGTGTTTTTGCCTGTAAAATTTCATTTATTCAACAAATATTTATTAAGCACCTACCGTGTTCTAGGCATTGGTATATCAGAGAAAAAAATCTGTTCAGATGATGTATTATTCCTTCCTTAAATCATTTTTTCTGTTGTTGGTAATTCAGATTATTTCCAGTTTTTAACTGTTAGAAATAATCATATGTTGGGGCTTACAATTTTTTCTTCCATTTGTGTAATGAACCCCCAAAAATGGAATAAGTAGGTCAATAGATATGGACACATTAATGCTCCTAAATTGTTGTAAAATTGTTTCCTATAACGCTTATGTTGTGAATTCACAATTTTGCCAAGGCCCCACTTAGCAGCATTGAATCCTTTTTTTTAATGCCTTAATATATTTTAAATGGTACTTGAGTGGAACACTCTTTTGTCCATCTGTTCTCAAATTGTATTTCTTTGGAGCCTTTGCCAATTTATAACAAAAAATGCTTTTTTCCTCAATTTTTGTGAGTTTTCAGTATACTCAGGTTTCTTTTATTTATAAGATATGATTGATTATAATATGTACACCAACTTAATATCAACTTTTCAGGAGGAAAAAGATTACTACCATAAATATCCATGTCAACTATTAGATAAACCTTACTTCCAAAATTCTTTTTTTTTTTTAGTTTATTGATTTATTTATTTATTTTGAAAGAGAGACAGCATGAGTGGGGGAGGAGCAGAGATAGAGAGGGAGAGAGAGAATCCCAAGCAGGCTCCGCACTGCCAACACAGATCCCAATGCAGGGCTCAAACTTACAAACCATGAGATCATGACCTGAGCCGAAATCCAGAGTCAGGCACTCAACCAAGTAAGCCACTGGGGTGCCCCCTTACTTCCAAAATTCTTAAAATGTTTTTTTACTGTGGTCAAATATACACAATGCGAACTTTACCATTTTAACCATTTTTAGTGTACTATTCAATGGGATTAATACATTCACATTGTTGTGCTGCCAGCACCACCATGCATCCCCAGAACTTTTTCCTGATCCTACACTGAAACTCATTACCCATTAAACAATAATTCCCCATTACCCCTTACCCCCAATCTCTAGCTACCTCTATTCTACTTTCTGTCTCTATGAATTTGCCTATTCTAGATAACTCATATAAGTGGATCATACAACGTGTCCTTTTGTGTCTGACTTATTTCGCTTAGCATAATGTTTTCAAGGTTTATCTATGTGTTGCACATATCATAATTTCATTCCTTTTTAAGAGTAAATAATATTGGGGCGCTTGGGTGGCTCAGTTGGTTGGGTGTCCATCTTCAGCTCAGGTCATGATCTCACCCTTCATGAGTTTGAGCCCCATGTCGGGCTCTGTGTTGACAGCTCAGAGCCTGGAGCCTGCTTCAGATTCTGTGTCTCCATCTCTCTCTGCCCCTCCCCTGCTCGCACTCTGTCTCTCTCTCAAAAATAAATAAACATTTAAAAAAATTTTTTAAAAGATTGAATAATATTTCATTGTATCTATATGGTATATTCATGTATATATGCACACACATGTGTATGTTTATATATGAATGTGTTTATATATGCATATGTGTGTGTGTATATATATAAGTACATAAACACTTTGTTTATACATTCATCTATCAATATTTGTTTCTACCATTTCACTATTATGAATACTGCTTCTATGAGCATAGATATACAAATATCTGTTCAAGTCTGTGCTTTCAATTCTTTGGGTATTTACCTAGAAGTGAAATAGCTGGATTATATGGTAATGCTATGTTTAATTTTTTAAGGAACTGTCATACTGTTTTCATAGTGGCTGTACTATTTTATATTCCCACCACCAATGCAGAACAATTCCAAATTAAAACATCAAACAAGAGACATATAATATTTCAAACATATGAAAAAGTATAGAAAGTAATATAACACAAAACTGTGGATCAAACAGTTGAATTTAACATTTTCTTTTTATTTTTAAGTTTATTCATTTATTTTGAGAGAGAGAGCATGAGCAGGGGAGGGGCAGAGAGAGAGGGAAAGAGAGAGAGAATCCCAAGCAGGCGCCATGCCGTTAGCACAGGAGACTTGATCCCACGATCTGTGAAGTCCTGACCTGAGCTGAAATCAAGAGTTGAATGCTTAACCGACTGAGCCACCCAGACGCTCCTTGAATTTTAATATTTTCTGCACTTCTTTCAGATCGTTGTTAAAAATGGTACCTGTAAAGCTCCCCTGACACTCATTCTCCCTTTCTTTCTTCAAAAATAACCACTATTCTAAAGACGCCTGTGTATTTATCCTTGTGTGTTTGCATACTTTATCTATATATGGATAGAAATATATAGATATAGATCTATAAACATGATAGAGTATTGCCTTATGTTATAAATTTTCAACTGATAGTTTCATAATATATGTGTTCTATTACAATTTGCTTTTTTATTCAAAATTGTTTAATCTTTCAAGCTTTATTAAGGTATAATCTGTAGGGGCGCCTGGGTGGCTCAGTCGGTTAAGCCTCCGACTTCGGCTCAGGTCATGATCTCACAGTTCGTGGGTTTGAGTCAGCTCAGAGCCTGGAGCCTGTTTCAGATTCTGTGTCTCCCTCTCTCTGACCCTCCCTTGCTCACGCTGTCTCTCTTCTCTCTCTCTCAGAAATAAACAATAAGCATTTTTTAAAAAGGTATAATCTGTATACAATAAAATGTACGTACTTTAAGTGCACAGTGTGACGAATTTTGGTAACTGCCACCACCACCTGTAACCACCACATTGACGTATAAAACATTTCCATCAGCCTAAATAAGTTTCCTCCCATCCCGCTGCAGTCGTTCCCTGCCATGCCTCCATCCCCAGGCAACCAGGGATTTACTTTGTCGTTATAGTTTTGCCTTTTCGAGAATGTTATGTAAATGGAGTCATGCAATACAGTTTTGTTTTTTTTTTTACTTTTTTCCTTTTACTTCTTTCACTTAGCATAATGTTTTTGAGATTCATCCATGTTATTGCATGTGTTAATATTTCATTCCTTTTATTTGCTGATTTTGCTGAGTAGTATTCCATAGTGTGGATATGACAGTTTGCTCAGACATTCACCATTTGAGGGACATTAGGGTTGTTCTAATTTTGGACTGTTATGAATACTGCTATGGAAATTTGCATACAAGTCTTTGTGTAGACATACATTTTCATTATTCTTGGGTAAACACGTAGGAATGAAGTTTCTAGGTCATATAGAAAGTTGTTCCAAAGTGTCCGAACTAACATGCTGTTTGGGATTTATGCCTGTTAACTCAAGGAGATGTTCTTCATTTTAACTCTTTTATCCGTTCCTTTAATAAGCCACCATTTGTTTCTTCATTACCCACTTCTTTACTATTACAGATAATATTAAAATGAGCATATTTATAAATTATTTCCTTGGGAACGTATGCAAGAGCTATTCTATGTATAATGGACATTTGGAGTTGGAACCGCTGGGTTCTGGGGTACACTTATCTTCGGCTTTAACAGATTTTGCCATATTGCTTTATAAAATGGTTGGGCACTTAACTTTTAAATCATCTATACTTTCCAAATTACTGCATACTTACATTAGTCCTTTCTACAGAATTTTTCTTGCAAGTAGATATTTCGTTCTTTTTGTTTGTTTGCTGTTTAAGCTTTATTTATTTGAGTAATCTCTCCACCCAACATGGGGCTCAAACTCATGACCAAGAAATCAAGATTTACATTCTCCCCCAACTGAGCTGGGCAGGCGCCCCTGGTTCTTTTTGTATCAGAGTATTTCCCAAGCTTTTTCATACTGTCATCATAAATCTATTTATTTCTTTTAACTATCCTTTCTTTATTTTTAAATAGGAGATTCATATGGGACATTGTGTGAATCTGACTGATGAAGCTGTAGAAGCTGTCCTCACTTGCTGCCCTCAGATACGTATATTACTCTTCCATGGATGCCCTTTAATAACAGGTTAGTATGATAGATTGCTAGATCCTGGCTTCATCATTTAATAACTGTGTGTCCTTGAGTAAATTACTCAACCCATTCCATTATTCAGTTTCCTCATCTGTAAAATGGATATAATACTAGTAAGCTTGGTCATGAAAATTATCTGACAGCACTTTATATGGTGGCTAGCACAGAGTAAGGGCTCAGCAAATGTTAGTCACGATGATGGTGGTACTGGTGATGCTAACTGTTCAATAAATGTTAACTATAGGGTCGCATGGGTGGCTCAGCCGGTTGAACGTCTGACTTCAGTTCAGGTCATGATCTCACAGTTCGTGAGATCGAGCCCCACATTGGGGCTCACCCCAGTGAGCTGACCCCGGTTTAGATTCTTTATCCCCCTCTCTATCTGTCCCTCCCCTGCTCACACTCTTTCTCTCTAAAATAAATACATGGTGGGGCGCCTGGGTGGCTTAGTCGGTTAAGCGTCCGACTTTCGCTTGGGTCATGATCTCGCGGTTCGTGGGTTCGAGCCCCGCGTCGGGCTCTGTGCTGACTGCCAGCTCAGAGCCTGGAGCTTGTTTCAGAGTCTGTGACTCCCTCTCTCTCTGACCCTCCCCTGCTCACGCTGTCTCTCTCTCTCTCTCTCTCTCTCTCCTAGAAATAAATAAAACATTAAAAAATAAATAAATAAATAAAATAAATACATGGTTTTTTTTAAAAATATTTTTAGTGTTAACTATGATGAGGATGATGAGATGGTAGTAGTGTTGATATTAAACATGATGTTTTATGTAGACAAAAAAATTCAAGCTTCTAATATTACATCTATTAAATATGCTAAATGACCTGTTGACTATAATCTCATCAAATTATAGCTATTGAAATTCCGAACAGTGTGGACTCAGACTAATGTGATAGATACTTCACTGAAGGAGAACAAAGTAGTCACAGCCCATTTGGCCTGTGACTGGAAGCCATGATACTGGAGATAAAACACAGCATAGGGAATATAGCCAGTGGTGTTGTATGGTGACAGATGGTGGCTACACTTGTGGTGAGCAGAGCATAATGTATTCAGAACAATTTAGACTCTTAGGCTAATATGATACTTCACTGAAGGAGAGCAAAGTAGTCGCAGCCCATTTGGCTTGTATAAGAGCCTTGATACTACAAATAAAAGCTATAACATAGGGGATTATAACCAATGGTATTTGTGTATGGTGACAGATAGTATGGTAGCTACACTTGTGGTGAGGATAGTATAACATAGAGAGATGTTGAATCACTATGTGGTACACCTGAAACTAATGTCACATTGTGTGTCAACTGTACTCAAGTAAAAAAATTTTTTGGAGAAAAAAGAAAAGGCTACTGACAATAGTAAAATATAAAGATTTTACCTTTAAAAATATTTTATTGCTTATAAAATATAATAGCAGTAATAGTAATATATAGGAATATAAATTTTTAAAGGGCAAAATATCATTGGGTATCATAATTTATATAAAATAATGAATAAACTAATGTTATTGTGAGAAAAAAAAAAAGAAAGAGCCATGATACTATACATGGCCGTGTCTTGCAACCATAGCACCTCAGCCATTTTGCATTACCTCTGCAATGGCCCACATGCCACAGTGTAACCTGGACTTCACTTGTCAGTCAGCACTGATGCCCAGTCCTCCCAGGTCATTTCTCTAATATCAGTCTAAACAGATTTTCTCTAGGTTGAGTTATGATCCTAGAGGTCCTTTTAGCAACCTTCTGTTCTTATGTTTGGATTGTCCATGTAAACCCAGCCTGCAACAAACAGGTTGTATTTGGTATCGGTGACCTCTATAATGAAGACCAAAACTTATTTTTGGCCAAGCCATTTCTCAGAAAATTAAACCCAAAACAGATATCAGGAACCGTTAACAGGAGCGCCTGGGTGACTCGGTTGAGCACCCGACTCTTGATTTTGGCTCAGGTCATGATCCCAGGGTCAGGGGATCAAGTCCCATGACTTGGGACTTCTCTCTCTCTCTGCCCCACTTCCCCACTTACACTTGCACACGCTCTTTCTCTCTCTCTCAAATTAAAAAAAAAAAAAAAAAAAAAGAAAGTGTTAACAGTGCTTACCTCCAGGGAAAGTTGTGAAGGGACAAGAGTAGGAAAAAGCCTATACTATATACCCTTTGTTCCTTTTGAATTTTGTATCATGTGGATGGTTGTATCTATTAAAATTAGTAATAATAATTTAAAGAAAATCACTTAGAAGGGGACCTGGGTGGCTCAGGCAGTTAAGCGTCCGACTTTGGCTCAGGTCATGATCTCACAGTTCGCGGGTTCGAGCCCCACGTTCGGTTCTCTGCTAACAGCTAGCTCAGAGCCTGGAGCCCGTTTCAGATTCTGTGTCTCCCTCTCTCTCTGACCGTCCCCTGCTCATGCTGTCTCTCTCTCTCTCTAACAAATAAATAAAAATATTTTAAAAAAGAAAAAGAAAATCACTTAGAACAAGAAAAACTCATGGAACTGAGTGCAGGGGATTGGTACCTATGTACATTATCCTGAGGGTTGAAAGAAGGCAAACAGGTTCTCTGGTTATCAAATAAGGCAAAAAATTGTATTCTAACAAGTAGGCTCTTATTTTAAGATCAAAGAGACCACAGCATAACAACAATCTTTGACAATCTTTCTAGAATAACAATCTAAATGTGTAAATCTACCCCCTGAGCTATGTGTGCATTTGATCAATATATTGAACAAGCAAGGGGTACTCAAAAGTCACTCGCTTTTCCTCACAAAAACAAATTACAAATTTATTTATTATTTATTACAAATACTACAAATCTACTCTAAAGAGCAGATTTTCCCTACTGCCAGATGAAATCCCACATGCCATTGACTTTTCTTATCATTCTCAGATGGTTAAAATGCCTTGTCATTTCTTATCACTGAAACCTCTCATTTCAGTAACTAAAATGTCTTAGATCCATGCATTACTCCAAACAAGTTCAAGTGAAAGCTTTTGCTCCCCCGGTCGGCTCAGATCTGGCCTGCAGTGCATAAAGGGACATTGTTAGTTCCTCTCTTTTACCAGCCCTCACGTCTCTTCCTTCCCCAGCTTGCCCACCGTGGTTTCTGATCCCACCAATGTTAGTGCAGGGCATGCCTGGGATAAGCAGAAACAGAGGTGCTACTGTGACCAGGTGTCAGCACTCTGGGCCCTGGGAGTGAGCGGATCCGGACTCTCTCAACAGTGGGACACTTCTGAGGTGTTTCCGGGCTCGCTTCCTACCCCCCACCCCCATCACTGCATGTATCTCCTGTCTGCAGTTCTCTTGATTCAAGCCACAGTGCCTCTTCTGGCTAGTAGGTAATGTTTTCTTTCTCTGTCGCCAGGCATCTAGCAATACACCTCAGTCTCTCTCTGTTTCAGGTTTCCTAACTTATCCCAGTTGCATTCATGAGCAAAATTTAAGACAAACCCATGGCATCCCATCTCTGTCCACAGGAAACACATACTTTCAGCAATGAGAGTGCGGGTACTTCCCAACCCAGTCTTCTCTTTAGCTGCATAGACTCACCATAGCCTTTTGTCCTTTAGTTTTCTTAGATATGGGTTTGATATTGGTGTCCTATGTCTCCCAAGCTCCAAGGGATATATTAGACTCACCTACTGATCTCCTTAGAATTTCCTCTCACTAGGCTTGAAGGGAAAAGCAAACACCTCTAGGCTTCTTTCTAGAACTCCAATCACAGCTGTCTTCAAAGAAATCCTTTCTTCAATTCCCTATTCTCTAACCCTTCTCACTTTAATACTCTCATATCTTTGAATGGATGAAGTGCCATTGATTCCAAAATCAGATTTTAGCCAAGCATTTTCAAGTCATGTGTAGGTGATCTGGAATCCCACTAGAAGCAGACAGTAGCTGGTATCTCTAGTCCTAGAACAGTAGCTGTAGTAATTCTATTTTAATCTTCTGTTATATTTGTCTCAGGATAACTTGGCTAAGCAACATGTCATAAAGACAACTGTTGCTCATTTTACCCTCATTATCTCTCTGGTTACTCTTTGGATGCTTTTCTTTGATATTACCCCCAAACTCAGTAACTGGTCATTTCTTAAAAATTAGTTGCAGTGCAGGAAGTGAAAACATATTAATGAAATTTTTATATACTTACATCATAATCCATTGGTCTGTCTTGCATTTGATTAGATCTTTGGTTCTTTTACCCATACATAAGTTAGTAATGTCATGCATCGGCATTTTGGGCAATATTGGTTCTCTTAGTAATATAGATCTTCCAATGTTGACACATTTCATTATACCAAAAAAGTCACATTTGTTAATATCACCATTGGGTAGTTGTCAAGATCATAGTGGCAGCTACAGATTTTCCAAAATTCACTTGGAAGCTAAATTTTGATCATTGCCAACAAACTCTGTCATTTGTTTCCTTTAAACTGACAGGTTCATTTTGCTCGTTTTTAAGAAATAGTCTGAGAAGCACCCAAGTCTGAATAACCTTAGGCTATCAGTCACTCTTTCAAAGAGAAGTGGTGCTCCATGAATAAAGTGACCAGTTTAGCTCACAACCCTCAAAAGATCTGACTGTAGAATCTGCAGACCACACTTTGAGAATCATTGCTTTACAGCAAAAGAACAGTTATCAATTAACTTCGGCATTTGGAGCAGTAACAAATACCCTTTTCAAATCACTTCTTATATTTTCATGTGGCTACTGGAAGTGAAAGTAGACATTAAAATGACAGAAGTTCAAAATACTTGGGATAAAATAACTATAGTTGACCTGGAAGATTGTCTAGGCCAGCATTTACCAACTATATTACTGTTAAGTAAATGAACCAAAGATGACCTCTGTGTTGTCTACTTCTTCACATCCAGTTGGGACTGTTAGTTCAAAAGCCCACCAGCACCGAATCTTCATTTATTCAATGGTTCTAAATACAGGCTTAAAACACAGATCTTGGGGCACATGGATAGCTCAGTTGGATGAGCATCCGACTCTTGATTTCAGCTCAGGTCATGATCCCAAGGTCGAGGGATCGAGCCCCACACTGGGCTCCACAGTCAGTGTGGAGCCTGCTTGGGATTCTCTCTCGCCTTCTGTCCTCTCCCATTCACATTCTCTCTCTCTAAAATAAAAAAAAATAGAGGCACCTGTGTGGTGCATTCAGTTAAGCATCCAACTCTTTTTTTTTTTTTAATGTTTATTTATCTTTGAGAGAAAGAGAGAATATTAGCAGGGAAGAGGCAGAGAGAGAGGGACACACAGAATCTGAAGCAGGCTCCAGGCTCCAAGCTTGTCAGCACAGAGACTGACATGGGACTTGAACTCAGGAATCATTAGATCATGACCTGAGCCAAAGTTGAATGCTTAACTGACTGAGCCACCCAGGTGCTTCAAGCATCCAACTCTTGATCTCAGCTCAGATCATGATTTCACAGTTCGTGAGTTTAAGCCCCACATTGGGTTCTTCACTAATGGCATGGAGCCTCCTTGGGATTCTGTCTCTCCTTCTCTCTGCCCCTCCCCCACTTGTGCTCTCTCATCTCTCTCTCTCTCAAAATAAATAAATAAACTTACATTTAAAAATTTTTTTTTTAATGTTTTTCTGAGAGAGAGACAGCGTGAGCAGGGGAGGGGCAGAGAGAGAGGGAGATACAGAATCTGAAACAGGCTCCAGGCTCTGAGCCAGCCGTCAGCACAGAGCCCGACGCAGGGCTCGAGCCCACAAACCGTGAGATCATGACCTGAGCCAAAGTCGGATGCTTAACTGACTGAGCCACCCAGGCGCCTATAAAACAATTTAAATTAAAAAATAAAATACAATATAATATAAAATACATTTTTTAAAGAAGCATATTTAACCATCTAGAGCCTGCCTGCTTTGCACACCCTGAAAAACGGCATTCAACATCTACCACCATAGGTAAGATGAAACCTAGGGGTGTAAAAGATGCCCTTGCCTTTTGAAGCTCTCTGACCCAGAGACTCCTTATCTTGATGCAGAGCAACACCATGATATCTAATCCTCCTGTCTGGTCCTCTGAGAGTTGCCTCACCTTCCTTCCCTTGTTAGTAGTGCCCTCGCAGACACACTATTGTCTTTGGAAGGTCTCATGTTGTGAGGGACTTCTGCAAGCAAATCTGTCAAAGCACTGCCCAAATACAGCTCGTTGTGTCCTACTGCCATCGTGTGGCCATATCTTTTTCCTTGCTCTGCCCTGAAATCCCTTAAACTTGCTATAGTGGCCTGGGATGGTATGATGTTATAGAAAATATCACAGGTAGGTATAGTGTTGGGACTCAGGGAAGGCCACCCCAAAATATGCCCTGGAGCGTATTTATTATTTTGAATGAAAGTTACTTAAGAGGGGCACCTGGATGGCTCAGTCAGTTAAGTATTTGACTTCAGCTCAGGTCATGATCTCACAGTTCGTGACTGAACCCCTCATCCTGCTCTCTACTATCAGCACAGAGCCCACTTCAGATCTTCTGTCCCC
This sequence comes from Hyaena hyaena, assembly GCF_003009895.1. Classification (NCBI taxonomy): domain Eukaryota; kingdom Metazoa; phylum Chordata; class Mammalia; order Carnivora; family Hyaenidae; genus Hyaena; species Hyaena hyaena. The sequence continues at coordinate 774,835 of NW_024080934.1, read as the reverse complement.
CTCTGTCTCTGCCCCTCTATCCCTCAAACTCTCTCCTCCTCTCTCTCTCTCTGTCAAAAATAAACATTTTTTTAAATAAAAAATAAAGTTACTTAAGAAACAGCCAATGCAAGAACACTCTGACCCTCTTTTGTCTCCAGAAAGGTAGGAAGCAAATTTCCCCGCACCAGGAGATAGAAAGGCATCCTTATCATTGGAGATGGGGAATTCAAGACCTAAGAAGCCTATATAAACCTTATTCTTTTACCTATTTACTACCCCAGCCCAAATTCTGTTTGGAACTCCTTATTAATTCAAGCTCCCAAAGATAAGTTTTCCTTTTCCTATCAGTTCCCCACAAATTTATTGTTTCTCTGTCTAAAAGCTGCCTGTGATGGTCACTTCTTAGGTACCATATCTATGAGACCTCCATACATGCAAATTAAATTTGATTTTCTCCTGTTAATCTATCTCATGTCAATTTAACTCATAAACCGGCCAGAAGAATCTTGAAGGGTAGAGGGAAGTTTTTCTTCTCCAACAATAGCATAGAGCTAAGTGTTTATATGTCCAAAAAGTTTGAGAAACGCAACATACCACTCTAATGAATTTTAATTTATCAAAGACTCTGAGAAACACTATAGCTAAGAATATTATTTAACTTTCTTTATCCAAGCATTTCCCAAAGATTTTTTTGGGTTCCCACAGAACCCTTTCGTGGACCTCAGCTTTCCCTTGTGTCTAATTGTCAGCCATAAAATTGGGAGATCTGGTAATAATGCAAAAGAATTCATACCCCATGGTTTTATTAATAAAGGTTCATAAAGAGAAGAAGCCGAAGCTTCTCAGCTACCCAGATCGTCTCTACTCTTCCCCCTTTCCTGTCAGCACTCCAAACCATTGTATATTTTTGCTACCATCATTGAATGAAAATAAAATGAGGTAATATATTCACTTTATATTTAATTTTTATTTATTTTTTCTCCAAAGAAGTTTTTGGCCTGGTAAATGAAAGTTTTCTTACTTCACATGACACATTATATGATGTTTTCCCTCATGCTTATATATCTGTGTGGTTGCTTATATATGACTATATAAGATAATATGATTTATTTTCCATAAAAACATATGCATATGGGGGCGCCTGGGTGGCTTAGTCGGTTAAGCGTCCGACTTTCGCTTAGGTCATGATCTCGCGGTTCGTGGGTTCGAGCCCCGTGTCGGGCTCTGTGCTGACTGCCAGCTCAGAGCCTGGAGCCTGTTTCAGTCTGTGACTCCCTCTCTCTCTGACCCTCCCCTGCTCACGCTGTCTCTCTCTCTCTCTCTCCTAGAAATAAAGAAAACATTTAAAAAAAAAATTAAAAAAAAAAACATATGCATATGTATGTTCAATTATAATGTTAACCTCACAGTAATCAGACTGCCAAATTGGCAGTTTCTGCTGTATTTTCTCATCGGATTCCCTCAATTAATAGGTTCATCTTCTCTACTATAATTCTTAGTATGTTTAAATTTTCTTAACCTTACAGTCAGACTGTAAACAGAACTCCACATTATAAATTGGGTCTTGACACTTAGAAACCTTCTGATTTTATTCCTGCAAAAGAGAAAAAAAAAAAAACAACTAAGCTATTTAAAATATTGTAAATTATGATTGTTAGAAGGCCACAGGCCAAAGGTAGAGTCACTTGCCTCAGTACAGCAAACTAAGACTTACCTGAAGTTTCAACTTCTCCAGGAGTGAAATTGCAAGCCAATCAGTGTGAGTTTTCTGGTCAGCACCTTTGAGGTAATCTGTCACATGGTCCCTTTATCCCCCAAAGAAAGATAAGATACTCCACCTATTAAGACCCCTTGCCTTTCCCCCTGTGAGCAAGGGAACTTGCCTGAACCAATCCTTTCTTTTCTTTTGCTAATAAGTTCTTGCCCTACTCTTCTTCCTATAAAAATCTTCCATTTTGTACAATTCTTTTTTTTTTTTTTAATGTTTTATTTATTTCTAGGAGAGAGAGAGAGAGAGAGACAGCGTGAGCAGGGGAGGGTCAGAGAGAGAGGGAGACACAGACTCTGAAACAGGCTCCAGGCTCCAAGCTGGCAGTCAGCACAGAGCCCGACACGGGGCTCGAACCCACGAACCGCGAGATCATGACCCAAGCGAAAGTCGGACGCCCAATCGACTAAGCCACCCAGGCGCCCCCCATTTTGTACAATTCTTTAGAACTCCATTCTACTTGCTAGATGGGATGCAGCCTGATTAATGAACCAATTAGTAAAGCCAATAATTTACTTGGTTGAATTTTGTTCTTTCACATAATGTACTTTTTATAGATGTTATGGAGGTAGGAAAATAATTTTACAACTTATTAAACTATTTTTAATTCAATTATGTCTGCAATGATTATCAGTAAGTTCAACTCACACACCTTTACTAATCTACAACAGACATGCATTTCAGTTTCACAGTATTTGCAGGCATGAAGGTTTAGGTTTTAGAAGGACAATAAAACAGTAAGATGGCACTAGATTTATATTTTACACTGAAAGACAGGAAAATCCAACAGGAAATCTGCCACTTTTGATTGAACTGACCCAAATTTTAGTCATATGTGAGGATTAGTTTCACTCTGATTACTATACAAGGAAGTTCTTGACTTCAATTCCTGGATCATAAATATGTCAAGATTTACCACACAGAGCCCAAAACAAAAGTACTTTAAGGGACACCTGTGTGGCTCAGTTGGTTAAACGACCAACTCTTGGTTTCAGCTCAGGTTGTGATTTCCCTGTTCATGAGTTCAAGCCTCTCATCAGGCTCTGTGCTGACAGCTGCCACCTTTGTTCAGCATATTTTTGACAATCATCACCTGATTACATGTACCAGTAGTTCCTTCCTCTTTACTAATGAGTAGTAGCTAATGGTGTGAGTATATTGCACCATGTTTATCCATTCATCTGATGATGGATATCTGGATTGTACATCCGTCAAAAGACAGAAACCAGCCATTTGAACAGGAAAATGTGATATAATTGTTGACTAGTAAAAGGTGGTTAATGATGTAAAAGGGTAAAAGGGGGCACCTGGGTGGCTCAGTCGGTTAAGCGTCCGACTTTGGCTCAGGTCATGATCTTATGGTTTGTGGGTTCGAGCCCCTCGTCTGGCTCTGTGCTGACAGCTAGCTCAGAGCCTGGAGCCTGTTTCAGATTCTGTGTCTCCCTCTCTCTCTGACCTTCCCCTGTTCACGCTGTCTTTCTCTCTCTCAGAAATTTTTTTAAAAACAATTTTTTTAATTAAAAAATATATTTTTTTAAGACCCAAGTGTTTTGCTTCAGAGTTTCCTTTAATTAAAGTTGACTTCTTGCTTAAAGGATAACTCTTTTTTTATTTTGCATTTTACTTTTTCTAAACTCTATATTATTATTTCCTCCTCTCTATTTATTCATCCATTACCAATCCCGCATGACAGAACTTTTTAAAAATATTTGTAAAATGCTTTTATTATTTATTTTTGAGAGAGACAGAGACAGAGATACAGAGTGTGAGCAGGGGAGGCGCAGAGAGAGGGAGACACAGAATCCGAAGCAGGCTCAAGTCTGTCAGCACAGAGCCTGACAGGTGACTCCAACTCCCTAACTGTGAGATCACCTGAGCCAAAGTCTGATGTTTAACCGCTTACCTGCCTGAGCCATCCAAGTGCCCCTGTATGACAGAACTTCTTTATGCCAGACACTAATGAAGCACTTGAAGCATTAGAACTATTGTTTGTAAAAATCTGCCAGCCTCACATTTTTCACTGTGAATTCTACAAAAATACCTAAATTACATTTTCCTTGATCATTTGAAAACATTCGTTAATTTATACTTCCCACAATTTCTTCTTTTTCTTGGTGCTCTGTGTATCTCTTTCAAAACTTTATTATCTACAGTCTCATCTATATTAGTCATAGATTTTGAGAGATGGTAGAAGCTTCCTTAGACTTCATTTATACAACACCCCTGTTTTAAGGATAAGGGAACAGAGAATGAATTTAAGTGGAAATACTTAAAAGTAGAACTAGAAGAAAAAACCTAAGTCACCTGATGCACAGTCTCTAATTTTTCCCCCAACAGAGCAACTCCCTGAGCTGGTGGTGTCAGGTGGCTTAATTGTTACTAGAAAAGGGCGGGAAGTAGGAGAACGACATCAAGCAACAGCAGTGGGATTGGTTTGATGACTTTTTGAGTCTTTTTCAATGTTGTCTTTGTTTTCTAGGGTGGCAGAAGATGCCACCCCAAAATACGCTTCTTTAGGATAAGGACTTGTTTGTTGAGCTGATTGTTTTTGAGAAATAGCAGACAACCAGAGAGCTCTGAATATGAAGAAATTATCCTTTTATTAGAGAAATTTGCATTTGTAAAGAAAATCTCTATCTGTAAAGATCTCCCTCTCTACCCCGGAAACAGAAGGGTAACTCTAAATACAAGAGAATCTTACCAGTGGAGGAGACACCAACCTAAATGTGTAGAGCAAATCCTACCTTTTACTTCTTAGAAGTAACTTTTTCTAGTAACTTCCTATAATTGGCCTGCCCACCCCACCCCAATATCTTTCTTTTGTCTTTGGCTGAAGATGGCATTTAAGGTGGTGACTAGGGCCATCTCAGGGAGCTTACTTATTTTCCGTGGTATCTCTCATGCATAGATGAAATAAGTATACATATTGATAAACTGTTTTTTTCTGGTTAATCTGTCTTTTTATTCAGGAGGATCTCAGCCAAGAACTCAGAAGGATAAAGGGGAAATTGTTTTTCCTCCCCTACAGTTTCTACTGTGTTCTGGCAAGGGATCACTAAATACTTGGAGAATCCAGTTTCTCCATATAGCATAATAAACTCATAGGCATCACGTATTCCTTTTTTTTTTTTTTTTTTTTTTTTACAAATAGTTTATTGTCAAATTAGTTTCTACATAACACTCAGTGCTCATCCCCAAAGTGCCCTCCTTCATGCCCATCCCCCCCTCCCCCCCACATCCATCAGTCCTCAGTTCTTGTCAGCATTCAAGAGTCTCTCATGGTTTGCCTCTCTCCCTTTCCCCCACCATTTCCGCCCTTCTTCTCCCCCTTGGTCCTCCGTCAAGTTCCTCCTAATCCTCCTATACGTGCAAACATATGGTATTTGTCCTTCTCTGCCTGACTTATTTC
>NW_024080934.1:725922-768894 GCF_003009895.1 Hyaena hyaena | reverse complement strand
TGTCTCACGTTCAGGTCCTTTATCCATTTTGAGTTGATTTTTGTGCATGGTGTGAGAAAATGATCTAGTTTCATTCTTCTGCATGTTGCTGTCCAGTTCTCCCAACACCATCTGTTAAAAAGGCTGTCTTTTTTCCATTGGATATTCTTTCCTGCTTTGTCAAAGATCAGTTGGCTGTATACTTTTGGGTCCACTTCTGAGTTCTCAATTCTGTTCCATTGGTCTATGGGTCTGTTTTTGGGCATCACGTATTCCTACTATTCAAACTCACAGTCCTAAATACTCTATTTTCTCAGGAAAAAGGTGCCTGAGGAGACTTTGAGTAATATAATACTGCCATCTAGCATCAAAAATTTTAAATTACATAAAAATATATTGTCTGGTTACTACTGGAGGGAAAAATGTCCTCTTATTTATGTGCAGTAATAAATTTCTACAGAAGAATGACTCAAATACAGTTAGAAAACAAATACGTATGTATAGTGTTTGATAACATATTCCTAACTAGTAAAAATGCCAAAATAATCCTAAAAACACCAACTGAAATGAAATTGGGAAGTGTAGTTTCCAATTTTGTTCTTCTTTTCAAAATTGTACTGGCCGTACTGGGTCCCTTGAATTCCCCAAAACATATTAGTGATGAAGTTTTGGGGTGATGGTGGGGTTTGGAGCTGATGGCCAAGAAAGAATTCTTGAAGGCGTCTTTGGTGCAAAAAGGTGATTTTATTAAAGCACGGGGACAGGACCCATGGGCAGAAAGAGCTGCACTGGGGTTGAGACCAGTAACTGATTATATACCCTCAGGTTGGGAGGGGGTTAGGGACAGTGTAAGTCTCTAAGGAATTTTGGAAGGAAGGTTTCCAGGACCTGGGGGGACGCTAGCTGTTGTTAGGAAAACACCGTTTATTACCCTTTAGTAAAGCCTCAGTCCTGAGACCCTTCAGATGTATATCAGGGGGCCATAAGCTTGGAGTATGATTGACAGCATATATGTTGGGGCAGTTGAGATAACGGAAGTAGATTTACAGGATCCTGCAGATTGGGATAATGTTAAGCTAAGATTCTCTTTTGCCCCCAGCAAAGGGTCATCATTGAGGCAGCTGAACTCCTAGAGACAGGTCACTCTGCCAGTTTCAAGGACTTGTCAATGGGCTGTAGTAAGAGAATTTAATTTTTCACTTGCCTTAGTTTCCCACAACACCACGGAAGCATTTAAGCCGCTTTCCTTTGTTCTTGAGTAGCCAGGAGTGTCAGAGGAATATCACACATATTCCACCCTGGGGTAGGAGTAGGGGTGTTGTTAGCCTGTAGTTTGCCCTCTGCTTGCCCCACCCTCCCTCATCATTAGGATCATCTTATCAATGTCTTTTTTTTTTAAGATTTTATTATTTTTATGTAATCTCTACACCCAATGAGGAGCTCAAACTTACAACCCTGAGATCAAAAGTCGCATGCCCGGGGCGCCTGGGTGGCTTAGTCGGTTAAGCGTCGGACTTTCGCTTAGTTCATGATCTCGCGGTTCGTGGGTTCGAGCCCTGCGTCGGGCTCTGTGCTGGCTGCCAGCTCAGAGCCTGGACCCTATTTCAGAGCCTGTATCTCCCTCTCTCTCTGCCCCTCCCCTGCTCACACACTCTCTCTCTCTCCTAGAAATAAATAAGAATATTAAAAAAAAAAAAAAAAGTCGCATGCCCTACTGACTGAGCCAGCCAGGCACCTTGTGTCAATTTCTTAAATTAAGAAAAAAAAAATGGCAACTAGAATTTGGGGAGAGATTGCATTGAATCTGCAGTCAGTTTAGGGAGTATTGCCATGTTAATATTATCTTCTGATCTGTGAACATAGATGTCTTCCCATTTATTTAAATCGTGGATTTCTTTCAACAATGTTTTATAGTTTTCAGACTTTTTCACTCCTTTTGTTAAATTTACCCCTAAGTATTTTATTGTTTTTGATGGTAACATAAATGGAATTCATAATTTCATTTTTGGATTGCTCCTTGCTAGTGTATATAAATCATTTGATTTTTGTATATTGATTTTTTTTTATTTTTTTAATGTTTATTTATTTTTGAGACAGAGGGAGACAGAGCTTGAGGCAGGGAGAGGCAGAAAGAGAGGGACACAGAATCAGAAACAGGCCCCAGGCTCTGAGTTGTCAGCACAAACCGATGCAGGGCTCGAACCCACGAACCGTTAAGATCATGACCTGAGCCGAAGTCAGATGCTCAGCCGACTGAGCCACCCAGGCGCCCCTTGATTTTTGTATATTGATCTTGTACTGTGCAACCTTGCTGAACTCGTTTACTTATTCTAATTTTTTGGTGTATTCCTTAGGACATTCTGTATACAGTATTATATAATGTACAAGTAAAGACAGTTTTACTTCTTTCTTTCCAACAGGAATGTCTTTTATTTCTTTTTCTTCCCTAATTTCCTTGGCTAGAACCTCCACTGCAATGCTGGATAGAAGTGGAAAGAGCAGACATCCTTACCTTGTTTCTCATCTCAGGGGGAAAAAACATTAGTCTCTCATCATTAAGTATTAGTTTTTTCCTAGGTACTCTTGATCAGGTTGAGGAAGTTCCCTGCTAGTCCCAGTTTGATGAATGTTTTTACCATGAGTGTTGGCAAATGCTTTTTCTGTGTCTGTTGAAATGATAATGTGGTTTTTGTCCTTTAGTCTGTTGATATGGTATGTGTCATAGAAAGAATGATGCCCCCACCCAGAGATGTCCACATCTTAATGCCCAGGACCTGAGTATGCTATGTTACATAAGGTTGCAAATGGAACTGAAGTTGCGAATTAGTTGACCTTAAAATAGATTATCCTGGAATGTCCAAGTGGGTCCAGTGTAATCATAAGAGTCTTTATAAGTAGAAGAGGGAGGCAGGAGAATCATCGAGATGGCAGCATGAGGACTGTCCAATGTTCCTTTGAAATATGGATGAATGCAAGGAATATGGTGACCTCTAGAAGCTGGAAAAGTCAAAGAGGTAAATTCCGTCCCTTGAGCCTCCAAAAAGGAATGCTGATCCATTGTAGCCCAATGAGGCTTAATTTGGAATTCTGACTATACAATAATAAATTTGTGTTGCTTTAAGCCAGTAAGGGTGTAGTAATTTATTACAGTAGTAAGAAACTAATACAGTGTATTACATGAGTTGATTTTCAGATGTTAAACCAACCTTTCATTCCTGGGATAGATCCCAGCTGATCATGGCAGATGAGCTTTTTTATATGTTGTGAGATTTAATTTGCTTGTATCTATTGTTGAGGATTTTTGAGTACATATTTATTAGAGATACGGGTTTGTAGCTTTGTGTGTGTGTGATAAGTCTTTATTTGGCTCCCACATCCGGGTAATACTGGTCTTACAGAATGAGTTGGGAAGTATTCCCCATATCTGCTACTAGTAAAGCCACTCCAGCTTTGTGAATAGTTACTATTTTCATGATACAGCTTTGTCCATCTTTTTACTTTCAACCTATTTAAAACCTGCCTTTGATCTAGATTTCCTCTATAATAAATGATATTTTTAAAATTTACATTAGAGAGAGAAAGTGAGGGGGAGAGGCAGAGGAAGAGAGAGAGAAAGAATCTTACACTGAGCGTGGAGCCTGACGCGGGGCTTGATCCCACGACCCCGAGATCATGACCTGAGCCAAAATCAAGAAGAGTTGGACACTCAAATGAACCAGCCACCCAGGAGCCCCTGATATTTTTATGACAACTGCATTTGTTCTCTTACAAGCTTTAAAAAAAAAACAGCTGCCGATGTAAACCTTTGTTTTTTGAACTATAATTCCCATTTCATATACTCTGGTTCTCTTGCTGCACTAACTCTTGGCATTTTGGCTTATTTTTGTATTGTTTATTTTTTTTAACTTTTTTTTTTTTAATTTATTTCTGAGAGAGAGAGACAGCATGAGCAGGGGAGGGTCAGAGAGAGAAGAAGTCACAGACTCTGAAACAGGCTCCAGGCTCTGAGCTAGCTGTCAGCACAGAGCCCGACGTGGGACTCAAACCCATGAACTGTGAGATCATGACCTGAGTCGAAGTCGGATGCTTAACTGACTGAGCCACCCAGGCACCCCATTTTTGTATTGTTAAAAATAAAATTTAGTGGCCATATGTTGGGCCCACTTTTTTTTCTATTGATTTGTGAAATCTGTAACTAACAACCACTAAACTAGAAACTTTCCAAGACTACTTTTGAGATCTGTTGTATATACAGCATAGGCTGTTTCTATGGAACAAGTTTGGTAAACTTATGCACAGTTTTTAAAGCAATAACATTTTATCAGTATTTTTGCTTTAATTCATATTTTTAAAAGATCTTATAAAATCAACTTTGCAAAAGAAATGTAAACCGTATTAAAACTGCTACTATACATTGTGACTAATTGAGAACCATCTAAATGTCCAATAATATAGATTGGTTAAATCATAATGAATTCATATAATAGTTACCTGTTAAAAATCATGCCGTTTAATAGTATTGTATGACGTGGACCATGTTTACCTACAGGTCAAATTGTCCTATTCTAGTAACTGCTCCTTCCCCTAACCATTTATATTGCAGCTCCCCGGGGTGCTTTACCACACCTATAGGCTTTCTTTAATCCTGCTCACTTTGCAAACAGTTGCTTCATTAAACCCTGTTCAAGCATACCACCTAAGTATGTCTATTTCCCTTCAGGACCCTGGGAAAGTTTATACACAGATTAATCGTGAAATTATACCATTACTCTCTGGTTGGTGAAATTAAGATTAAATTACAAAGAAAATAATGAATGCCCAATTTTTAAGAAGTATTACTATGACATGTGCACTGCAGCTAATAAAAGGTTACATTAACTAAATGTTTTTAGTTGTATGCATATCATCCCATTAATCTTTTAAATACCCCTGTGAGACACAATAGTTATTATGACCCCTAGTTTATACATGAGGACATATTAAATATCTCTAATTATTGTTGAGGTAATATATTGTCATTGTTTTCTTTTGTAGATCATTCACGAGAAGTCCTGGAGCAATTAGTAGGCCCAAACAAACTAAAACAAGTGACGTGGACTGTTTACTGATGCTTATTGAAGCTTATCAAAGCACTGATCTTCACACTACATTCCCAGGGAACGATGCTCTTAGAGACTGGCTTTCCAGTAATGTGGTTTTTGCTTTGAAGTTAACCAGACTCTTAAACATTTTACTAGTGCTGTTATTCTGTGTTTGTTTGAGGAGTCCTTGTTTTTGACTTGGTAAGCCTAGCATGCCCTCTTGTATTTGGGGTGGGGGTGGGGGGAGTATTGTGTTTGTTTCTTAAATAACAAAGTTTTAAGTTACCAGTTTTCCCTGGAGATATCCTTCTCCTACTTTATTTGTCATTATAAGAGAAATTTACCAATATGAATAACCATTAGAATTCTAACTAAAGTATTTCTAAAGGCATAATTACCTTCCTAGCTATTTTCTGGTCCCTTCCTTCCTGAAGTATTTAAATGCTCATTGGCCAGAAGAAAAGCTGAACATCAGACCTGTAAATCTTCCCGGAATTCAATATTTCAACAAAACCAAGAAATACAATAGTTTAATGCCATGAACCCGTGACATCATACACCTCAGCCTTTCCAGTATATAAATGTTACTGAGGCCCTTGCCCAGCCACTTACTTTTTATGGCTACTTTCCCCAAATATATGTTGTGCATCTATGAAATTTCTTCCTCAAAAACTGCATTCAGGAATGTGTAAGAATGAGTAACTACAACATATCACTATAGAGGCTGTTTCATAAAGCTCTGTTGGCTTCAATTGTGAAATAGATAGCACAGGTCTTAGTTTTCAAATGAAATGCATTGCTCTTTTATTATCACAAAGCTCTCTGAAGTATAGTGTTTAAACGACCCCCAAATTCAGAACATTCCCTATGCCATGAGCCTGTCTCAGTATGACTTTCTTAAAGATTTCCTATTTTAACTCTGATGTAGTGCAAAGCAAGGGAAGTACAGTATAGGCAAAATCCTTCTACGTGTTTAGAAAGAGGGTTTATACATTCAACTCTATTTCTTGACCTTACTATTAATTACTTTATAAATGTGGTATATTTACAGTATGGATATATGTATTGCCCCTCAAAGGTGGTATATATGTATATGTGTAAAATGGGTAAAGCCTGTTTTACCCATGAATTTTCTTTTAAGTAGGCTCGATGACCAACATGGGGATTGAACTCCTGACCCTGAGATTAAGACTTACCTCCTCTACGAACTGAGCCAGCCAGGCACCCCTAAAGACAAAGTCAATAAAATTTAATAGTAAACATCAAACAAAGTTAGTGGCTTTATCCTCTTTTGGGGAAACAAATTTTAAGATCTAAAGATTAGCTTTTTAGGGTCTATAAAGGATTATCTTCCTAAAGCACTTTGCAGTTTAATATTCTTGACTTTTTATATTGCTGGTTGTATTAGCTATTTCTATTTGAAATTTCAGTATCCCATGCCTGTCTATATCATCCTCACCTACTACCTTGACCTCTATTTTTCACCTTACCACCTACCACCATCTGACATCTTGTCTATTTTTTCTTATCTTTCTCCCCACCCTAGAATATAAGCTTCATGAAGACAGAAATTTTTGTCTTTTTTCCCCCATTGCTGTATCCCCAGTGCCTAGAACAGTATCTTGTACATAATAAGCATCCAATATTTGTTGAACTGATGGACACAGAAAAAAAACAAAGGACAAAAATAAATAAATTAAAAATAGCATCTGTACTTCCAGTTTCCAGTCTGATGTTATAAAGAGATTGGAAGTCATCACTCCTAACCTCAAAAGATAAAAACTGAACAAACTGAAAGTCATGAACTGCTACAATACTGCTTATACTGTAAGTGGACTCAGACTAGTTGTAAATGTATACTGGGGCAACCACTAAAAACTTTTTTTAATATGTATAATTGATATCCTAAGGGAAGAGAGAATGTGGAATCATATAAAATGCTCAGTTAAAAGCAGAGAAGGCACAGGGCACCTGGGTGTCTCAATAGATTAAGAGCCTGACTTCAGCTCAGGTCATGATCTTGCAGTTTGTGAATTTGAGCCCCACGTCAGGCTTTGTGCTGACAGTTCAGAGACTGGCGCCTGCTTCAGAATCTGTCTCTCCTCCTCTCTCTGCCCCTGCTCTGCTCATACTCCTTCTCTCTCTATCTCTCTCAAAAATAAATAAACATTAAAAAAAATTTTTTAAAGCAGAGAAGGTAGGACAAGAGTAGAAAACCAAAAGGAAACAAGAAACTCAGGCAATAAATAGGAAATAGTTATAAATATGGAAGAAATTAATCCAACTGTATCAATAACCACTTCAAAATGTGAATGGTCCTTTTTTATTTTTTTATTTATATTTTTAATTTACATCCAAGTTAGCATATGAATGGCCCTTTTTTTAATGATTTTTTTTATTTTTTTAAGTAATGTTTACACTCAATATGGGGTGAGATCAAGAGTCCCATGCTCCAATAATTGATTCAGCCAGGCACCCCTAAATGTGAATAGTCTTAATACAAACCTGTTTGTTAAACCATGAGGTCATTCACAGTTCACCATTATATACATGGGAGATTTTAAAGTATCTTAAGTAACATTTGGATGCCTCAAAGACCTTCTTGTGCCCCCCAAATAAATCAAGAGAGGATAACAGAAGCCGGGTTTGTAGATATTTAAGCTTAAATCGTCTCAGGTTAATTTCCACAGTGCTCCACAGTGTAATTTTCTCCAATTTTCTCTTTCTTCTCTTGCTGAGAAGGGCAATAACCAGCAGTATACTCTGAATTTTCAAAGGATATGAAAACAAAACTCTTTCCTCTCAAATATCATCCAGTGCCATTGTAGCCTATGATTTCTATTAATTTTCACCAAGGATGAATAAAAATTTAGAGTTGATAATGTTTGAGACCCAGTAAACCGTTGGGAATTAGATGCACAAGAGCTGCTTCACCAAGCTGGAATAAACTCTGACTTCCAAGTTCGAGAATCCCGAGTTCCTCTGCAGCCCCAGCTCCAAAGTTCCCATCTAAATTATCCTATTTTCCTATCTAAGCAACAACCTGTCCTTAACTGCCGTATGACTATAACCCTGATCACATCTCCCTGGTACCCTAATCCCAGTGGCATGCATGTATTACCAGGAAGCTTACGTATAATGCATATTTTATAAACAATTCCTAAGCAGTGTATAAGAACATGAAAGTACATTAGGGTCACCTGGGTGGCTTAGTCGGTTAAGCATCCGGCTTTCGCTTAGGTCATGATCTCGCGGTTGTGGGTTCGAGCCCCACATCAGGCTCTGTGCTGACTGCCAGTTCAGAGCCTAGAGCCTGTTTCAGAGTCTGTGACTCCCTCTCTCTCTGACCCTACCCTGCTCACGCTCTCTCTCTCTCTCTCTCTCTCCTAGAAATAAATAAAATATTTTAAAAAATTATTAAAAAAAAAAGAACATGAAAGTACATTAGAAAGGTTGCATTTTCTACTTTGCTTATAACACATATAATGCTGGAGTTTAGTTTTAAATTAGAGAACAGAAAAATATAGTACATGGGGGCACCTGGGAGACTCAGTAGGTTTAGCGTCCGACATCAGCTTAAGTCATGATCTCATAGCTTATGCGTTCAAGCCCCACATCGGCTTGCTGCTGTCAGCGTGGAGCCTGCTTCAAATCCTGTCCCCCTCTCTCACTGCCCTTTCCCCACTCACGGTCTCTCTCTCAAAAATAAACATTAAAAAAGGTAAAAAAAAAAAAAAAAAAAAAGGGGGGGTGCACCTGGGTGGCTCAATCGGTTAAGCATCCGACTTCAGCTCAGGTCATGATCTCGTGGTTCATGGGTTCAAGCCCTGCATCAGGTTCTGTGCTGACAGCTCAGAGCCTGGAGGCTGTTTCAGATTCTGTGTCTCCCTCTCTCTCTGCCCCTCCCCCGCTCATGTTCTGTCTCTCTGTCTCAAAAATAAACTATAAAAAATTTTTTTAATAAAAAAAAAAGAAACTTCAGTACATATAATTAATACAAAATTATAAGACCCAAAGGTAACACCTAGATCTCCCTTCCATCCTAGTCTACCAGCTACCTGGTACCCTCCCCAGAAGGCAACCACTGTTACCAGTTACTTATCTTTTCAGGGATAGTCTATGTATGTTGCAAGCAAATACATATTTTATATGTATACATATATGTAAGTATATAGGTATATCTTTTCTACATTAATAGTGGTACACTGTACATATTCTTCACATTCTCATTTATGTCATAGGGTTTTTACTGATATATCAGATCCTGACAACCTGGGACATGTAGCAGCAGCATAATCAATTTCTGGCTAACCTTAGTGAAACATAAAGAGGCATCATAAGGTATCACAGTACAGAGTATGTAGGAAATTTTAAAATCTATATTTTTATCCATGATTGTCCATTGAGGTCCTATTATCTATTAGGCACTTGATGCTTTCATTTAATAGAATAGCCTTTAAGGTGAGGTTTACTAAGTTTTGTTACAATTTTACAGATGAAGAAATTAGAGCTCAGAGAGCTTAACTACCTGAAAATCCCAACTAGAAAGTGACAGACTTGCCTGACTCCAAAGCCCATGTACTCTGTACCATACTAAGAGCATCTTTGATCTTTACAGGTAGTTTATTGGAAATACAGCATTCTTCTATATTTTATATTGTGTTTAATTCAAAGATATATCATATAGTTGTCCTCAACTACATGAACAGACTTTGCTACACTTTCTCATTCCTCTCCACTACTTAAATTACATATCGCTACCATTTTGGTACTGTCTTCTATATTTCTATCCCTACAGCAGTAAAACTAGAAAATTGCAGGTAGAGATTTGTACATTTGGCATAGCGCAGAACTACATGACAAAAGCTGATAAAACTTTAAGTCTTCACATTTTGGAAACAAGACTTGCCATTTAACAGGAACTGCATGCTCTAAATTGGCCATCTTTAGGGTTAAATCCAAACCTAGCTATATTCATACTTAAAAGCACTTGGACAACTCAAGGTTGAAAATCCCATACTGTGCTTGTTGTCAATCCATTGTTTTCCCTCCTGGTAGACTCTGGAAGTGAATATTCTACCACTTTATGCAGCTGGTGTTGAATGCTATGTCCACTGAACTGGGGTCGCCCAGGGTCACCAATCAGTACTCGAGTTCCGTGCGTCCAAAAGCAATTCTTCAGCCATTGATGAAGACCATCTGCAAGGTCTTCATCATAAAACATATCTCCAAGCACAACAAGGTCCCACTTATCTTGTTCCAAATCCAAAATGTTTTTGGTTAAAATGGGAAGAGGATTCAGTTGGTTCAATTCACAATTCAGTGTGATAGCCATTCCTGCAACTTTAAAAAGAACATAATGCATTGGTATATGCTGGGCAGTTTTAATCTCCCATTGATTAACTTAAGTAATTTAGAAAGTCTCCCAAAAATATCTTTCCCTTCTGTTGAAGGTTGTTTTTTGAGGTAAAGAAGTTTATACCAATAAAGCCATTTACTGCAATTTTCAAGTATATGAATGGATATTCTGAAAACAAAACAAACAACACAAAACACCTAAAACTGTGGGGGTTTTAAGGAATATTTGCTAATCTAAAAACCAAGAGGTTTGGCATGTGAGTCCAGCAGACAGAGAAACAGCCTTGGGCTTGAGCAACGTGGCAAGTTAGAACTGAGACTCCTGGGGGCAGCTGGGTGGTTCAGTTGTTTAAGCATCTGACTTCGGCTCAGGTCATGATAGTTCAAGCCCTGCGTCAGGCTCTGTGCCGACACCTCAGAGCCTGGAGCCTGCTTAGAATTCTGTGTCTCCCTCTCTCTCCCCTGCCCCTGCTCATGGTCTGTCTGTCTCTTTCTTTCAAAAATAAATAAAACATTAAAAAAAAAGAACTGAGACCCCTGTATAAAATAGGATCTTCAAGAGCTAGATGCTCAGTAAAATTGAGAACTAAAAGAAACTCAGATAAAATTAAAGCTTACCTGTCTCAACTTGGGTTTTAATGGAATAAAATCTCCCTCAAGAACCCAAGGCCTCTCCTCACTTGGGTTTTAGGCCAAATGCATACAACCTGCATATTTCAGGAAATTTGTAGCCCAGAAATTAACAGTAAGTGCTCCCAGGGTGGTTATCACTTTGGGATATCTGACAGACATAAATACAATCCTCTTGAGAAGAATGCACTTCAGGTCTCACAGGATCCTCACAGATAATATCAATATCCCACCAAACAGAAGTTCACAATATCAGATTACAAAATACACACAGAAATAAGCAATCATGTTGAGGCATCTATAGATCTTTATCCTGGAAGAAAATCAAGATGAGCTTTAAATATTTTAAAATATGAAATCCTTACTAGGGTCTATGTCATTGGCCAAGATCCTTGATGCCCCGCCCATCTCAGCAGCAATAGCTGTAGCTCCACATCCGCTCCCAAGATCCAATACTGACTTTCCTCTGACAACATCCGGATTATCCAAAAGATACCTAAATTAGAAGGAAAGCAAAAAGCACTATCTGCGATGGGAGAATATCAGGAAGAAGCATAAAAGAAAAATCCTTTCTTTCTTAAGCTCTACACCCAACATGGGGCTTCAACTCACACCCTAAGATGAAAAGTCACATCCTCTACAAACTGAGCCAGATAGGCACCCACCAAAAATGTGTTGTTTTAAAGTACTGAGCATTTTACTAGGATCCAGAAACCGTTAAGCACCAAGAATATAAACTGACAAAACACCTACAATTAGGACTCAGTAAGTGAGATCCAAAATTCACAGTCTCCTTCTGGGGCGCCTGGGTGGCTTAGTCGGTTAAGCGTCCGACTTTCGCTTTGGTCATGATCTCGCGGTTCGTGGGTTCGAGCCCGCGTCGGGCTCTGTGCTGACTGCCAGCTCAGAGCCTGGAGCCTATTTCGGAGTCTGTATCTCCCTCTCTCTCTGACCCTCCCCTGCTCACGCTGTCTCACTCTCTCTCCTAGAAATAAATTAAAAAATATATTTAAAAAAAAATTCACAGTCTCCTCTTGATTGTTCATCCTAGAGTGGTTTTACCTACTGCTTACGTTATGTTATAATGACCTCTCTGATAAGGTTCATTCAAAGTCCAGTTCAACCAAAGTATCTGGACCAGGGCTAAATAGTTATCAAACGATGAAGATGGATGAGAAATCTGGAAATAATAAATGTCAACTGACACTTGACCTTACTATTGGAAAGGTAAGAACAGCAGGGACTATGGCAAAGTATGGGTGTACAGGGCCGGTCTAAAAGGGAGAGCTGCTACCCATCTTCAGCTCACTGTTGCCACACAGAAATCCCATGTTATCACATAGTCTTCTTTTTCAAGTCAGAATAGATTTTTACATGAAATTTTCCAAGTTTTAAATGTTAGCAACTGGGGCACCTGGGTGGCTCAGTCGGTTAAACATCCGACTTCCACTCAGGTCATGATCTCATGTTTAGTGGGTTCGAGCCCCACATCAGGCTCTGTGCTGACAGCTAGCTCAAAGCCTGAAGCCTGTTTCAGATTCTGTGTCTTCCTCTCTCACTGACCCTCCCCTGCTCACGCTGTCTCTCTCTCTCTTTCTCTCTCGGAAATAAATAAAACATTTAAAAATTTAATTAAATAAATGTTAGCAACTGATTTTTTGTTTTAAGCTTACAAGTAAAGGCCAAACAAAACACAGCTGTGGGCACACCAACGTGTGACCTCTGATTCAGTCTGTTAAGGAATTCTTATTTGTATTTGAAGTTGATAAACAATCACTTTAATAGACGTCACTTAAAATGTCAATATTTTTAAGGTAGGATGTAAGTGAAGAAAGCTTGAAAATTTGGCAACAACAACCAGAAAATCAGAATTGTTTATTAACACCTAGAAAGCTTTCCAATCTTCATTCTCTGAAAAGCTCTATGTTTACATTTATTTATTTTGCTTTAAAACTGTTGACAACATGAATTCTCTTAGGCCATATGATTTCTGTGAATGAGAAGTCATCCTTTTCATTTCAGAGCTCCATAACCTCAAGGCATAAACAGGTTTAATCATTTACCAATCCAAGAGCAAACACCAGATTGAAATGCTGCAAGTTCTTGCCTTTGTTTCAGCAGCTCTGTTTTAATAAAAAGCATAGTGTGAATGTGTGAGAGAACGTCCTAAAGAACACCTTTGTGGGCACCTCGTTGGCTCAGTCGGTTAAGCCTCTGACTCTAGATTTTGGCTCCAGTCATGATCTCGAGGTTCAGTCATGATCTTGAGATTCGAGAGATGGAGCCCCTGGGCTCGAGCTGACAGCACAGAGCCTGCCTGAGATTCTCCCTCTCCCTCTCTCTCTCTTTCTCTCTCTCTTTCTCATACCCTCCCCTGCTCATACTCTCTCTCAAAATAAATAAATAAACTTAAAAAAAAAAAGCTGATTCAAGTACAGGTTCACCTGAGATGTCAATAAGCCACTACAGACGGGGGAAGCCTTGAGGGGTCCACTCACATCTCTTGTTCTTTGGGAGACTGAGATGACACAATAATGGAGGGAGTGTGAGGCTCGAGCAGCAACATTTATGAAATTGAACTAGGAAAGCTGAAGGACTGGAGCTTTAGGTTCTCTCTAGGAACTCTGCACTGGCCACACATCATGAACTTTGAACCTGAGAACAGTGTGAAATGTCCAGATCACTTATAGCTGGCAATGGTCTTGATGGCTGACCCTGGGGTTTCTCTTGGAGAGAGAACTGTATTTGGGGAAATACCTTGATAAGCCTGGAGTAAACTGTTCCAAATTAAGCAGACAAGAATTTAGGGATCTGCTCTGGGTTTGTTTTTTGGGTTTTTTTTTTTTTTTTTTTTTTTTGTGAGAAGCAAGGAGAATGCAGAAAAAAAGGATCTGTAGAAAACAGAAAGGATCTGAATGGTCCTTAAAGGTTCCCATTTCAGTTAGGGCAGTACCTAGACAGGGCTTGGCCTCCTGGCCAGTAGATTGCCCAGTAAGGATCGCTGTAGGGCCACAGGTCAGCTCTCTGCCACCAGAATTTGCATCTGGGTGTCAAAAGCCGCAGGTGGATTTCAGGAGTGAGGCTGCCACTGTTGGTGACTTCAGTGTTCTCCTCCAGGAAAGCTTTCATCTCAGGATCCAAAATGCTTCCAGCTCCTCTCCAGGGGCAGTGGCC
Organism: Hyaena hyaena; assembly: GCF_003009895.1. NCBI lineage: Eukaryota > Metazoa > Chordata > Mammalia > Carnivora > Hyaenidae > Hyaena > Hyaena hyaena. Next base: position 754,672 of record NW_024080934.1, on the reverse strand, counting down.
CCAGGGAAACAAGGGAAGACCATTGCTTCTCATAGCTTTCAGAAAGACACCAGAGTGGTTCATGGGAAATGGTGCAAATGTTCTCCAACCCAGGCTCAAGGCCATCAGTCCTTTTCCGAAACACAAGTTCTGTCAGTGATGCTGTTGACAGGAGCTACTGCTCCTCGAGAGGAAGGAAGTGTCTGGCTGCCACGCTGATCTCAACTGGAAATCTGTAGGTCTCTAAAAACAGAATACTGAAAATTCCAAGGCTCACTAACACTTCCAAATCCCATTACGCTGTGAGAAAGTATTATAGTGTAAGCTCTGTAGCAGACGATTCACAAGTGCAAGTCCATTTCCTACGGAAGTGTTCGTGCACCAATTTAGTAAAATATAACTGTTTAAAAGGAAGCCTTTTTGCCACAAAAGCCTTTTAATAATTTAGAACAACAAATACACAAGCATTTGAATCTGAGAGAAATCCCTGGGCATGTGCTTGTTCCATAAAAGAAGGTTTACCTTTGACATTCTTTCACACATTTAATAAATCACTTACCTATAAGCAAGCACCCTGAACAAAATAAAAGTCAGCAGCTTTGGGAAGCTTAGATTCTAGTGAGCGATGCAGAGCTATTACCTGGGCAAACACAGTTCTTGCCTTTATGAAGCCTTGCCAAGAGCTGTGGAGGTTAATGAACTATAACTGCCTGTGGACAGAGATATACAAATCATACTGAATGTAGAAACTAATTTGACAATAAACTATTTGTAAAAAAAAAAAAAAATCATACTGAGTACACTCTCTATTTCAATAAAAATTGTTGTAACATAAAACATCAATGTAATCAAGATTCACACGTTTTCCTTAAAAGAAAACTTTGTCGATTTAATTGTCACAAAAGACTATCAACTCCCAAATATCCTTCTGTAAATATCTCTGATGACTCACCTTTCCCAAGCCTGGGCCAAAAACGCGTGTTCCAACAGAAAAGCATCTTGAATGAGAATAAGAGAGAATAAGGAATGGCAGTTTACACATGAACTATACACCCAGTTATTTGGGACCTCTGGTCTGTTCTGCATAAGTGTTTTAAATAGTCATACATCCATCCACTCCAATATTTAGAGGAGAGGCTCCAAACTCAAATGCCTACCAGGGACCAGACTGGTGATGAGTGATACCTGGTTCTAACAGAAAGACTGTAGAGAACTAAAGATTGTTTCTCAACAGTCCAAAGAGGCCAGCAAACTGCTTCCAGGTAAGAACACCCTGCCATATCTTCTCAAGATAATAATCCAGATATTTACACATAAACTCCCACTTGTAAACGCAAGCAATTAAAATATCCAAACACAGCGCAGGCTAAAATGCCTGTCAGGCCACTTGTGTGACCTTGGGACAGGCTTCCGTGGGTGTTAACCCTCTCCAGATCATGCCCTCAGGATCCCAGGGTCTCTAACAGCCTGACTTCTCACCGGACTAATTAATTCTGTTAGGAAGTATTGGGTCAGCCCTTGAATCACACAGGCCTAAGCTTAAAAATACCACAGAACAGGGGTGCCTGGGGGGCTCAGTCGGTTAAGCCTCTGACTTCGGCTTAGGTCATGAATGATCTCAGGGTTCGTGGGTTCGAGCCCCGCGTGGGGCTCTGTGCTGACAGCCAGCTCAGAGCCTGGAGCCCGCTTCAGATTCTGTGACTCCCTCTCTCTCTGACCCTCCTCTGCTCACGCTGTCTCTCTCTCACTCTCAGAAATAAACATTAAAAAAAAAGAAACCCACAGAACAAATGTGAAATTGATTTTCGTTTGGGACACCATGTCATCTAGACCGACGCTTCCCCCTCCCACTCCAGCACCAATGAAGCATCCGTTAGGATCACGCGATTCCGTAGTGGACACTTGATACACGTATGCATTATTAAAGAAAGAAGGGGGAGGTCAAAAGGGTAAGTCCCAAAAGTATGTGTGACCACGATATTTTCCTCCAAAGAGACCAGGAGTCGGTCTTAAAGGGGCAGGCACAGTCCTCGCCTCCTTACCAGGCTGGGCTAACAGCGCCCAGGGAAGCTAAGCCCCGGCCGCCGCGCATCTCTCCCTGCATTGTTTAGAAGCGCTATTGGCGCCACACTCGGAGGGAGACTCCCAGCTCCGGGTGGTCAGCGGGCCCCGCCCACCTTCCCAGCAGCCTCTCTGCCCTCGCCTACCTTTCTTAAAGGGGCAGGTCTTCCGGAGGAGGCGGCGCTCGACCTCACTCTGGGAACGGGGGACCGCCAAGCTCTGATTTTTACAAAATCCTGTCAAACGGTGGAGCATCTGCTTTGTGCCAGTCACATGTTGGAGAGGAAAGATGTTTCTCTTCCTTTCTTCTACCTTTCAAAGTTTCTTCCAGCTGATCTTAGTTTTAAATTGACATTAAATACATTAACAGAAGAGCAAATTGAATTTTGTACCTATGGGGAATGCCAGGTGTAGAAGTACAAAGACAGGAAGGTAAAATGAGGATATATGTCATCCTGAACTGAGGAGAAGGGAGGTGGAGACTTCAAAGGGGAGGAAAGCAATTCACAGAAGATGAAAAGGAGTAAATGTTTGGTAAACAAATGTACGCTGGGCCATACAGAAACAATGGGACAGAGAGAGGAACTTTAAGACTGCTAAATTCCTCCCTACCAAGCGTAGTTCATATTATACTGTAGTTATCTAACGTGATAGCTCTCATCTGGAGCGGGTCCTCTATTTGAATTCTTTCAGGCAGTTAAGGAAGGTCAAGGTCTTCCTGAGTCTTTTGTACCTACAGGTACATCCTGATCATCTGTCTTCTGTCAGTTGAATATAAAGATCTCATAAGAGGTAGAGGAAAGCTCTTCCTCCCCTACACTAAGAACCAGTTTTCTCATCTGTAGAATAGTGATGATGACAATAATGAATTGGGAGGATTTAACGAGATAAATGTCAAGTGCTTAGCATATAGTAAATGCCTGATAAGTACACTGTAACTGATTATCATTGTTGGAAATATGGAGATAGTGTTGGTAAGGCACAATACTGGAGGCTGAAGATCAGATTTTCAGTTAAGACTGAGAAGATCAGATTGAGTTTCAGAACAGCGTTTTAAGCTGCAGGTGGAACAGAGAAGACAGCACGGAAGACAAGGAGGCCCCTGTTGGAGGATGTAGTGGCAAGCCAAGCAAGCAATAATGAGGACAGAACTAAGGCAGTCGTGCCAAGGATGGAAAGAATTGGACACATCTGAACAGATTCAGGAAAATCTATTAGCAGGACTTGGAGACTAATTAAATATACTTGTTTAACCATAACGATAGAAACAACTCAGGGCAAGAATGTTGGTGTTTCTTTCTCAACTTAACCTGTCCATGCTCTTTATCACCATGCTATTTGATTATGTTCTCCCCTGCTTAAAATCCTCTCTGGCTCCCCAGACCTTCCGTATCAGAGTCAAATTCCTGCTCACAGCTTCCTAGGATCTTAGGGCTCCGTCCCTATCTCTCTATCCTGCCTGGTTTCAAAACCCTCCTTCTCTCTCCTACAGTTTGCTCTCATGCCTCAGGGCCTTGTTCCCTCACCCTAAGCCTTGGTTAAGACAGCCAGCTAGGGCCACCACCACACACCCAGCCATCCTCACTGTCTCTAACCACCTCCTCATCCTTCAGAACTCAGCTCAGGGTCAAGGCCCTCTGAAACGCCTTCCCCAACACGTATACACACTAATCTTGACATTTTCTTAGCTTCTTATGGGTCTGTTTGACAAGAATATCATGCAGAACTGTCTGTCCCTGACTGTCTCCTCTAATTAGACTTAGAGGCAAACCATCTCTTTCCTCTTTTGGCACTTTTCGCACAGTTGAGATACTCTATAAGTTCCCTTAAATGAAAGAAAAAGCAAATAAAGGAGTAAATTAACAAACATTACACATCAGTGTTTCATTTTTCACTTTTAACAGTTTTATTGGGGTATAATTAATATGCAATAAACCTTACATATTTAAAGTGTACAGTCTGATGTTTTGATGTATACACTCATGAAACCATCACCAAAAGCAAGGTAGTGAACATATTCAGTGCTCCTGTGTTCTCTCCCCACCCCCACCCCCCATCCTTGCCCTCCCTTGGCAGCCACTGACCTGCTTTCTGTCGCCATATTAGTTTGCATTTTCTAGATTTTTATATGCAGTATGTACTCTTTTTTGCCTTTACTTTCACTCAACATGATTATTTTGAGATTCATCCATGTTGTTTGAGCATCTTTTCATACACTTATTTGCCATCCATTCATCTTCTATTCAAATTGCCTCATTGTATTTTTTAAAATATGTTTAAAATGTATTTATTTTGAGTGGGGTGGGGGGAAGGGCAGAAAGAGAAGCAGAGAGAGAATCCCAAGTAGGCTCCGCATCGTCAATGCAAAGTCCAACTTGGGGCTTCATCTCATGAACTGTGAGATCATGACCTGAGTCAAAACCAAGAGTCGGATATTTGACTGAGCCACCCAGGTAACCCTGGTGTCTTATTTTAAACTGAAATTGTTGCATTGTTTTTCTGTTCTTACACAATTCAGGTAGACTAAAAATAGGAGCTTTCTATCTTTGTTTTTCCTCAGTGCTGGTAGAACAATAAAGCTAATGGAATTATTTGGAATAATGAGAAAAACATAACTTCTTTTGCAACTTTGAGAGATACTGTTTGTAAATATAACACATTTTTTTAAAATTTTTAAGGTTTATTTATTTGTTTGAGAGAGACAGAGACAGCATGAGTGGGGGAGGGGTAGAGAGAGAGGGAGAGAGAGAGAATCCCAAGCAAGCTCTGCACTGCCAGTGTAGAGCCTGATGAAAAAACCATGAGATCATGACCTGAGCTGAAACCAAGAGCCAGACTCTTAACCTACTGAGCCACGCAGGCCCCAACATAACATAATTTTTAAGTGTTTAATAATACAATTTACAAATAAGTTTGTAAAACTACTTCAAATAAAATATAGATACTTCTGTTTTGTTTTAAAAACAGCCTTGGGATGCAAAGGATATATAAATTGCACCCCAGGCGGGGCGACTGGCTGGCTTAGTCTGTAGAGCATGTGACTCTTGATATCAGGGTCTTGAGTTCACGCCCCATGTTGGGTGTAAAGCTGACTTTCAAAAAAAAAAAAAAAATTGCTTGCAAGGAAGTGTGATTTGCCTCCCACATCCCAGAATGTGCTTCACACCTGACATTTGAAGTGTGAAGTTAGGGGGTTTCTAGAGCTTACGCTTCCTTCTAGCTTCTCTCCACCAAACTATTGTTGCAACCATTGTGTAGGACCACGTCTGTGTGAATGTGTAGGTTTTTTCTTTTTAGTTCCTCATATGAGGTTTGCAGTTGCTGCTCCTTCGGGAGGCAAACTTGTAAACCCACTTAGGCACGACTAGAAATCCTGATAGCTGGCCCTTTAAAACCAATTTGCAATGAAAAGGATCGAGCAGTTACTGAGCCCTGCAATCTGAAGCCAACTAAAGCTACAGTGCCATCTAGTGATAATTTAGCTTAACATCAGCCAGGTGTGTCAGCTAAATGGCGAAAGAAACCAAACCTGCGACTGTGACATAGGCTTAATTCTGTGTAAAGAGCGGATTCTCATTCACAAGGTTACCATATACTGGCACACTCGTTCAGTTGGAAAATACGGTGGAAACACTTATCACCGATAATAGTTAAATCCTAAAGTTTAAGGAAGATTTGGTTTCATCCCACGACATTCTCTGCCTGCCTTTCTCCCTCATTCTCACTGCTGTCTCCTTTTCTCCTGCTTTCTCCCTCTCTTCCTGCCTCTCCCTCTCTCTTCCGCCATCTATCTCCCTCTCTTTCCCTCTCAGTGTCCCTTCTCTCTCTCTCTCTCTCTCTCTCACACACACACACACACACACACACCACAACCAGTCCACCACCAATTCCAAAAGACTTTGCCTTCAAAATATACCCAGAATCAGGGGCACCTGGCTGCCTCAGCAGTTAAGCCTCCAACTTCAGCTCAGGTCATGATCTTGCCAGTTCATGAATTCAAGATCAGCGATGGGCAGGATGCTGACCAGGCTGAACTCCAGGCCCAGAGTCTGGAGCCTGCTTCAGATTCTGTGTCTCCCTCTCTCTGCCCACTCCCACCCCCAACACACACACACACACACACACACACACACACACACACTGTGTGTGTATGTCTCTCAAAAATAAAAATTTTTTTACATTTTAAATAAATAAATATTTAAAAATATGCCCAGAATCTGGCCACTTCTCACCACCTGCACTGCTTCTCTCTACTACAAGCCACCATCACCTGTCGCCTAGAATATTGCAATAGCCTCCTAACCTCTCCATTTCCACCCTTGCTCCTTGTGGTCTGTTCCCAGCAGAAAAGCCAGAGGGATCTTCTGAAAAGAAAGTGAGGTCATGTCCATGCCCCCCCTGAATGCCCTCCGGTAGCACCGCACCCACTGCGCCTCCCCCTCACACAAGCCGGGCCCCTTCTCTGACTTCCGCTCCTACAGCCTGTCCCCTTCTACACCTTTTCAAACATGCCAGACCCACCGTCTTGCTGTTTTCAAATATATTTGCTGTTTACTGCTTCAGGGTCTTTACACTCGCTATACCGCCAACCATGGACCCTCAGACCATGAGCACAACTAACACTTTAGTTGTCAAATGCTTTTTCTATATCAATTAAGATGATTGATTTTCCCCCCTCATCCTGTTAATGTGATATATTACATTGATCAATTTTTGTATGTTGAAGCTTTCCGGCAATGACTACCTGCCCGGGCGAACATGTTCCTCATGCAGGACCTCCCACACCCGTCCCCGGAAGAGGAGAGAAAGCACAAGAAGGAACACCTGGTGCAGAGCCCCAACTCCTACTTCATGGACGGTGGTTTTGTGCGTGGGCTGCTCCACTGTCCTGTGCCAGCCCACAGGAGGAACAGCGAAGCTTACAGAAGGATGCTCCTTCAGGACCAAAATCACCCTGAATCAATATGGGAACCATTGGGAAACTATCCCAATAAACAGATTTTAGATTTAAAAAAATTTTTTTGTATGTTGGATCATCCTTGTGTTCCAGAGATAAATCATGCTTAGTCCAGTATGATCCCCTCATTATGCTGCCCAATTCAGTTCTTTAGTATTTCGTTGGACATTTTTACCCTTCCTCTCTTTTAAGTCTGTTCAAATGCTACCATCTCTACAAGGTCTTACCACTCTACTTAAAATTGCAATCCTCCCTAAATAAATAAATAAATAATAAAATAAAATCATAATCCTTCTTTTCCCGGCTTCGCTTTTCTCCATAGGTATTCATCCCTTATTTTGCTTATTGAACTGAGGACAGGGACTTGCCATGAGGACAGGGATTTGTTTCCTCCCTCCCCCCACCTCTGGGTGAGGCCTAATTCACATTCTCTGAAATGCACAAGTCTTAAGAAAACAGTCTGATGAAAGGTCTTTTTTTTTTTTTTTAAGATTTTAAGTAATTGCCACACCTGATGTGGGACTTGAACTTACAACCCTTAGATAAAGACTCACATGCTCACTGACCAAGCCAGCCAGGCACCCCTGATGAGACTTTTAATAAATGTATACACGCATGTAACCCACGCCTGTCAAATATAGAATGTTCCCATTGCCCCAGAAAGTTCCTCCTGCCCCTTCTCAGCCAATCTCATCCATCGACGCACCCACCTCTAGGCAGCCATTGTTTTGATGTCTATCACCATAGGTAACTATTACTTGTTCTAAAGTTTCACATAAGTGGAATTACACCACGTGTAGGCTTTTGCATCTGGCTTCTTTTGCTCAGTATGTTTTTTTTTTTTTTTAAATTTATTTCTAGGAGAGAGAGTGAGACAGCGTGAGCAGGGGAGGGTCAGAGAGAGAGGGAGATACAGACTCTGAAATAGGCTCCAGGCTCCGAGCTGGCAGTCAGCACAGAGCCTGACGCAGGGCTTGAACCCACGAACCGCGAGATCATGACCTAAGCGAAAGTCGGACGCTTAACTGACTAAGCCACCCAGGCGCCCCTGCTCAGTATGTTTTTGAGATTTGCCATGTTGTTGCTGATATTGGCACTTCGCTCTTTTTATCATTCTGTAGCTTTCCACTGTGTGAACGTACTTTATCACTTTTTCTGTTTATTGACATTTATGTTGTTTCCAGTTTGAGGCCATTACAGATAAAACGGTAAAGCTGCTCTGAACTTTCCTGTAGGACTCTTTCTGTGGACATACGTTTTCATTTCTCAGGTAAGTACCCAGGAGTGGAATGGCTAGACTATATGGTAAGTGATAAGGTTCAGGGCAAGCGGCCTCAAAAATGTGCCTCTTCGGCATGTAGATTATTTCCAGCTGAAGATAACTGAGGCCCAGCCGACTCGAAAAGAGCTTTTATCCTCCCCCCTTAACTGCCTAAAAGAATTTAGATAGGGGGCCTGTACTGGAAAGAGAGCTTTTACCAGAGAGAACTTTTTACATCAGAAAGACTTATCTGTGTAGCATGGCAACATTTATTTGCCAAGCATTTGATCTTCCCATTTCCCTGTGAATTGTCTTCCTTCTCCTTGAAATCCAGACCCCGGACTGAAATGCAGTCAAACAGAAAAGCTTTAGGACAGCCAGCAAGAGAGTTGAATTCTTTTTTTTTTTTTTTTTTTAATGTTTATTTATTTTTGGGAGACGAGAGCGGCAGAGAGAAATGGAGACACAATTCGAAGCAGGCTCCAGGCTCCGAGCTGTCAGCCCAGAATTTGACCGCGGCTGGAACTCACAAACCGTGAGCTCATGACCTGAGTTGAAGTGGGACCTTTAACTGACTGAGCGACCCAGGTACTTTGACAAGTGAATTCTAAGGATGGTCATTTTGTTTTAAATAAATGTAGTATTACAAATGAAACATTAAACATGAACTTGTTTCTAATGTTCAGTATAGGAAAACAATGTCTCTTCCCAGTTTTCCCATCATAAAGCTGAAAGCAATTTGTCCCTTGCCAAAGTTATTGTCCTTGTTGCTCGCAGTTCAAATTCAGATCTTAGGGAGACAAAGTGGTCCCTCCTGAGAGCAGTGGGGACCCCAAGGCAAGCTGAGCCTCTTCAGCCATGAACCCCTCCCAGCAGCCTCACATTAGCATACGCTTTCAAGACAGTCCCCCAACATTCCTTCTCACCGTATTGTAACCCCTACACTCTGAACCCCCAGCCTCGCTCACACACACTCCCACTTCCTCTTCCACAGCAGCACTTCCCCTTTGCCTATTTCCAATTTCCTCTTCAGTAATAACTTTTTTCAAAGCACATATTACCCAGAACCCAAAAAGGTGTGGTGGGCTCCTTCTTACAGGTGGCTCAGTGCCTCCCCTCTGGAAGGAGGCCTGTGCTTGTCCCACATAAAGTTGGGAATGAAATACCTGCCCCTCCAAGTACCCCAGGACAGTGCTTCTCAAACCTCAATATGCATACCAGCCACCTAGGAATCTGGCTCAGACCATGGAGGTACCTGAAAGTCTGTATTTTTCTTTTCTTTTTTTTTAATGTTTTATTTATTTCTAGGAGAGAGAGAGAGAGACAGCGTGAGCAGGGGAGGGTCAGAGAGAGAGGGAGTCACAGACTCAAACAGGCTCCAGGCTCTGAGCTGGCAGTCAGCACAGAGCCCAACGCCGGGGCCCGAACCCACGAACCACGAGATCATGACCTAAGCGAAAGTCGGACGCTTAACTGACTAAGCCACCCAGGTGCCCCAAAAGTCTGCATTTCTAACAAGTCTCCAGGGAAGGCAGTGCCATTATTGTGTATCACCTAAAAAGTTTTAAATAACGCACGCACTCTCCTCACTACACATTTAGGTGCAGAATCCTCAGAATGGGATCCGGGAGCTGTAACTTTGAAAGCTCCCATAGTCAGTCCTATTTGCAAACACAATTCTACAACAACGTATTCCAAACCCCCCTGATGATAAGACCTACCTGAGACACTTGATTAAGTTTTGATCCCCAGACCTTGGCCCGAAAATGCTGACTTAGTAGGTTTGGGTAGAATCCAGAAATCTATTTTATTTTATTTTTTTTTTTTTTACAAATAGTTTATTGTCAAATTAGTTTTTACATAACACTCAGTGCTCATCCCCAAAGTGCCCTCCTTCATGCCCATCCCCCCCTCCCCCCCACATCCATCAGTCCTCAGTTTTTGTCAGCATTCAAGAGTCTCTCATGGTTTGCCTCTCTCCCTTTCCCCCACCATTTCCGCCCTTCTTCTCCCCCTTGGTCCTCCGTCAAGTTCCTCCTAATCCTCCTATACGTGCAAACATATGGTATTTGTCCTTCTCTGCCTGACTTATTTCGCTCAGCATAACACCCTCAAGGTCCATCCATGTTGCTACACATGGCCAGATTTCATTGTTTCTCATTGCCATGTAGTATTCCATGGTATAGATAAACCACATCTTCTTGATCCATTCGTCTGTTGATGGACACTTAGGCTCTTTCCATGTTTTAGCTATTGTGGAGAGTGCTGCTATGAACATTGGGGTACATGTGCTCCTATGCCTCAGCATTTCTGTATCCCTTGGGTAAATTCCTAGCAGTGCTATTGCTGGGTCATATGGGAGTTCTATTGTTTTTTTTTTGAGGAACCTCCACACTGTTTTCCAGAGGGGCTGTACCAGTTTACATTCCCACCAACAGTGTAGGAGGGTGCCCGTTTCTCCACATCCTCTCCAGCATCTAGAGTTCTCTGCTTTGCTCATTTTAGCCACTCTGACTGGCGTGAGGTGGTATCTCAGTGTGGTTTTGATTTGTATTTCCCTGATGAGGAGGGATGCTGAGCATCGTTTCATGTGTCTGTTGGCCATCTGGATGACCTCTTTGGAGAAGTGTCTGTTCCTATCTTCTGCCCATTTCTTTACTGGGTTATTTGTTTTTCGGGTGTGGCGTTTGGTGAGTTCCTTATAGATTCTGGATATCAACCCTTTATCTGATATGTCGTTTCCAACTATCTTTTCCCATTCCGTTGTTGCCTATTAGTTTTGTGGGTTGTTTCCTTTGTCGTGCATCCTCTCTATTGTTCTTTGCTTGTCAATAAAAAAGGATAGCTCAGCATATAAATCTCATTCAGGGACTCTAGAAATACATCTGTGTCCCCAAAGATTAAACGTAGCCTATATATGGTATCTTACATACAGAACAACTGCAGGGTTGAGAACGGGATTGTGCAGTAACACGTGGAATCTAGAGTCCTGACTCCTTCAGAATTCTGCCACTCCCTCAACGTGTGGCCCTGGTCTAGTCACTTACCTCCTGAGCTTTAGGGTTTCATCCACTGAAAGATGGTAAGGGGCCTTTTGCTGTGCAGAAGCTCAGAAATCTATTTTATAAGAGACACAAATGATTAGGGACCCAAAAGTGGATCTCAAACATAATTTTAAAGCCATTCAATTCTGGGGGCACCTGGGTGGCTTAGTCAGTTAAGTGGTTGATTTCAGCTCAGGTCATGATCTCACATCTCAAACCCCACATCAGGCTCTGTGTGGACAGCTCCTAGTCTGGAGCCTCCTTTGGATTCTATGTCTCCCTCTTACTCTGCACCACCCCCTTCCACTTACTCTCCGACTCAAAATTACAAACATTAAAAATTTTTTTTTTATTTTTTAATCTTTATTTATTTTTGAGAGAGAGAGCACGAGCAGGGGAGGAACAGAGAGAGAGGGAGACATAGAATCCAGAGCAGGCTCCAAGCTCTGAGCTGTCTGCACAGAGCCCAACATGGGGCTCAAACCCATGAACCACAAGATCATGGCCTGAGCTGAAGTTGGACGCTCAATGGACTGAGCCACCCAGGCACCCCTAAAAAAAGTTTTTTAATAAAACCTTCTATTTTGTGTTCTAGTTCTCAGATTTCTTCATTATTTCATTGTCACTATTAACTTCTGAATTATCTCCTACAGATGTTGATAAGCTGCTCTGTTTCTTTACCGTAATCAGACTTTCGGTGCTGATTCAAAAAGAGAGCCCAAGCATTCTCCCAGAGGGCAGTTTAGAATGTTTAATTATTGTTTATGTAGGAAAAAAATAACCCAAGAGTGTTAGCACAAGCTTTTATTAGAGAATGCCTGGCATGAGAAATCTCAAGGAGCCGTCAATTTAGAAGAAAAGAGTGGAATGCTTTATAAGACTTGAGCAAGAGGCGTCTGTCGAAGTTCAGTTTTGGGAATAGAGAGGAATTGTTCTAGAGACTTAGCAGCCATACCTTGAGCAATCTGGATTTTCCCTGGAGTGATGGAGAAGATCAAATTGGGCTAAAGTCCTGTGCAAGAAGGCAGAGGAGCTGGAGGACAGACACCTGCCAGGTCATCAAGGGAAAATGTCCAGTCTTTCAGGGTCTCAAAAGCTCTCAGTTAACAGGAACACCAAGTTTCATATCTTGGTTTGACCACATCGTAGTCTGTTTAGTTCACTAGGTCTACATTACTCCTAAAGATTGCTATCTCAGAGTCTGGTAAGAATAAGCATCAAAGAGGGGTGCCTGGGTGGCTCAGTCGGTTAAGCGTCCAACTTCAGCTCAGGTCATGATCTCACAGTTTGTGAGTTCAAGCCCCGTGTCAGGCTCTGTACTGACAGCTAGCTCAGAGCCTGGAGCCTGCTTTGGATTCTTTGTCTCCCTCTCTTTCTGACCCTCCCCTGCTCACACTGCCTCTCTCTCTCTCTCCTCTCTCTCTCTCTCTCAGAAATAAACAAAACATTAAAAAATAAAAAAAAAGAATAAGCATCAAAGCTCCCCATGACTTTTATCTTTGTGGTTAAATACCAATCATTTGTCAAGTGAGTGGCTGCCCAAATGAGGATATAGAGAATGACTGTGAAGACAAGTATTAACATGAGACTTATCTGAAGGTCTTGAACAGTACCTCTAAGTCATGTTAGTACTTGCTGTATGGTTTGCATGTTTATACCCCCCCTAATTCATATGTTGAAACCCTAATTCCCCCATGTGATGGTATTTGGAGATGGGGCCTTTGGGAGGTAATTATGTCATCAGGGTGGAACCCTCATGATGGAATTAGTGCCCCTATAAGAAGAGATAGGAGGGGCGCCTGGGTGGCTCAGCCGGTTAAGCATCTGACTTCAGCTCAGGTCATGATCTCATGGTCCATGGGTTCGAGCCCCACGTCGGGCTCTGTGCTGCCAGCTCAGAGCCTGGAGCCTGCTTCAGATTCTGTGTCTCCCTCTCTCTCTGACCCTCCCCTGCTTACACTGTTTCTCTCTCTCTCTCTCAGGAATAAATAAAAACATTAAAAACAAAGAGATAGGAGAGCGCTTGCTTCTCTTTTTGCTCACCACCATGTGAAGATAAAGAAGGTGGTCATGTGTAAAACAGGAAAAGGGACTTCACCAAGAACCCAACCATGTGGCCCTCTGATCTTAGACTTCTAGTCTCCAGAAACGGTAAGAAACATGTGTTTGTTGTTTAAGCCACCCAGTCAATGGTATTCTGTTAATTCTGAACTAGCCCACCTGGGTTAGGAGGGAAAATAAGTTTCATCCCCATCCTAAGTCTGCAAAGAAATGAAATTTGATATTAACAGTTTTATGTCACACTTTCTTTGTTTATCATCCATATTTACCCAAAGTACCATATATTAAGGATGGAAACTTTAGGTATTTAATTTTAGCAATAAAAGCTCTAAACTAACAGAGACAAAAGAAAGCCAAGAAAAGGAGGAGGAAAAGATAAAGAAGCGTGTGTCAATCCGTGACTCCTGGTTTGCCTATACCCTGTTTTCAAGGTCTTGGGTAGAATCTGTTCATGGCTAACCACTTGCTGTGTAGTCTAAGGCTTTTAGGAAAATTGTCTCCTTCATGATGTCTTCTGTTTCTGATAAAGTTCCTCCTGGTGCTTTAGAGAACACTCTTACATTGATATGCTTTTCAATATGCCAAGTCTTTGGGATGAAGGTTATGAAGTGATTCTTGCGGTTTCTCTTTTGGATTTGATTAGAGAACATACTGGGGCACCTGGGTGGCTCAGTCGGTTAAGCATTCGACTTCAGCTCAGGTCATGATCTCGCAGTTTGTGGGTTTGAGCCCCACGTCGGGCTCTGTGCTGACAGCTAGCTCAGAGCCTGGAGCCTGTCTTCGGATTCTGTGTCTCCCTCTCTGACCCTCTGCTCATGCTGTCTCTCTCTCTCTCTCAAAAATAAACGAAACGCTTAAAAAAATAAGTGGGGTATTAAAATCTCCATGTATTAAATTTTCTACATCTCTTTTCAATGCTGTCAGTTTTTGCTTTATGTATTTTGTGGCTTCATTGTTAAGTGTGTATAAGTTTATAATTATAATACATTCTAGATGGATTGGCCCTTTTGTGACTATATAGTGTCCTTCTTTGTGACTCATAACTATTTTTATCTTAATTGTCTGTTTTGTCTAATACTGTTTTAGTGACTCCAGCTCTCTTCTGTTTACTCTTTTCATGGAATATAATTTTCCATTGTTTACTTTCAATTGGTTTGTGTCTTTGAATCTAAAGTGAGTCTCTTGTAGACAGCATGTTCTTAGATCACGGTTTGGTTTCTGATAATGCATTCTGTCCATCTCTGCCTTTTAATTGAAGTATTAATCAATTTATATTGCATATATACTAATAAGGAAGGACTTCTACCATTTTGCTACTTGTTTTGTGTCTCATGTCTCTTTTGTTTCATTCTTCCATTACTGTCTTCCTTTATGTAAAGTAGATATTTTAATTCCCTTGTCATTTGTAATAATATATATTTTTTGAGTGATAGCAGTTCCCCCCCCCCATCCAGGATTTTATTTTCCATGGTTTCAGTTACTGTGGTCCATCTTGGCACCTCTTTTGGGAACAAAATCTTTGTCCTAATTAAGTCTTCTTTTTCATGGAGGAGACAGATAAAAGAAATAAAGGCATACGAGAGCTATTGATAATTTCTAAAGGAAAAAAAGACAGAATAAAGGGATTAGGGAAAAATAGGTTGAGGTACAATAATGTTTTATATGGAGGGTCAAGGGAGGCCTCATTGGTAAAATGATGTCATTGAGACAGGCATGGCAAGTGACACAGAATGGAAAAGGAAGGAGAGAAAGGTCAGAAGAAAACCAGAAAGAGTCAGGTCCTAGAATCTAAAAAGAAAGAGAATTAACAGTTGCAAATGCTGCAAAGAGGCCAAGGAAGAGAAACGTTTTAAAGTGTCTAATGATGACCTTGACCAGGGCAGTGTCAGCAGAGCTGTGTGGGAGAAGCCATCCTGCTGCTGGAGGACCCAAGAAATATTTTACAATGAGTTTTCAAGGTCCTTGCTGTGTGAATCGAAGGTGCAAAATAGTGTGAATGCTCAGTGAGGAATACCAACCAGAGGACAACATTCTTACATTTGTACCTGCACTTTAATTTGTTTTAAACTGAGAAGTGAAGATCAGCATAGACAAGCTAAAGTGACAGGGGTTAACTGATGGAGATAGTACCCAAGACAAAAAGACATGTCTGTAGAAATCACTGTTCTCAGAAAAAAACCCAAAGTCCCTACAATGGGTTTTAAGGGCCTCACTATGCCCCTGATGTCACCCCCAATCCTCTGGCCCTTACTCTGTTGAGGATTTAGTCACTCTGGCCTTTTTGCTGCTCCTCACATGAGCTAAGCCAGCATTTCTCTGCTCTTTTGCCCCCCACCCCAGACAGCTTAGACTCCCCCTTGCTTCCCTCAGGGCTCTGCTCACCTTTTCATGGAGTGTCCTTGAACACCTCAGTAGATAAACCGCTTTACCCACCCTTCCCAACCCCTCTCCTAATTGTTTCCCATCATATTTATTACCATCTGACAAAACCTAGGTCTTGCTTTAAAAAAAATTTTTTTTAATGTTTATTTTTTGAGAGACAGAGAGTGAGTGGGGGAGGGGCAAGAGAGAGGAAACCACAGAATCCAAAGCTGAGCTGTCAGCACAGAGCCTGATGCAGGGCTTGAACTCATGAACTGTGAGATCATGACCTGAGCTGAAGTTGGACGCTCAACTGACTGAGCCACCCAGGCGCCCCTATGTCTTGCTTATTTAATTGTCCACTGCTCATGTCCCCGCACTAGAATATAAGCTCCGCAAAGCCAGGGACTTTGCTTTGTTTACAACACTGAGGACATTGTGGGGCACAATATAGGCACCCAACAAATATTTGTGGAATGAATGAATATGTGGCAACGAAGTAGCAGACACAATATATGAATTTAGAAAAAAGAGTCATTATTGTCAAAAGGCTCAGGTCAGAGAAGGGAACATAGACAATGACAGCTGAGCAGACATGTCTTGGCACACTAACCACTAGATAATGATCTAAGTGCTTCACTCCAATTGTCTTTTTAAGTTTCAAAATAAGTCTAGAATTTAGGAACTATTATGACTTCTGCTTTACAAGTAATAGAATGGAGCCACGGCGAAGTTAAGTACCACGCTCGGGTCTCAGAACTACTCCACAGGGGAGCTGGGATGACAGGCCCAGCCAGGCTGGTTCTGGAGCTGTGTCTGTGTAGCTGTGCACCAGGCTTTTCTCCCTTCACCGGCCAGGATCTAGACTCGGTTGTGGGAAAGGAAAAAGATATGTTAAGCACTGAGTGAAAGGCAAGAATTTGCATGTTTGTTGTTTGTTTTCTGGAGAGCATCAAGAGCCCAGGCCATCTAGAAGGGAGCGTTCCTGTGCCAGTAAGTAGGAGATACAATTAGGAGAAAGTGGGGGCCAGCTGGTGGATGGTCTCAATGGCTGGGCTTACAAGCTTGGATTCCATCAGGAATTTTAATTGGGAATCATGGTGGGTGTGCGATCAGAGGAGGAACAAAATGAAGATGGCAGTACCTTTTTTGTACCTTGTCAACATGTTAATGGCCTCTGAAAATAAAGTACGCAAAATAAGGAGCGTTGGGAAGGTGAAGGAAAAGCTTCCTCATCACCAAGCTCAAGCTGTCTTTTAATTACACATTGTAAAAAGATGGAAATATAGCCAGGTGTCCTGACCAACTTTCCCTGTCTCCGAGAGACAGGCTCAGATGTACTCGTCAATAGTTAGCCAGTGTTAATAGTGATGATGTAATCATGACCTAGCCTCACCCATGTTACTTCATTTCACGTCCTTTATGTAAAGTATTTCATTTAATCTGTGCAGCAGTCCGTTCAGAAGAGAAACACAATGCCCAGTTCTAGAATCTCAGGCTGTTAGAACAAACTTTCATGTCATCCCCACTAAGGCTCAGTTTTTTTCTACAACATCTTACAGTCAGTAGAGTCACTATGATGGAGCTTTGGAGGGGTGGTGGGGGTGCAGAGCCAATGGCCGAGAAAGAATTCTTGAGATATCTTCGGTGCAAAAAGGTGATTTTATTAAAGCACGCAGACAGGACCTGTGGGCAGAAAGAGCTGCCCTGGGTTGTGACGAGTGACTGGTTATATACTATGCAGTCAGGGGAGGTAGTCAAAAGGGAGACTTCCAGAAGGACTTTCATATGTTAAAGAAATATCTTAAGATTCCTGAGCCCTAGCTATTGTCAAGCTAAGGTTGTTTTCCATCTAGTAAGGCATTAACATTACAACAGTAGGGGGTTCCTGGAAAAAACTTTATACTCTATTTGCCTCAAGTAGCTATCAATGGGCTACAGGTTATAAGGAAATTTAATTTTATCTGCCATTTCTGTCTTTGTTCCCCACATCACTGTGTGGGGTGGGTTCCAACATCCCTAGTCCAGGAAACTAAGTTATATAGGTTTCTGGAGATTAGATTATTGATAAGATTGCCTTCTATAATTTGCTGAGATATTTGTAAACTGACAGAGACTCCTGTCTTACATGATTGCGATCTCTATCAGTTAACCATTTGTTTTCTTTCCTTTTTCTTTGTTTTTGGACAGCCAGGAGTGCCTGAGGAATGTCACACACACACTCTGGGGGGGGGGGGGTGCTTTGCTTTGCCCTCCTTTGCCTTAAACTCACTCATCAACTGGACTCTAGTATCCTGCCTAGTGAGCCATGTCTGCTTCTGGAGCAGCATTTCACAGAGAGTGTCCCCAACCCTCAGCCTGCCAAGATCCTCAGAAGCTGAGGGTTGGTGGGGTGCCTGGGTGGCTCAGTCAGTTGAGTGTCCAGCTTCAGGCTCAGATCATGATCTTGCAGTTCATGGGTTCGGGCCCGCGTGGGGGCTCTGTGCTGACAGCTCAGAGACCGGAGCTGCTTCGGATTCTGTGTCTCCCTCTCTCTCTGTGTCCCTTGCCCACTCATTCTCTGCCTCTCCCTCTCAAAAATAAATAATAAGACATATTTTTTAAATATTTTTTAAATTTATTTCTAGGAGAGAGAGAGAGACAGCGTAAGCAGGGGAGGGTCAGAGAGAGAGGGAGACACAGACTCTGAAATAGGCTCCAGGCTCTGAGCTGGCAGTCAGCACAGAGCCCGACGCGGGGCTTGAACCCACGAACCGTGAGATCATGACCTAAGTGAAAGTCGGATGCTTAACCGACTAAGCCACCCAGGCGCCCCTAATAAAACATATTTTTAAAAAGCAGCAGCTGAGGGTTGGGGACAGTGCCCACACCCCCTTGAGTACATGAACATGCATGGCACTGAGTAGGGCATGTCCCTCAGGGACATATGGCAACCATAGAAACCTTGTGTATGACAGCTAACAATGACCATTAGAGTCCCCAGCTAGCTCAGTTGTCAATAACTCTACTGAGAATCTGCCAGAGGGTAGACACTGTAGGAGAAACAAAAACGAATGAGACTTGGTCCCTGCCTTTAAGGAGCTTTATTTTTTTTTTAATGTTTTATTTATTTCTAGGAGAGAGAGAGAGAGACAGCGTGAGCAGGGGAGGGTCAGAGAGAGAGGGAGTCACAGACTGAAACAGGCTCCAGGCTCCGAGCTGGCAGTCAGCACAGAGCCCGACGCGGGGCTCGAACCCACGAACCGCGAGATCATGACCTAAGCGAAAGTCCGACGCCTAACTGACTAAGCCACTCAGGCGCCCCTAAGGAGCTTTATTTAATATGAATCTCAGAAGTAAACTGGGATTTTGAAATATGCCTATGTTCCAAATAAGTTCTGTAAGAAAGCAGAGCGAAGTGGCTCTAAAAATCAAATTAGTCCACTACCTAACAGCTCTGTGAGCTTATGATTAAATGACCCTCTCTCTGTTCCAACATCCTTGTCCATAAAATGAGACAGAGAAAGGTAGGTTCCTGTGTCATAGCATTGAGGTACGGATTGAATGACTCAATGCATGCAAACTTCTGAAAGCAGGGCTTGACCGTAGAAAACATTCAATAAATATTTATAATGATTATTATTATTTAAACTACCAATGAGTCTTCTATCACTGCATGAGTCAAATCAGCTAGAATTTTTATGAAGTCAGCACAAGAAGCCCTTGTCTGTCTGTTACTTCAGGAGTTAGAGTTTATCTTTACACAGTAACATTGTAATAGATGATGCTTAGCTCCCAGGCACTCAAACAAAAGGCTCATTAACCCCATGCTATCACTTAAGACTTGCATGTTTGTAGCTTAACACATTTAAAATCATTCTATTGCAGTAACAGAAAATAAATGGAACAATGATAAAAATATAATCAGTAGCTTTTTATTTATTTTGAAAGTTGGTACTTGAAGAAAAACAGGGTAGAATTTTATTTTTTTTTTTTATTCTTTTAAAAGTTCCATGAGAAATCCTCTTTATTTTGGGGTTTACATATTATTCAAAGTAAAAACAAAAACAACCCAACAACCAGTGACTTCAACACACAAAGCCTAAAATCTAATCCACTGGTAAAGAAATCACATTAAAACTAAATAGAATGCAATACGAGAGGTACAGAAAGAAGGATCGACAAGTGTGTTCGTAAAGGTTGTGTTGGAATTTTAGTTAACAGGCCTTTATTGCACCCACTCTGCAAGCAGCGTACCACAACAGGGTAGAATTTTAAAAGGATGAAAAGGAATGTGGAAATTTGTGACAAGAGGAAAAGAAACATCTGTATACTTGAAAAGTTTTAGAGATTGACACTCTAGTTTTTTAGAAAGTCTTATTTTATTCACTACTTATATGGCTTTTGTTTTCAGCCATTAGTAGAAGTGGTTTTGCACCTGCACATGGAATTAAAAAAATGGACTAAAATAAGTTATGTTTCCCTTAAAACTATGTGTATACACATGGGAGGAAAAAAAAACTGTCTGGAATGGAATTAACTCAGCATTAAGAAATAAAAGCAGGCAGGAGCCTGGGTGACTCTGTTGGTTGAGCTTCTGGCTTTGGTTCAGGTCATGATCTCACAGTTCGTGAGTTCAAGCCTCGCATTGGGCTCACTGCTGTCAGTGCAGAGCCTGCTTAGCATCCTGCCTCCGTCTTTCTGCCCCTCCCCCACTTGTGCTTTCTCTCCCCTTCCCTCAAAAATAAATAAATATAAGAAAGAAAGAAAGAAAGAAAGAAAGAAAGAAAGAAAGAAAGAAAGAAAGAAAGGTGGGCTAGAGTTCCCCCAAAGAAAAAATATGTATCAGCAGCTCTTGACTTTCCTAATTTTAACCACTGCAAGTTTCAAACCTGCACTTTTACCTGGTAAATATTGGGACCCAGCAAATGATGGACTTAAGCCCTTCCACAGAAGTTTCGGCTGGCCAACAGTACAGTACGCCATCTTTGTTTGGCATTGTTTGCCATGTGATTTAATACCTTATTTTGTTTTCCCTTATTTGCATTTTTAAAATGTGAAAACAAAATTAAAATGTGAGAACATTTAAAAATAAAGAAAATATCAGGATGCCTGGGTGGCTCAGTCAAATTTTTGACTTCAGCTCAGGTCGCGATCTCACACTTCATGAGTTTGAGCCCCGTGTCAGGCTTTATGCAGATAGCGTTGAGCCTGGAGCTTGATTTGGATTCTGTGTCTCCCTCTCTCTCTGTCCCCTACCCCCGCTCACATTCTGTCTCTCTCTGTCTCAAAAAGAAACATTAAAAAAATTAAAAATATGCCTGTGGGGGCGCCTGGGTGACTTAGTCGGTTAAGCGTCCGACTTTCGCTTAGGTCATGATCTCGCGGTTCGTGGGTTCGAGCCCCGCGTCGGGCTCTGTGCTGATTGCCAGCTCAGAGCCTGGAGCCTGTTTCAGTCTGTGACTCCCTCTCTCTCTGACCCTCCCCTGCTCATGCTGTCTCTCTCTCTCTCTCTCCTAGAAATAAATAAAAATATTTTTAAAAAAATAATAAATAAATAAATAAAAATATGCCTGTGCCCTGGTCATTGATAGTGCAGGGAGAGGACTTGCGGAAAGCACTTCCCCATGTTTGGAGGGTCCACCCCATCCCTTCTGAACCCTGGAGCTTTCCCACACTTCAAAAAAAAAAAAATTAAATTAAATAAAAATTTAAAAATACGTAGACCACACAAGTAGAACACAATGGAGACAGAGAGGATTTGTCAAAGGAACAAATTCTAAGTCTCAGTCAAATGTCCACTGATTCACCTGTGAAGGAAAAGAAGAAAACTAAAGAATGTGTGCCGACTATTAGAAATACATATTTGAAGATTGTGAAATAAAAGTGAGAATTCGACTATCATTTTGGCTCTCTGGAAATCAAAACTCCCATAACATATACATTTATTTAGAAAGATATCTATATATCTACAGACATAGAATACATAAATCCAACTGTTTAGTTTTAATTTTAAGAAATGCTGTGCAAAGACACAGTAAGATGGCAAACACAAAGCCAGGAAGCGAGCTGTGCTCGGTGAGTCCCTGTGCTGGCCACCAGGGGGCGCCACGAGCTCATAACTGCCTGGCACTGGGAGCAATGAGTGGGGAAGGGCTGTTTCCAGGGCGGATGAAGAAGGAAAAAAAATCAACTTGCTTTTCATGCATTCATTCAGCTGACATTTTTTTCAAATTAGCATTTGTAACCTAGAGACTGCCAGAGATGTAGGATGTAATTAGGTTTCTGCTGTGTCACTAAGATATCTTGTATACAAGTTTTTAAATGTAGTCTTGTCGGTAACTGACTTCACTACTCCATTCTCTCAAGAGCCTGTAGAAGTATTCCAGTTCTGTTTTTTTTTTAATGTTTTATTTATTTCTAGGAGAGAGAGAGAGAGAGACAGCGTGAGCAGGGGAGGGTCAGAGAGAGAGGGAGTCACAGACTCTGAAACAGGCTCCAGGCTCTGAGCTGGCAGTCAGCACAGAGCCCGACGCGGGGCTCGAACCCACGAACCGCGAGATCATGACCTGAGCGAAAAGTCGGACGCTTAACCGACTAAGCCACCCAGGCGCCCCAAAAATATTCCAGTTCTGACATGGTCCTGTAGCTTTATCTGCCGGAGGAGATAATCTTATCTCTTTGAATTCTGAAACGCCAAATCTAAGTAAGAATCTGACACCTGACCCTAAATGTTTCTGTCTTTAAATTATTTAAGCCATTGTACTTATGTTTAGGTGCATAAGTACTATTTATGTCAAGACGGGAGTCAGATTCCAGACCAAACCAAACCCCCAGTCAGGCAAATGGCAGCTGTCCAGACCCAGTCCGTTTCCACGGCTCCGCTCCTCATGAAGATATGTACTGTGGCTGCATGATAGGTATGGGGACCCCTTTTCTGGCCTTAATGCTGTTCAGTAGTTTGCTTTTGCCTTTCAGCTGTTTCCTCTTGCTGCCAGTCTGCTTTCGAAAGCCTAAGTTCCTTTAAACCACTTAAAAGACAACTGGGCTGCATGAGAAATTGTGGCTGGTAAGTCTCACTGGCTGCTAGTGTAGGGCCTGCTTCGACCCAGAAAGCTGGTGGGGACCTCACATTCCAGGGTCTGCCTCTCCTTGACACACAGTCCAAAAATCAACTTAGGCAGGGCATGATGGTTGAGTCTCATACTACCACATTCCCTGGAGGTAGTTACACAAAAAACAATGAGTTGCAATTTATTAAATCATAATGAACAACTAGAGCATAGAAATAATGATGGAAGCACACGGCTTA
The DNA here is from genome assembly GCF_003009895.1 of Hyaena hyaena. Lineage (NCBI taxonomy): Eukaryota > Metazoa > Chordata > Mammalia > Carnivora > Hyaenidae > Hyaena > Hyaena hyaena. The sequence continues at coordinate 731,657 of NW_024080934.1, read as the reverse complement.
ATGGGAAGAGCTCTTGGGTTTGCTGAAGTTATTTTAACAGATGGCAGCCTAATCTATTAAATGTGAGTTCTGTTGGTTGATTTCCCAGTAGGAACATTATTTCCAAGTATGGGGAATACATTTGCCTGTAATATCGCCTACATACTACAATATGAATGTGTCTTATTTTATAGTTACTGTATATCCTGAGCTCTCAGGGTCTTAACACCATAAAGGTTTATTTCTCAAGCATGTTGGTGTTCCTGGTCAGCGGGTTCACCAGGCAGCTGTTCTCTAAGCAGCAAATTAAGGGATTGATGCTCCTTCTATCAAGTACCACTGTCCTCAGGTCTGGGCAGTAAGTGGGGGGAACCAAGTCTCCTTATGTAGGGCAGGGAAAGGTGTGTGAGAAGCGTGAGAAGGAGCAATTAGAGAACCCTACATGGAAAGGCACTCAGAGCTGGGAGACTTAGAAAGTGAATAGGAAACAAACACAGGGAAGGGACGAGAGGCAAAGAACTCTTCACAAGGTCAGCCTCAGCGCAGCAGCCTGGCAGTCAACGGAGTGAACTGGGAACCGGGTTACTACTGCTTGTCCTGGTGCACTTGCCCTGACTTATCCTGAGTCAGAATTCCTTTCCAGCTGTGCTTGGGAAGGTTCGGCTGACATGTGGAGCTGACGCTTGACGTCGGCACTTACAGGTGGTCTCGATCTCATCAGTCAGTGTTGCTTATAGCTCTTGCCATGTTATTGTGCGCATTCACGGCCCTATCTGCTGCTAACAGGAGGTCATCCTTGCAAATAAAGTAAAGATTAACATGAGGACTGCCAGCTCCCATCGACATACTCATGTTGAAAATTCACCTTACCTGTGTGGCCCTTAATGGGAAATACGTATATAAAAATATCTTAAGGGCACCTGGCTGCCTCAGTCAGTAGAGCATGAGACTCTTGATGTCTGGGTTGTGAGTTCAAGTCCACATTTGGAGTAAAGATGACTTAAAAATACAATCTTCCTAAATAAATAAATAAATAAATAAATAAAAATTTAAAACGTCTAAAATCTGGAGCACCTGGGTGGCTCAGTCGGTTAAGGATCTGACTTCAGCTCAGGTCATGATCTTGCATCAGTGAGGTTGAGCCCTGCTGACAGCTCAGAGCCTGGAGCCTGCTTCAGATTCTGTCTCCCTCTCTCTCTGCCCCTCCTCCACCCATGCTCTGTCTCTCTTAAATCTATGCATTGAGATAAAATACCTAATAGATGATCTTAGTCTCATGACATCTCTGAGAGGCTGAAAGGAGGGGAGATGTTGTTTTCTCTCTTAAGAGGAGAAAAAGATGTATATGCGAAGGGTGATAAATTTAAATGTCTCAACATGTAACAGAGCTAGATTGGAACTAATGTTTCCCTTTTATTTTTTGAATAGGCGTTTGAATGCCTACTGTGTGCCAGGCACCTAATGCATCTTTTGCTTTACTGCTCTGTTCTCCTTCGAAGGGAATGTACTTACATTAGCAGAGAAGCATAGCATTCTACCATTATATTATTTCAACCAGATATTCATAACAAGAAGTTACACAGAGGTAGAGCCTGTGATGTTTGAATGTTCTGCAGAAAGCACTAATCACCTCTGATCACTTTCATTCATTATTTCTTAATAATTGAAGCAAGAGCTAAGTCATCTTCACAGCCTTAGAGGAATTCATGGGGGCACAAGTCAGAGATAGTGACTCGGAGTTCTCTCCAGTTGATAAAGTGCCTTCAATTAAATGTCCTCTAATACCATCCTCACAATTTTCTGAAGGAACAGGACCAGAATTATCCTCATCACATAGATGAAAATGAGATGTGGGTGTTAAAAGGATTCAAGGACAAATCTACTCTTTCACTCTTGATGAATCGGAACAGTATCTGAAGAACCCAGTTGGGCGTCAGGAATGTGGCAAGAAAGTGGTCGTGATGAAATATTCCCAAATTTAATTTTACCCAGCTGACAAATTGTGACAGTTAGATAAATCTTGCTGTCTCATTGAGAAGTTCATCCAGTTTTTGACAACACATACAGGCTTGGACTTGCCGCATTTGTAGCTTCAAGCTAGCAGCACTTTTATTATTTTTTTTTAATTCCAGTATAGTGAACATACAGTGTTACATTAGTTTCAGGTGTACAATATAGCAATTCAACAATTCCACATATTACTCAGTGCTCATCAAAACAAGTATTTTCTTAATCCTCATCACCTATTTCTCTCACCTCCCCCATCTCCCCTCCAGTAACCCTCTGTTGGCTCTACAGTTAAAGTCTGGTTTTTTATTTGTCTCTTTTTCATCCTTTGTTCATTTGTTTTGTTTTTTAAATTCCACATATGAGTGAAATCATATGGTATTTGTCTTTCTCTGACTGGCTTATTTCTCTTAACATCATATTCTCTAGCTCTATCCATGCAGTTGCAAATGGAAAGATCCCATTCTTTTTTCTTTATTTATTTATTACTAGGCACTTGGGCTGCTCCCATAATTTGGCTATTGTAAATAATCCTGCAATACACATAGGGGTGCATATATCCCTTCGAACTATGGTTTTTGTGTTCTTTGGGTAAATACCCAGTAATGTGGCTACTGGATCATAGGGTAGTTCTATTTCTAACTTTTTGAGGAACCTCCCTACTGTATTCTATGGTGATTGTGCCAGTTTGCATTCCCACCAACAGTGCATGAGGGTTCCTTTTTTCTACATCTTCACCAACACCTGTTGTTTCTTTTGGATTTTTTTTTTTTTTAACTATTCTGTCAGGTGTGAGTGGTATCTCATTGTGGTTTCGATTTGCATTTCCCTGATGAGTGGTGATGTTGAGCATCTTTTCATGTGTCTGTTGGCCACCTGTATGTCTTCTTTGGAGAAATGTCTGCTCAGATGTCTTCTGCCCATTTTTTATTGGCTATTTGTTTTTTGTGTGTTGAGTTGTATAAGTTCTTTATAAATTTTTGGATACTAACCCTTTATCTGATATGTCATTTGCAAATATCTTCTTCCATTCTGTGGTTTGTTTTTTAGTTTTGCTGGTTGTTTCCTTTGCTGTGCAGAAGGTTTTTATTTTTATGTAGTCCCAATAGTTTACTTTTGCCTTTGTTTCCTTTACCTCAGGAGACAGATCTAGAAAAATATTGCTTTGGCTGGTGTCACAGAAATTACTGCCTGTGCTCTCTTCTAGGAGTTTTCTGGTTTTAGTCCTTAATCCATTTAGTCTAATGGATAGACTAATCCTACATTTAGTCCTTAATCCATTCTGAGTTTATTTTTGTGTGTGGCATAAAAAGTGGTCGAGCGTCATTCTTTTGCACGTGGCTGTCCAGTTTGCCCAACCATTTGTTGAAGAGAATTTTTCCTTTTTTTCCCAAGCTTATTTATATTTGAGAGACATAGAAAGGTAGAGCACAAGTAGGAGAGGGTCAGAGAGAGAGGGAGACACAGAATCCGAAGCAGGCTCCAGGCTCTGAGCTGTCAGCACAGAGCCCAAGTCGGGGCACGAACTCAAAAACTGTGAGATCATGACCTGAGCCAAAGTCAGCCACTTAACTGACTGAGCCACTCAGGCGCCCCGAGAAGGGACTTTCTCCTATTGCATATTCTTATCTCCTTTGTCAAAGATTAAGAGACCGTATTTGCTTCTGGATTTTCTATCATGTTCCACTGATCTGTGTGTCTACTTTAGTGTTGGTACCATACTGTTTTGATTGCTACAGCTTTGTAATATAACTTGAAGTCTGGGATTGTGATGCCTCCAGTTTTGTTTTTCTTTTTCTGGATTGCTTTGGCTCTTTGGGGTCTTTTGTGGTTCCATGCAAATTTTAATATTGTTTGTTCTAACTCTGTGAAAAATTCTGTTGGTATTTTGATAGAGACTGCATTAAGTGTGTAGATTGCTTTGGGTAGCAGACTTTTTAACAATATTTGTTCTTTTATGAGCATGGAATGTCTTTCCATTTGTTTGTGTTATCTTCAGTTTCTTTCATCAAAGTTTTATAGTTTTCAGGCTACAGATCTTTTGCCTCTTTGGTTAAGTTTATTGCTAGATATATTATTCTTTTTGGTCCCATTGTAGCTAGCAGCACTTTCAGATTAGTTCCTCTGATGTTTATTATTGCAGGGAAGTGTCCCATCAGCTCAGGTTCAGCTGCACAAAGTTGCCCAGCAATCACCAGTGCACTGAATATCTACACACAACTTGCCTGTAGTCAACTAAACTCTGGCTAGCAAACCAAACAGCAGCTGGGATGATATTAAACTTGCCATTGGGAGGCTGCACAGTATAGTGGTTGGGAGTTTGTGACACTAAACAGCTGGATTTCAAACTCTGGCTTCATTGTTTACAGTGGTACAACTTGAACAATGGAGTCACCTCCTCTGTGATTTGAGCTCCTCATCTGTAAATGAATAAACAATGGCCCCAGCCTCAAGGCTGTTGCAAAGATGAAGGGTGTTATGAAGTTGAAGAGTGGCATAATATGCCATCCCCAAAAAGGCCACTTTGGCATAAGGATTATTTTGAGCTAAAGGCACTGAAAAACGAGGTGGGAGCATGAAGAAGGCTCTCTCCCCTTTATCTTCCTTATGGCAGAAGATAAAACTGCCATATGGAAGATGTCTTCCCCATACCACAAGAAGTTGAAGGCAAAAGAATTTTGTATGAACAGACCTTGTTCAAATAATTCTTACTTTCATTTAGCCTCCCCATAAATTTAGTTGCTTTTCCACAATTGCTTCTTTTTGTTCAACTTGGTATAAAGGCATTTAGGTCACGCCACTTCTTTGGATCTTCATTTCCTTATGAGGGCTTGCATGTCACATAATCCTTATATAAAATAAATGTGTGCCTTTCCTCTGTCAACATCTTTGTCTAGCTAATTCTTAGGTCGAGATGAAAACTCTAAGAAGAGAGAGGTAAAATTTTGCCTCCCCAACATAGATTAAATAACAATGTATCTGAAACATAACAGTACAGAGGAAATGTTTACTATTATTATCTACCAAATATGTGTATATACATGGATATAAATGCAAAACACATGATCTGGAAGCAAGCACACAAAACTAGTAATAGTGGTTATTCTAGGGAAGTGAGATTTTAGGGGGAGTGGTCCAGAATGATGAGTGACTTTCACCATTTACTCTGTATATTTCTGAATTTTAGTTTTTTACAATGAGAATTTATTTATCAGTGAATTAATTGTGGAACTTTAAAAGTGATGTGTAGGTTGCAGAAGAATGAAACTAGATCATTTTCTCACACCATACACAAAATAAACTCAAAATGGATAAAGGACCTGAACGTGAGACAGGAAACTATCAAAACCCTAGAGGAGAAAGCAGGAAACAACCTCCTTGACCTCCACTGCAGCAACTTCTTACTTGACACATCCCCAAAAGCAAGGGAATCAAGAGCAAAAATAAACCATTGGGACCTCATCAAGATTAAAAGTTTCTGCACGGCAAAGGAAACAACCCACAAAACTAATAGGCAACCAACGGAATGGGAAAAGAAAGTTGCAAATGACATATCAGATAAAGGGTTAATATCCAAAATCTATAAGGAACACACCAAACTCCACACATGAAAAACAAACTACCAGGGGCGCCTGGGTGGCTTAGTCGGTTAAGCGTCCGACTTTCGCTTAGGTCATGATCTCGCGGTTCGTGGGTTCGAGCCCCACATCGGGCTCTGTGCTGACTGCCAGCTCAGAGCCTGGAGCCTG